>NC_138206.1:112173000-112258000 GCF_964194415.1 Vipera berus
AAAAGTTTTATTAAAACTTATCTTACTCTTCACTTTCCAAGCTTAATACTCCAAATCCTTCAATCTGTTCCCAGTGGTTAATTTCCTATCATCTATGTTGCCCTTCTCTGAATCATGCATGGGCACAACATGCAAGATGGGGCTCTAATCAACACATGATAAATGCAACTACTAATTCCTGTGATTATACAACTATTTTGTTGATACAGCCTAATATTAGTTTTCTCTCCAGAATGACAACTCAGGTTCAGTTTTGGTCATTATTGTTCGATTTCCTTTTCTCCAAAAATTCTCCAACTCAGATGTTTTTCAGCTCAGAAGCAACAATTTGGACTGGAGGCCATGGACATATTTTATTGCTACATGAAGAGGACAGTGAGTAAAATAGGGACTTTGCTGAGCTGTGATGTTCTCCTAAAATCTATAACAATCACCACCTGTGACATCTGTAGAACAAATGTGCCTATTTTGCAGCATGAGTGATAGATGAACTAGTAGCCTAAGATTAATTTTTTTTTTCTTCTCATTATTTTCAAAGATGTCACAGAAGAAGGCCGTAGACTGAAGGAATTCCAAAACTCCAGGAATGGACTTTTCTATACCATTTGCTCGTGTGGACCATTCTCTAAGACAGAGTTCCAGCAGACCTCTTTGGATGATCTCTCTGTATATGCAGTAGAAAAATCAATCTGATCGACAAGTTTTTGCTTTTGCTTGAATTATGTGCATTAGAAGAAGGGTTACATTATCAGAGTCCATGTGGTTTGAATTTCCATGGAGATTAAATAAGATTAATGTACTAATAGGACAGACCAGCATCCTTCATTAACTGTCTGAGATTTACAAAAAAAAATCCGAACATGACTCAAATGATAACATATGGGTCCATTGCTGAGGGGGGGAAAAACTGTCAATAATATCTATTTTCAAAAGCATCAGATTGTTGAATGGCCTACTTTTTTTTGGAAAATATAGATTTAGTCTGCTCCGGGAGCTGCATTGTCTTCCAGTTGCCCTCCGGGTGAGATTCAAGGTGCTGGTGATGACCTATAAAGCCCTAAATGGCATGGGTCCAGGATATTTGAGGGAACACCTGCTGCCGGCATCAAGCTCCCTTCGTCCAGTGTGCTCGCACAGGGAGGGTCTTCTCAGGGTGCCGCCGGTCAAAGAATGCCGGCGGATGACACCCAGGGGGAGGGCCTTCTCTGTGGGGGCGCCTGCCCTCTGGAACCAGCTGCCTGTGGAGCTTAGGACTGCCCCCGACCTTCGATCATTCCGCCGAGACCTGAAGACCTGGCTCTTCGAGCTTTCCAGCTCAGGCTGAGTTTTAATTGGGGTTTTACTGGGGTTTTACATGTTGCAGGGACTTAGTTTAATCTTTTTTAAATTGGTCTTAATTTTTGTATTAATGTTTTAAAAATTATACCCTGTAAACTGCCCTGAGTTCTTCGGGAAAGGGCGGTATATAAATTCAATAAATTAAATTAAATTAAATTAAATTAAATTAGTCAATTTTCAAAGATTTTTTAAAAGAAAAAACTATTTTCTCCTTTTTCTGTTTTCATGGTATGTAATTTAATGCAAGGCTTCTTAACTATGTTTTATATGCTAGGCGTATGATCGACAGTAGTTTTAGAGAAGAGAATCAAAGATAACCAAGTTAACAATAACTTAATAAATGCTGTGATAAGGATACACAACAACTTGTGTAAAAAAATAAGTATAGTAGTCAGTAAGGTGCTAGAGAGCTTCATAAAAAAAATGTTGTAGTCAAGGTGGCTTCTATTTCAATTTCCTTTTTCACTGGAGTTTGTGAACATTTCAGATTTAAGGATGAGCCTAACATACACTGAGACCTTATGCACTGGATTCCTTGCGTGTCCAACCACACTTGGCCAATAAAGATGTTGTGATTCAGGGTCAGCCTGTGGGTTCGGCAGTTGGGTCGGACGACTCAGAGGAGGAGGAGGGGGGTGTTGAAGACCTTGCTGAGGAGGTTGAAGATCTTGCTGATGAGAGCCCTCAGCCAGGCCCCTCCCACTTGGTCACCACAGAGACCCAGCTGTGTGAGCCTGACAGCGTGGATGAAGATGACCCACAGCTGGCCCTGTTCAAGGACGCCGGACGCAGGAGGCAGTCAATTAGGAGTAAACAGAGGAAGGCAATGGGGCTTCTCGGAAGGAGGCAGAGAGAAGCCACACCCTGAACTCTATATAAGGGGAATGTGTGGGGAGGGCTGGTTTGCTGAATGCAACCGCTTGGATAGTTCGTGTTTCTTAAAGCTCCTGTTTCTTGGTTCGTGTCTTGTTTGTTTTTGTAGCTATAAATTTGGCAGACGTAATTCCAGCCTCTTGCCGTTTGTAAAGGGGTTGTCCCTGCCTTTTCTGCAGGGCCGGTAGCAGGCTGGTACAGAACAAAAGAATTCTATTCTATTCTAACCTACTTTATATTACATTATTCATAGATTAGTTCAGTGGTGGGATTCAAATATATGAACAACTGGTTCTCTGCGTGGATGCCACTTCTGAAAGTCCATTCTGGGCCTGGGCAACAAAAAATTAGCTACCAGTTCTGCTGAACTGGTGCGAACTGGATGAATCCCACCATTGGATTAGTTATGCAGTTCAGAAGGAAGTCATCAAATACACTGGGACATAATTGTATAAATATCCCTCTGAAACTTTTTAAAACAGTTTCATTGGCTTATATCTCCTTTTTCCTATATCTTTTTGTCTTCCTAGTAACCCCAAAGGGGCTATGGCTCCAATTCACATAATTCTTATAATGTCTACTCAATGCACAATGTTGCAAATCAGTTCAAGCTCAACTGATGTCTTAATTCAAATCATTGGGCTGATTAAGATTTTTCCTGTATCTATTCAGGCATTTTAATGGCCTGAATCAAACTGATGTAAATTGAGACTGATTTGGAGATTTGTCCAAACCGGTTACACAAGTTAAAATTGGATTGGATTTGCATACATTATAATCAGTGGTAGGATTCAGCCAGTTCGCACCACTTGGGCAGAACCGGTAGTTAATTTTTTTGTTGCCGAAGCTCAGAACGGACTTCCGGAAGTGGCACCCATACAGAGAACCAGTTTCTCTCCAGTGTGTAGCTCTGTCTTCTATTCAAACTATCTTGGCTCAACAGGTTTTTGGCATGTCTTCAAATAAACAAAGCAAAGCAGAGGAAAACATCATTAAATGGATATAATAATAATAATAATAATAATAATAATAATAATAATAATAATAATAATAATAATAATAATTAGGTACTAAGCTATGGCTTCTGGATTCTCGTAAATCCAGAAGTAAACACACACAACTACAAACTTTAATGGAAGATCATTTAGCAACTTCTGATGTTTATATACAGGAACCGTTCTCCCTTTATTACACCTTAGAAATTGTGGATTCCAACTACCTATTTTGTTAACTGAAAATGGTTCGTGAGATTGAAAGTTTTCTTCTTTCTCTTAATTCCTTGGGTTAAAAAGTCCTTTAGAAAAACACAGCAAACCAATTGCAGGAAACTTTTTTCCCCTTGTATGTGTTTTTGTCTTTATAAAAAGAGGCTATTAAAATTTCTCAATATATACTCTGCCGCCAAAGAATAGGCAACCTATTTCTAGCCTTGTTATGTAGCAATCTCTCTTTTTTTTGTGGTAATTTAGAACATATTTTTCAATTTAGGATGAAGCATGGCATTTAAATCCTAGTCATACCTATACAATGGCGTGTAGAATTCTACACATATTTAAATGAAATAAAATGACAAACTGTTTGCAATACAAAAGGCACGATGGAAATGTAGAACAGAGATACCTTTATAGAATTTATTGCTGTATTTTCAAATATTTTTTTATCTAAAAGAAAAAAGCATGAAAGAGGAAAAAGAGGAAAAGAGGTGGGGGAAAGATTATTTAACTTCTAAGTAGATATAGGTAAAACGTTCAGTGGGAAAGGAGATACAGTACTAACAGAAAGTTGTTCAAATTGTACAGACCAGAATGTTGAAGGATCTCCTACGAAAAAGCCTTTGAAGGGAAGTGTGGAACTCTACACCAGGGGTGTCAAACTCAATTTCATTGAGGGCCGCATCAGCATTGCGGTTGCCCTCAGGGGGCCGGGTGGGTATGGCCAGGGTGGGCGTGGCCTACTGGGTGGGCGTGGCTAGAGTGTGTATGGCCTACTGGGTGGGCATGGCCAGCTCTACATCGTTCGCATCAAGGGTGCCTATGGGGGCCTGGGCAGGAGTGGGACAGATCTGAGGGTCTCTGGCAGAAGGAGGGTCTCTGGGCCAGGGCCAAGGCAATGGGGGCCATTCCCTCACTGTTTCCAGGATGGCTTCGTGGGCCACATGAAACCACTTCGTGGGCCACATCCGGCCCCCGGGCTTTGTGTTTTACATGTCTGCTCTACACGATGATAGAGCTGGTGCTGATGACCATTCTCGTGTCAGGAGGTACCAAGTTGCATAGATCCTTCAATTTACTGAATTTGTACAGAGAATGCAAAGGTTTAGACAATGAACCATTAACTGGCATACCGTGGAAAAGAAAGTTAGTCCAGTTTTTAGTTTTGTTCTCCCCCCCCCCCATTTCTCAAGAAACTGATGGACATAGCAAATCAGGGCAAACTAAATCTATCATAATGCAGGGCACTCTGTAATGACAAAGTAGGTTCCCATTAAAGCTGGTTTGTGGTGCAAGTCATCTTCTGATGATGCAGCTGCAGAGAACCTGGCAACATGATACTGTATGTTGTGCGAGGTTGGTATCTGAGGATATAGGGAGATATAGAATTATCATAGGTGGGCTGGGTATTTACACACTAATGGTGAGATAAGGCTAGAATGAATGTCTCTGTGGTATAGACACTGGAGATATAGATGTTGCATTGTTTCTACATGTCCAGAGACACAAGGTGCTCTGAAGCAGGAGATTTTCCTGTATTGCCCTTCAAGGACAGTTAAGGGGAGGACCGATATCTATAAGAAAATGTTTCACATCCATGACTTTGGTCTTCATCAAAAGATCAACCTACTCTGATGTCACAATGAATTTGCTAACTGGATTTTCCATGATTCTGCTGGGATTACCAGTAAGAGGTTAGACTTGTCCCTGATATTTCAAAGTACAATTGTCATAATTCTTGACCGTTGTCCATGTGGACTGGATCAATGGGAATTTTAATTCATGTTTTAAAGAGCATTTATTTCTGCCCTGGCTGTTCCCAGCTTATAAAATATTCCTCTTTTTCTTCTTCCTCCTCCTCCTCTTCCTCTTCTTCATTCTTCTCCTCCTCCTCCTTCTCCTCCTCCTCTTCCTCCTCCATCTCCATCTCCTCCTCCTCCTCCTCTTCCTCTTCCTCCTTCTCCTCCTCCTTTTCCTCCTCCTCTTCCTCTTCCTCTTCCTCCTCCTTCTCCTCCTCTTCCTCCTCCTCCTTAAAGTTCAAAGAGGAAGCTCAAAAAGTTCTTGCCATGGGGATTCCACCTACAAAGATTTCTTGAATTCCCTTTACTTGTTTTTCTCAGGAAATCGTAAAGCTTCATTGACAACCTAAAAAAACCAAAACAAAAAAAAAACCCACATCTTCAAGACAATCACATCTAAAAAAAAAAAATAGCCACTTCACGATGTCTGCATAGTCAAGAGAGGCTTGTCTTGGAATGGTTTAGTATAAGAAAAACAGAATGGAACTTAAAAGCTCATAACATCCACGGCTGAATGCTGTTCAAAACTGCTTTATGCTCCATCTCACACATTGGAATCAATACCGATTATATTTCTAATTTCAGCACTAGAGGACCAACAAAGAAGGTGGTCTTTGATCTGATCATTGAGATTTATAGGGATTAGGAAACTGCTATCCCATTGCTTCAGTGAGAAAGGCGATAATGGGTTCTAATGGGTTTGCCACTGTGAATTCAGCAGGTGGCTATAATAGGGTGGTGCCCCAGTTTCTCAGCTCCCAAGTACAATATTATCCACCTTTTGTCTGAAATAAAATGGATTTTTATGGGCTTTTAACTCCTCTGCCTTGAAGCCTTTTTTTTTTGGTTCTGTTTCTCCACACTTAGAAGTTGCCCCACTACCTTTGAAAGGTAATCATTTTTATTCTTGCAATAATTTTCTTTTGGGAGGGGGGGCAGGGAAGGGAGGTTCCTTGCAAACCCATCTTGCTTTGTAAAACCGATGACACTTTATGAATCATTTATGTCTTAACCTACGGAGGAAAATCAGGCTCCAGCTTTGATCTTCCTGATCTGTAACATTTAAATCAGAAAAAAAAAATGTATGCTGTTGTAGCTGATGAAGGATTAAGTGGGTTGACCCAGGGTCCGTACATTTCGCCAGTCTATCTGTTGAAAACTTGACAAGCGCAATGATGTTAAGGCATATCAGATTAAATTCCCCAACCCACTCGGGATAAAAAACAAACAAAACGACAACTACAACAACAAACTTTTGCTTTGGGGCTGGCCAAAGGAGAGAGGTAGATTTAAAGGCAGATTCAAATCCAAAACATATTACGGTAGTCAAAATTCTGAAAGAGACCTGATGAAGTCTAGGAGAGGATTGGCAAATGGGGGCACCCTACCCGCCAGACTACTCTACCAGCCCCTACCTATTATTTTTAAATCACAAAAATCACAGGAAAATGATTGTAAATTAAAGCCACATGGATTCTAAAATCTCATGAGATTTTGGCAATAAGAGAATGTCTCCAATCTGACAAAACTACTGACCCGTGCGGTTATCCAGCAGATAAAAATTAGGAGGGAGGAAATTTTCAATAAGGCTAAATTAATTTATAATAAAAAAAATAATAATTCCCCAAATTCCCTTTAGAAAGAAAGGATGGGCACCACCATTAACACCACCTCCTCCTCCTCCTCCTCCTCCTCCTCCTCCTCCTCCTCCTCCTCTTCTTCTTCTTCTTCTTCTTCTTCTTCTTCTTCTTCTTCTTCTTCTTCTTCTTCTTCTTCTTCTTCTTCTTCTTCTTCTTCTTCTTCTTCTTCTTCTTCTTCTTTTCTTCTTCTTCTTCTTCTTCTTCTTCTTCTTCTTCTTCTTCTTCTTCTTCTTCTTCTTCTTCTTCTTCTTCTTCTTCTTCTTCTTCTTCTTCTTCTTCTTCTTCTATCTTCTTCTTCTTCTTCTTTCCTCCTCCTCCTTGCATATCACTGCTTCATATTGTATATTGGATTGAAGCTATCAGTTGAAACTATTTTGATGATCTGTCTTCTTCATCCAGCCTTGGTTCAATTTATTGCATGAGTTTGTGGAACAAATGGTAGCACACAGAACTGGAAAAAGCAGATAATGACTTTCAATCAGCTTCTGACCCTTCTGGTGTTATCGGTTTGTGTCATCTTGGGTTATACTCTGAGTTCAACAAGCCATAGGACAAGAGCTCTTTCAAAGCATGGAATATACCTTACTGGGAAAGCATATGACATTTCTTCTTTTTCTTTTTTTTAAAAGACTGAATATTTTCATAGTATTAAATCCTAGACATTCTAATATGAATGAGTAGTGATTCAGATTTTTTTTTTTAAATGAAGCTTTTAGGAATAGATTATTTAGGAACCCAAAACTATACATAGTTGTACAAATTGTCCATCCTGATAGCTTAATCAGTTCATTCCTTGTCATCAATCATTATCAGTCTCTTTCAGCAGAACAAATCAATATATACATCTGTTTATATCTTACATGTTTCAGAGATGTTCTTTTTAGAGTGATTTAATTTTGTTCCTCCCCAGCAGGATATCACTGTTGCTTAATCATATGGTTTTGGTTACTCTTATCTTGATTTGCATAAGGCCAATTAGACTCAGGAAAATTAGATTGAAGCTTGCAGTATTTATTTATTTATTTATTTATTTATTTATTTATTTATTTTATTTAACCCCATTTATATCCCGCCCTTCTCCGAAGACTCAGGGTGGCTTACAATCTAAGAAGCACAAATCAATGTGCTTGGCAATAGCCTTCATTCTATGTATATACCTGCTTATTAGGGCTTTCACACACACCCCAAGCGGCATTATTACAAAGTCAGCTTAATTGTCCCCAACAATCTGGCTCCTCATTTTACCTACCTCGGAAGGATGGAAGGCTGAGTCAACCTTGAGCCTGGTGGGACTCGAACCTGCACTAATTGCAGGCAGCTGGTGTGACTTAAGGAGGCATTAGCCCACTGCTCCACCAAGGCTCTAGAATCAGAAGTAAAATTAGTTAAGGAGCTGTCTCTGTTAATTTAAAAAAAAATGTGTTTTATCGTTTATTGGTGAATATTCTGTCCAATACTACCAATCTAAAAATATACAAAAAAGTAAGTTTTCAGTGAAAAAAATGAGGTTTTCTTTCTTTTCTTTCAGAGATTTTGAAAGCAAATATACAAACTTGCTAACTCAAAGGAGGAAAAAAGCCCTCTGTGTAACATTTAAAAATTAAAGAAGATATTAAAAATAGATGTATTCTTTAAAAATAGATGTATAAGCTACTAAAAGTCTTGTTGTCATGACCTTTAATTGGCTGAAATGGTGCATCAAAGAGCAACAGTTGTTGAACCAAGGTACTTAAAATGGGCAAACTTATTCCAAAACCTGGAAACCATGATACCTAAAGGGATTTAAACCAGTGGTGGGATTCAGCCAGTTCACACCATTTTGGCAGAACCGGTAGCTAAATTTTGTTGAGCTTGGAGAACCGGCTAAATGCACATTGCTTCCAGAAGTCAATTCTAGGCCTCAGAGGGCTGGAGGAGGCCTCCTAGGCCTAGAACATCCCACTGGAAATGCATGGATGCCCCTTCTGAAATTTCATTCTAGGCCTTGGAGGCCTCTCTGGCCAAGAACGGCCCCTGGAAGTGCGTGGATGCCACTTGCAGAAGTCCATTCTAGGCCTCAGAGGCCCAGACCTGCATCCACACAGAGAACCAGTTGTTCAGGTATTTGAATCCCACCACTGATTTAAACTCTATATTTCCACTGTTGGTGACCCAATTGCTGTTGTGGTCACCCTTTCACAGTGCCAGGAGGCTGTGGAGACCTGGATGGGGGACAACAGGCTTTGACTGAACCCTGGTAAGGGTAAGGCCAACAGGCTTTGACTGAACCCTGGTAAGGCCAAAGATCTAATTCTGTCTGATTAGATATGAAGAACAGAATTGGGTATGCCTAGTCTAGAGAAAAGAAGGACTAAGGTTGACATGATAGCAATATTCCAGTATTTGAGGGGCTGCTACAAAGGAGAATATTTAAGGGGCTGCTACAAAGAAAAGGGGGTCAAATTACAGTATTTTCCAAAGCACCACAAGGCAACATGAGAAACAATGGATGGAAAATAATCAGAGAGAGAAGCAACCTGGAATTAAGGAGAAACTTCCTAATGGTGAGGACAATTAACCAGTGGAATGGCTTGTGGGTGCTTCATCACTGGAGACTTTTAAGAAGAGATTGGACAGCCACTTGTCTGAAATGGTCTAGGGTCTCCTGCTTGAGCAGGGGGTTGGACTAGAAGACCTCCAAGATCCCTTCCAGCTCTATTCTGATATAGGTCTCTTCTGGTCAAATTGTGTGAATCAGTCAACCCCATCCATACATACTAATAAAGTAAGTTGCACTTCATGAACACTTGTGTCATTAAAAAAGTAGTTGGTTGGAAAAGATGATACCAATCTCCTGATTTTTGGCTAACACACACACACACACCCCTCACCTCTCATACTGTCAGACAGTGGAAAATCTTGAGAAAACATTGTAGTTTGTTTATAGCAGAGTAATTATATGCCAGCCCTTGGATCATGTTTACTATTATTTTTAGGTTGTAACTCATATTCTGCAGGTGTTCAGTGAAGGCAGCAAATTGTTTTGTATGCTAATGAGCGCAACATGTATAAATTTATGTCACCGAGAGTGTTCAAGCATTCTTTTTATTCATGAAGATCCAGGAAGGCACTGTCTCCAGGACACATTAGACAATGTTGTAGAACTAAGAAGGCAATAGTTCATGAGACATTTCTGCAAAAGCAACACTGTGCCATCATTTGAAAGTCCTTTGCCTTAAAAAAAAAAAAAGGGTGGGACTTCCTTCACTATTCTGCCTTACCATTCTACCCTTATTTTCTTCTGCTGCTGGTTTTGTGGTTAAATGAACATTTCCTGGATAGTGAAACGGTGTGGATCAACCTAACTGCTGTACAGATAGTCCTTGACTTACAACTGAGCCGGACCATTACGGTTGTAAAGTCGTGACGAGCATAAAACGGATCACCCTCATGACCCATCTGATTTTGCAATCTTTTTTTTTTTTGCAACAGACATTAATCAAACTCCATGGTCCAAAAATAATCACACAATAGTTAAATAAATGTGGTAGTTGTTAAGGAAGCCAGTTGTTCACGATGGGCTATTTTTGCAAAAACTGGAAGTTTTTGGTACAAAACATACACGCACCAGATGCTTCGAATGACTGTAAATGTGGCTAGTTGTCAAATAACTGAAATGCAACCATGTGGTCCGTGGCTATGGCCATTATACCTTTGCTACTCGGTCATAAGTACCAAGGAGGTCAATCATGACTTTGAATGGTACCCATCCTATTCATAATGGTGGTTTGTTTGTTTGTTTTTCATCTGAAGCAAGGATTAGATTTCTTGATGGTCCGTATGGGGATCTGTATCCCATAATCTTTTAGCATCCATCATAGAAATATATTTAGAGAGGTTCTGATGCAGGTAGCATATTTTTTTATTATTTTTCCCAGGTCCTTTTTTCTCGTGAGGGGGCAGCATGTCAAGACTGAAAACCTGCAAGCTACATGCTCTATTGTTTTCATTAGAGTAAGGTGGTGGTGGTGGAGGAGGGGGAGATGAGGATTCAGTTGGTTTAGTTAGAGATGTTTGTTGAGGTAAAGATGTATGGAAACTTTCCAAGGACATTCCAACTGCTCTGAAGAAGGGTGTTTACATGAACTACGTGGACATCTGGGAGGTTTGGCTGGGAATGTCCTTGGTATATATGCTTTGGTTAGATGTCTTGGGATTTTAGAGTTAGGTTTTCTTCGCCTATACCATGTCATGTATTCAATAAACCAGTAAGATCTTCAGATATGAAAGTGATCCTGGATTTTATTTGGCTACTTGAGCTGGAGGTTGACATTGTTGCACATATAAATGTTATTTAAATAAGAAAGCATGAGGAAATTGTGTGGCACACTATTGTCTTGGACATATCTCATCACTTTAGGATACCCTGGGTTCCTATACAGATTTGGTAATTTCTGTGGCTTTTTAATTGCACACATAGTAAGCATTTAGTTTAAAATGTATATAGAACGTGTGGGTTTGTTAAGGATAAAAGGTAATTGAAGCAAAGGGCTTTTAAAGTCATCCTTACATGACTTGATCATTTTTACTGAGTAAAACTTTGGTTTGCCTATTTTGAAAGGAAGTTGCATTTTTTTTAAAAAAAACAGCAATTAAAATACAGTTAGGATGTCTGGTTTCATTGGGTCTTGGATATAGAGAGAGAAGAGATGACAACTTTTTACCCATTGTTAATGATGCCCAATTTGGTAGCATTAGTAATTTGTTCAGTGTTTCTTATCTCTTGCTCAAGCCTTTCTTCACAGATGTGAATGTTCCTCTTTTGGAACTCTTAAATTCATAGGTACGAAGAAGCCTGTTTATGGATCAAAGTTCAATTCTCCAATTTTATACGTACAAAATGGACTCCTGGAGCAATTCTTTATTGATTTCTTCACCAGCAGTTCGGCAGCTGTGCTAACAAGCCATCAGCTCCTGCAACTTTTCAAATTACTCATCAGTGCTGAATAAGCCTATAAAAAAGGCATAAATTTCATGGCAAGTAGCACAGCTTGTGTTATTAAAAACAATAGAAAATGGACTTGTGTATTGGATAATAAGTGAGAGGGGGAAATATATAAAAAGCTTGTTGGGAGGCACACAGGCATAAACATAGCCTCCTGGATGCCTTTCTAGATTCTCTGCTATGAATTATTGACTTTTCAATTCTCTGAAACCAGTGTAAATCACAGGCTTTGCTAAATTCAAGCATGCTATCATTTATAAGCAACTGTGTACATTTCTTCTGCTTATATGATGCCAACTAATGTTGTTACTTTTTTAAAAAAAAAGTATAGGTAAGGCTAGCATTGGTTAGAGATAATCAAACATGTTTTAAGAGGGGATCAAGAGGTGACAGCAATTTTTTTTTTAAAAAAATAGGTTGTATTTGCTGAACAGTCCTAATCCATCCATACTTTGGTTCCAACTAGGTCTCTTCTCAGAAACCAAGTATTTGAGATAAACCTCTATTGTAGTGTCAGAGGACAATTATGGACATATTTATCTGGAAGATAAATAACATCCTATCACAAAACCGAATGATCAAATCAGGTGCCCAGTCTTACAGATTTGAGCTTTTCCTCTTGGCAGTTTTGATGAAAGCGTCAGAGTGAGATCAATTCTGTCAAGTGTTTGGCTATTGCTAAACTAATTCTGATTGATTAAGCATGGCTTGGAGATAGCATTGTTGTTCAATTACTTTGGACTCCTCCTTTACCTCATAATTCTTGCAGGTCCCATGAAGTTAGTTCTTCTGGAAATTTCAGTGGTAAGCACTTGCTTTGTCTTGATCGGCCACTTTGATCGCTGGCAACTGCTTTGTCTTGATCGGCCTCTTTGATTCAATACGGGGCCATCCATGTACACCAAAAGGCATAGTCTCATTGTGATCAAAGTGGAGCAGTGTTGTTCCTCAACATCAAGAGCCTGGGTGCTGTTTTGATCATCTCGAAGGGGTATTTTAATCCAAGCCAAGCAAGTGAATTATCCCATGTGAAGTCTATATATATTTGTGTGTGTGTGTGGGTGTGTCTGTGTTCAGCTGAACCTATTCAATCCAGTTCGGTCTACTTCAATTTAATCACACTAAGTATAAAATCTTGCAAATGAACTGGGGGAATGGGGGAAAGGCTGCCACTGAAACAGCATGCTATTTTTAAGTGCCCTCGATTCAAGGTGGGTGGCAAATCTGTTTGAATTAAATGTGAGAGATTACCACTCAAATTATTTCGAAATTGAGCCTTTGCAGAAGACAGAATACCGCAATGTAATAACCCACTGCAAGTCACAGTTTGATGAGCACACATTCCAGATGAGTTAATAACTAACAACGGTCCCCAACTCATAAGTGGCTGGTATTGACAATAAAACCCAATATTAGGCATTCACGATACTGAAAAAGGCAGAGGCTTTAATAGCAGGGCTCCAGTAATGGAAACTTTATTGGAAATCTCCATATTTAGCATGGCAAGAAAATCATAACATCATCAGTCACCAGTAATACTGTTCCACTAAGGATGTTCAAGAATTAGTAAGTCTTCCCAATGCCATATAACACTTCCAAATTTCAGAATTTTAAAACATCCATCTCATTAAAGAGGAGAAAAGCAAAGATATATTATTATTACGTATTATTATTTTAGAAATGAAGAGGATAGTGAAAGTCTCTAAGCCTCAGTTCTAAGAAGCAATAAACCAGGTTGAATCCAGTTGGTTCATACAGTAGTTCTGAGTTTCTGCCTACCTGGTAAGAGAGTGATAAGGGTGTCCTCCAGGGCCCATCATTCAAACAGCATTATCTGATGGAATTCAGGCAGTCTAATTTCTCTGCCCCCAACCAGCTGTCTTTTAAGTTGTTGTTGTTGTTGTTGTTAGCTGCGAAGTCGTGTCCGACCCATCGCGACCCTATGGACAACATTCTTCCAGGCCTTCCTGTCCTCTACCATCTTCTGGAGTCCATTTAAGCTCACGCCTACTGCTTCAGTGACTCCATCCAGCCACCTCATTCTCTGTCGTCCCCTTCTTCTATTGCCCTCGATCTTTCCCAGCATTAGGCTCTTCTCCAGTGAGTCCTTCCTTCTCATTAGGTGGCCAAAGTATTTGAGTTTTAGCTTCAGGATCTGGCCTTCTAAAGAGCAGTCAGGATTGATCTCCTCTAGGACTGACCGGTTTGATCGCCTTGCAGTCCAAGGGACTCGCAGGAGTCTTCTCCAGCACCATAGTTCAAAGGCCTCAATTTTTTGGCGCTCAGCCTTTCTTATGGTCCAACTTTCACTGCCATACATTGCAACTGGGAAGACCATAGCCTTGACTATACGCACTTTTGTTGACAGGGTGATGTCTCTGCTTTTTAGTGTGCTGTCTAGATTTGTCATGGCTTTCCTCCCCAGGAGCAAGCATCTTTTAATTTCTTGGCTACAGTCCCCATCTGCAGTGATCTTGGAGCCCAGGAAAATAAAATCTGTCACTATTTCCATTTCTTCCCCATCTATTTGGCAGGAATTGAGAGGGCCAGATGCCATGATCTTGGTTTTCTTAATGTTAGGTTTCAACCCAAGTTTTGCACTCTCTTTCTTCACCCGCAACAAGAGGCTCTTTAGTTCTTCTTCACTTTCTGCCATTAGAGTGGTATCATCTGCATATGTTAGGTTGTTGATATTTCTTCCGGCAATCTTAATTCCAACTTTTGATTCATCTAGCCCTGCCTTTCTCATTATGTGCTCTGCATATAAATTAAATAGGCAGGGCGACAGTATACAGCCTTGCCGGACTCCTTTCCCAATTTTGAACCAATCAGTGGTTCCGTGTCCAGTTCTCACTGTTGCTTCTTGACCCGCATATAGGTTTCTCAAGAGACAAATAAGATGGTCTGGTACTCCCATCTCTTGAAGAACTTGCCACAGTTTGTTATGATCCAAACAATCAAAGGCTTTAGCATAGTCAATGAAGCAGAAGTAGATGTTTTTCTGGAATTCCCTAGCTTTCTCCATGATCCAGCGTATGTTGGCAATTTGATCTCTAGTTCCTCTGCCTCTTCAAAATCCTGCCTGTACTTCTGGTAGTTCTCGATCCACATACTGCTGAAGTCTAGGATTTTAAGCATGACTTTACTAGCATGAGAAATGAGTGCAATGGTGCGATAGTTTGAACATTCTTTGGCACTGCCTTTCTTTGAAATTGGAATGTAAACTGATCTTTTCCAATCCTGTGGCCACTGTTGAGTTTTCCAAATTTGCTGGCAAATTGAGTGTAGCACTTTTACTGCACTGTCTTTTAAGATTTTGAATAGCTCAGCTGGAATACTGTCACCTCCACTAGCTTTGTTGTTGCTCAGCTTTTCTAAGGCCCACTTCACTTCACATTCTAGGATGTCTGGCTCGAGGTCAGTGACCACCTCATTGTGATTATCAGGGACGTTAAGCTCATTCTTGTATAGTTCTTCTGTGTAATTTTGCCACCTCTTCTTAATCTCTTCTGCCTCTGTTAGGTCCCTGCCATTTTGGTCCTTTATCATGCCCATTTTTGCATTAAATGTTCCCTTCATCTCTCCAATTTTCTTGAAAAGATCTCTGGTCCTCCCTATTCTATTGTTTTCTTCTATTTCTTTGCACTGTTCATTTAAGAAGGCATTCTTATCTCTTCTAGCTATTCTCTGGAATTCTGCATTCAATTGAGCGTATCTTTCTTTTTCTCCCTTGCCTTTCGCTTCCCTCCTTTCCTCAGCTATTTGCAAAGCTTCCTCAGACAGCCATTTTGCTTTCTTGCATTTCTTTTTCTTTGGGATGGTTTTGGTTGCTACCTCTTGTACAATGTCACAAACCTCTGTCCATAGTTCTTCAGGCACTCTGTCTATCAGATCTAATTCCTTAAATCTATTTGTCACCTCTACTGTATATTCAACAGGGATATGGTTTAATTCATACCTGAGTGGCCTAGTGCTTTTCCCTACTTTCTTCAGTTTAAGCCTAAACTTTGCAAGGAGAAGCTCATGGTCTGAGCCACAGTCAGCTCCTGGTCTTGTTTTTACTGACTGTATAGAGCTTCTCCATCTTTGGCTGCAGAGCATATAGTCAATCTGATTTCTGTGTTGACCGTCTGGTGATGTCCATGTGTAGAGCCGTCTCTTGGGTTGTTGGAAAAGAGTGTTTGCTATGACCATCGTATTCTCTTGACAAAATTCTTTTAAGTAGCCCTTGACAATTTGTTAGAAACGTGGTTCTGTTGTTGGAAATGATTATTAATGTGATTGTTATTTTCACCCTCAATTATTGCTTGCTTCTTTGTTTGGGTTGCTTTTAACTGCATGGTACCCAGAATCTCTAGGAGGGAGACAGCCTATATTTTTTTTTTTATTTATAAAAGATTAAAAAGGAAAAGAAGTTGGAGGACAAACTTCAGTGTCTCCTTTCTCTTAGTTATGAATAAAAAATGCCAGCATTTAAAAAAAAAAAAACACCATAAATTGTTAAAAGAAATGTGCACAGTTGTAAATAAACTTCAGTTCTGAAGCACATGCAGAATAGCTACAGAATAATTTAGCGAATGTTACTATACAGAGTCTGTGGTGCACTGTGACCTTGGTTGTTTGATTGCAGATATTTTGTTACCTAACTAGGTAACATCTGAAGGCCTGAACTGAAGCACTAAAGAGGTTACCTAGTCAGGTAACCAAACATCTGCAATCAAATAACCAAGTTCAGAGTGTATCAAGGAGTCCACAGTTCAACCCTGAACTACATTTATTTTATTTATTTAATTGATTTTATATACGGCCCTATTCTCAAAGGACTCAGGGCAGTTTACAGGGCACGTTAAAACAATACAAATAAGTACACTTTAAAAAAGAATTAAATTAAGACTAGCCAACAATTAAACAAATTAAAATTAAAATTAAAATTAAAATTAAAATTAAAATTAAAATTAAATTAAAATAATTAAAATTAAAATTAAAATTAAAATTAAAATTAAAATTAAAATTAAAATTAAAATTAAAATTAAAATTAAAATTAAAATTAAAATTAAAATTAAAATTAAAATAATTAAAATTAAATTAAAAATAAAATTAAATTAAAACCCCCTCAGTCCAGGCCAGCAAGATCAAACAACCAAGTTTTAAGGTCCCGGCGAAACAAGGGAAGGTCTGGGGCAGTCCGAAGTTCTACCGGCAGTTCATTCCATAGGGCAGGCGCGCCCACAGAGAATGCCCTCACCCTTGGAACCATCCATCGGCATTCCCTAACCGGCGGAACCCCAAGGAGGCCCTCCCTGTGGGAGCGCACAGGACGCTGGGAGGCACATGTTAACATACAGTATATTACGTATATTCTCTTCTTTTGGTAAATATTTTGACTTATAAATCCCTAGCTTATGTTTGCAACTCAGCCGTTCACTCTGGATTTAGTGTTGAAGGCTGGTCTAAAGAAGTCTGCAAAAAAACATTTCTTAACAGATTATGAAAAAACGATTTATGAGCAAAAAAGGAGAAATGTAGTTGAACAGTGTCGCTGTCTGCTTGGTCAAGAAATCAAATATGTGTGTGATTGATTGAACCTGCAGACCTTGCCATGTCACTCAACTGAAAACTATCAGCTTTTAGCTTACATAAGAAAAAATAAATAAATAAATACCTTTTTCTAAGCCATTCATTTCTTAGTTCCAATGTTCCGAAATGTACCAGTGATCAAAACCAGAACAATAGTAAATTTAACTGAGTATAATGCTGCTTGCTGGTAAAGGGCAGTAAAGATGATAATTTATTTTTTCAGACCAAGCGGACAAAGAGATATTGCTTGAAGATTTCCTCTTGATTGATGTTCACAGATTTCCTTTTGATTTCTTTTTTTCCCATTTAGAATATATTGAGAAATGTTCTTCTGTAATTTCGCTGAGGTCATCAACATTTTGAGTGCCTTATACGTTCTTTAGCCAATACCATAAAGCATTGATAGAAAAGCTATTAAAGTAACATTTTTAAATATTGGTTGAAAGCCACTCACGCCTTGATAATTCAGCCCAATTCTTTATAGCAAATGTCTTATCTTCGAGAATTACAGCCCAGCGACATGTTATTCCAGACAATATTAATGGTTTCCCAATGTCCAATTTACAAGGGCAAGCATTTTAGATGCAGCAAATCAGTGTTCTCATGCTTTTCTAGACATGCTATTGCCTAACTAACAGTTATTTCAATCAAAAGTTAATTTTCTTCCTGCTGATCATTCGAGCAAGAAGTATAGGACAATTTACCACCATTTTTTCCACCCCAAATTGACCCAGTGGTTCAAAAGAGATAGTTAGCTCATTCGTCTGGATAATTCACCCACCTGGTGAACTAGTAGTTTGAAGAAAAATACTGTAGGTCTGTTAACAAGGACCGGGAAAACTCACATCAAAAGAATCAGCACCCAGTAGGGAGCTATAATAAAGTAGTTCTCTGGTTTGATTCAGACCAGAATAGGAAGAAATATGGAGTTGAGTTAAAGTTCAGGATATGAAAAGGTGGTAGCATCCTACAAAATACACCCATTGTAATATTCCACCTGTTGAGATTATCACAGAATGTTTCTAGAAAGCCATCTAGATGGATGCTAAAAATAAAATGCTGTTTCTTCTGATAAACACTCAACAAGTTAAGGTGCCATTTTTTTTTTTAAAAAAAGCTGTAATTGTTTGATGCAAACTAACTTGCTTTCTCTTTCTTTCTGGACATGAAGATGCAGCCTTCTTGGCAATGGTATGAAAATGTGTCTATGGAGATTCTCAATCATCCAGGTCATGGTTGTCTCAAAAGGCAACTGGACTTTCTTGGTTTCTTTTTTCCTTGAAGATATTTCACTGCTCATCCAAGGAGCTTTTTCAGTTCTGACAGAATGAGAATGAAAGGATTTAGATTCCTTGCAGTCAGCAAGGAATATTAATGAAGGCAAGGAATATAATTCCTTCCATTCTCCGTTATTCATTCAGAACTGAAGAACTAATAAAGGAGAATATTGATAGCTCGGGGTTGACATGAGGGATCCTTGGTGCTCTCTGAGCTTGTTTGGTTTTTTTTGCATATGTTTCATTACCCCAAATAGGTAACATCATCGGTGCTAGTAAGGAGGGCAGTCTGCTGTCAGTTCATATTTTGGTGGCCTGCCCTGGCAAGATTGCCTTGGCAAGAGACTATCACCCAGCCCAAAAAGGAACAAAAAACCCAAAGCACATGTCCACCAGCAATCAGCACCCAGATCAGCATAGATAAACTCCAAGGTTAACATCAGACCAACCATCAATTAAACAATACCCCAATCAAGAAACTGCCATAGAGCCATTAGTAAACGGCCCAACTGAAGAATCCTTAAGACCACCCTCCCACCCAGACAGACAGGCAAGACATCAGAATATAAACTGACAGCAAACAACACTCCTTACTAGCCCTGATGATGTTACCTAGTTGGGTAATGAAACGTCTGCAAGAAAAGAAGCAAGCTCAGAGAGCACCAAGGATCCCCAGAACTGAAGAAGCTTCCTGGAAGAGAAGCAAAACATCTTCAAGCAAAAAAAGAAAGCTGAGTTGCCTTTAGAAAAAGCATCTTTGGTATATGAAGATGTCTTGCCATTGCCTCTTTCTGGTATATGTTTCCCCCCCCCCCCAATCCTTGGACTCTCTGGTGATATCTCCTCCAAGTAGAAATCAAGCCAACCTTCTTAGTTTCTAAGCTCAGATAAATTTTGTTTGGTGCTGCCACTTTTCAGATTATACGGGGATTATTTATCAACCTGAAGAAAAAAAAATTAGGGTTGGTGGGGCAGAACCTACATCTCCTCTTTTTTTCTTATTTAGGGTTCACAATCACCTGTCTAGAACTAGGTTCTGTGCAGAGGAGGAGAGCAATAACAATAGCTCTTAGACTTATATACCACTTTACAGTGCTTTAAAGCCCTCTGTAAGTGGCTTACAGAGTCATCCTATCGCCCCCAACAATCTGGGTCATCATTTTATTGACCTCGGAAGGATGGAAGGCTGAGTCAACCTTGAGTCAGTGAGGATCAAACTCCTGGCTGTGGACAAAGTTAGCCTGCAATACTGCAGTGTAACCACTGTGCCATCGTGGCAATAGAACAGAACAGCAATAGCAACAACACTTAGACTTATATACCGCTTCACAGTGCTTTTACAGCCCTCTCTAAGTGGCTTACAGAGTCAGCCTGTGGCCCCAAACAATCCTCATTTTATCGACCTCAGAAGGATGGAAGGCTGAGTCAACCTTGAGCTGGTGAGACTCAAACTGCCAAACTGCTGGCAGTCGGCAGTCAGCAGAGGTAGCCTGCAGTACTGCATCCTAACCACTGTGCTACCGTGGATGTGAGGTGAGAACTCTCGTTTTTTGTCCTTTTCCAATCATTCATATATCTGCCCTCCTAGGGCTTCTGTAAGGGGTGCATCTGCCTTTGAGGCTCATGAATGGTGGGATCAATTGGGTGTTCTTGATAATACCCCACACTTCACTGGTATCAATGCAGAAGCTTATTATGTCTTTGTCAGTAAGCTTCCCAGAGAACTCGGATGATTTCTTTCCAGGCAGGCAGCTGATTTTTACTTATCCTCTAGCAAAAGTTTTTCAAGCCATCATGCAGAGTGCAGCAACAAGAAGACAACCAGTCACACTGGAAGCCCAGATCTCTCTTCTGGTGTGTGTGTGTGTGTTTTAATCTTCCTGTCTGATTTATTATGTATTATTCTCCTGACTGGAATCTTTGTTCTACTGGGCTATTTTATATTGCAGCCTTTGGCTATAATAAAGAATTCAATTCCCTCTCCTTTGCATGCCCCCCTCCCCCATTTCATGAATCGGGTGGATCCTTTTGCTTGAAAAAGGAAAAAAAAAACAAACAAAAAAAGACTTTCTGGATTGTGCTTTCCTTCCCATGCAGTGTTTCTCTTTGCATCACATTTATTTCCCCAAGCCTGTTCTGTCATTTTCTACTTCGTTGTAATTGGCTTCGTTGTTATTTGAGACCTTGTTTTGACTCTGTTACTCGCTTTGGAGTCTTACATTTGAAGTCTGGAATTCTCAGGGGAGTGTTAAATGGGCAACCAGGGATGATAATGTTTTAATATTTATTAAATTTTTATACCGCCCTTCTCCCGAAGGACTCAGGGTGGTGTACAGGGCAATAAACATTAAAAAACAAAGTACAAAAGTTAAAAACGATTAAATGATTTATGCCCGATATATACAATAGTTAAAACCATATTAAAGCCCAAGTCTAGGATCCCAAGTTTTGTTGGCTCCCAACTTTAAAAATAAGGGGACGCGGTGGCTCAGTGGTTTAGGACACTGAGCTTGTTGATTAGAAGGTTGGCAGTTTGGGGGTTGAATCCCGAGTGCCGCGTAACAGAGTGAGTGCCTGTTACTCGTCCCAGCTTCTGCCAACCTAGCAGTTCAAAAGCACGTAAAAATGCAAGTAGAAAAATAGGGACCACTACGGTGGGAAGGTAACAGTGTTCCATGCGCCTTTGGCGTCTAGTCATGCCGGCCACATGACCAAGGAGACGTCCTTGGACAAGCGCTGGCTCTTCGGCTTTAAAACGGAGATGAGCACAGGCCCCTAGTCAGAAACGACTAGCACGCATGTGCAGGGGACCCTTTACCTTTACCTAACTTTAAAAATAAGCTACAGTCTAAAAATGTCTTAGTTTGAAAAAGTAACCCCTTCTCTTTCTGGATAGAGAACTCTGACATGGTTTCTGGGATCTGCTTGGGATCTCTCCCAGCTTAGCAGTCAGAACCCCAAGTGTACCTACTACCAGTAGGCCCACTTTGGCTTTCACTTTCTACTTCCTCTCTAGTTTGTCCTTCAGGCCATGATACTTGTCCAGCTTCTCATCTTCCTTCTTTCTGATGTTACAGACGCTTGACACCTTTTCATCTGTCACCACTGCTGTCTTCTGGTCCTCATCCATAACCATAATGCCTGGCTATTTGGCCAGTACCTGCCTGCCTGTCTGTCTGGATCTGGAAGTCCCACGGAATTTAATCATCTTATTTCTTTAACTAAATGCATTCATTTATTTTACATCACTAAAGTCATCTTTTTGTTTATGTGTTAGCTACCGTTGTTCCTGGAAATGTATATCTTGGTTGATGATTTCTCTGGGGGGAAATGCTGTTTTGTTTCATTATGATCTTTTCTTTCTAATAGTGTAAAGTGTAATGAACGTATTATAATTTTTTACAGATCTGCTGCTCATAAAATTATACTACTAATTTATGTTAGTGATGACTAATAAGGCATTAATAGCAGACATGCAGTATTTTACTAACTCTGGGCTATTGCTAAAAAATTGTATGTTTTAGGGATCTCTGATATTCACAGTCTTACTAGGCCATTGAAATTACACTCATTAGACCAACTCAGTGCCTGCTAGTGTCCAATGGTGCTGACATTTCAAGCAGAGATCTTGAATACCAAATGCAAGAAGTATGCAAGGATGGCATTTTTCACTCCAGAACTTTGACATTAGGGCAAGGCAGAAAAGGGAAGCGAATTCTCTCCTTTCCTCCTTTGTAAAAACTGAGAAGCTATTCATTCTCCACCTCTGTGATTTGCAAAATGTTTTCTAGAAGCAACGGCCAGAGAGTAGTTCCCATAGAATTACTTGCCCTCTGTAAAAGTCATTATGGAAATATGGTTAACATACTTTGAATATTCTAATGGGAGTTGAGAGAGTTTTAAATATTTCAGGATTTGGGAGAAGTACAGTTTACTGATAAACATTGTTCAGTTCTGTATATATATATATATATATATATATATATATATATATATATATATATATATAAAATAGTTAAAACCATATTAAAAACCCAACCCCAAACCCATCAAACCAGGCCGGATTGCTCAAATAAGTAAGTTTTTAGATCCCGCCGGAAGGAGCGAAGGTCGGGGGCCATCCGGAGCTCAACCGGCAAGCGGTTCCACAGGTCTGGCGCGCCCACAGAGAACGCCCTCCCCCTGGGGGCCACCAATGGACATTCTTTGATCGGAGGCACCCTGAGGAGGCCCTCTCTGTGGGAGCGCACTGGACGGAGCGAAGTTGACGCCGGCAGCAGGTGCTGCCGTAGGTAATCCGGACCCATGCCATGTAGGGCTTTGTAGGTCATTACCAACACCTTGAATCTCACCCGGAGGGCAACCGGCAACCAATGCAGCTCGCGGAGCAAAGGTGTAACATGGGAGTATCGGGAGACTCCCAACACAACTCGCGCGAAAAGAGAATGAGCCTTTTTAAAGGGATTGGACATCTTTCTTTGTCTGTCTGTGTCTGTCTCTTTTTCTATCTGTCTCTGTCTCTGAACAACAGAGCTGGAAGGGACCTTGGAAATCTTCTAGTTCAACCCTTGCTCAGTTATTCATGAGATGTTATAGAGTAAGCTCTCAGCAGAAGCTGCCTATTCACATACTTCGTGGGTGTGAAACTCGTGATGTCATGTGACATGTCGCAACATATCGTGACATTTTTCCCATTGCCAACAATGGGGTGGGTGCGGTTTTGGTTTCATGCATCCAGCCCAAGGGCTGGCAGTTTGATACCCTTGACCATACTTGGTCACTAGAATGAATGTTAGGAAATGAGATCCAGATGCTCCACCTAGGTCTAATGGGTTAGCTTGGTCATAACAATCAGAATAACAGAATTGGAAGGGAACTTGGAGGTCTTCTAGTCCAACCCCTGCTCAGGAAGGAAACCTTATACCATTTCAGACCAATCTCTTCTTAAAAACCTCCAGTGTTGGAGCATTCACAACTTCTGGTGGCAAGTCGTTCCACTGATTAGTCTCTCTCTATCACCTCCATCTCCATCTTTATCTCCATTTCTATCTTAGCCTAAATTCTTTGCAAGGTGCTTGTTGTTGGGACAAAATGAAAAGAGATTCCAAATATAATTTTCCTTGAGGTCCTGGTTATGAATAGCGTAGAAATCTAACAACCATCTAACCAACTTGCCTCTGTTATATCCTAGTCAAACAACTTAACCACTATATCTCAGTAGCTCTTAATGTTTTATGCAAACATACTGAGCTGTTTGATTCAGGTCAATAAATCAAAAAGCAATATCCTTTTATTTATTGCATTTAGGTTACATATTCTGTTTTTCAAGTCATGAACTGAAAGTAAAAAAAAATGATCTTTCCTCTGCCTTGTTTATAAAAATTCTAGCATTTTATGTGTCTTTCACATAGAGGATTAGTCTTTTTGAGTAGAACTGGGAAGATCTCCAAGGTTAACATTATAGGCTGCAAATCCCTACTTGGATGTGAAAACCAATTGTTTCATTTTCTGAAATTGCTGCTTCTCTTATCTAACATCTTCTACAAATATTCAGTGGCAATAAATCTTGAGTTCTGGGAGGAAAGGTGGAATATAAATGTAATGAAAAACTAATGTTTGATTGATTCAAGCTAAATTATTTTTGGCCTAAATGATCACAGAGTGGAATCCTATTCAAGAAAAGGTTTTTTTTTTAAAGTTTGCATAGTCATTGTGTGTGTGTTTGTTTGTTTGTGTGTGTGTGTGTGTGTGTGTGTGTGTGTGTGTGTGTGAGAGAGAGAGAGAGAGAGAGAGAGAGAGAGAGAGAGAGAGAGAGAGAGAGAGAACAAGTTATATTTTGTTAACAGATAACAGATAAAGTTGGAAGGGACCTTGGAGGTCATCTAGTCCAACCCCCTGCTCAGGCAGGAAACCCTATACCATTTCAGACAAATGGCTGTCCAGTCTCTTCTTAAAAACTTTCAGTGTTGGAGCATTCACAGCTTCTGGAGGCAGGTTGTTCCACTGCTTAATTGTTCTAACTGTCAGGAAGTTTCTCCTTAGTTCTAGGTTGCTTCTTTCCTCAATTAGTTTTCATCCTTTGCTTCTTGTCCTGCCTTCAGGTGCTTTCGAGAATAGCTATTATGTACTGGGTTTGTTGCTTCAATGATGACACGAGGCGAGTGAGTTCAGCAAAGATCATTGTTTATTGCTTGCAGGATCTGAACTGAGAAACAGGGCTGTGAATGCAGCAATTCATACCCTGGCCTCTAGGCGGTGGCCGATAGGTTTAAAGCAACCTATTGCCGCCCTAGAGGCAACCAATAGCAACACTGGAGATGGGTTGTCTGAGGAGCTGGGAGCCATTAGCCAGCTTCCCAGCTTAAGCAACCTTCCAGCAATTAACCCACATGGTGTACCCTTAACAAGACAAAGCCCAATACATTACACCTTGACTCCCTCTTCTTTGTGGCAGCCCCTGAGATATTGGAACACTGCTATCATGTCATCCCTCATCCTTCTTGTTATGTATTGGGCTCAATTGTAATACCATGAGGTTAGCTGGAGCAGCTAACAGCTCTCCAGCAACCCAGACTCCAGGTCTCCAGTGTTGCTATTGGCTGTCCCTAGGCGGCAATGGTTGCTTTAAACCTATTGGCTGCCGCCTAGGGGCTAGGCTATATATTGCTGCTAGTTGCAGCCCAATTCTCAGTTCAGATTCTGCAAGCAATAAACCATGAGCTTTCCTGACCTCAATTGCCTCGACTTCTTTCCTGCGTGAAGAACCCGCGACATAGCACTTCTTTTCCTTAAACTAGACATACCCAACTCCAGCAACCGTTCCTTATATGTTTTAGCCTCCAGTCCCCTAATCATCTTTGTTGCTCTTCTCTGTACTCTTTCTAGAGTCTCAACATCTTTTTTTACAGCGTGGTGACCAAAACTGGATGCAGTATTCCAAGTGTGGCCTTACCAAGGCATTGTAAAGTGGTATTAATACTTCACATGATCTTGATTCTATCCCTCTGTTAATGCAGCCTAGCACTGTGTTGGCTTTTTTGGCAGCTGCAGCACATGGCTGGCTCATATTTAAGTGATTGTCCACTAGGACTCCAAGATATCCCTCTCACAGTCACTACTATTCTATTTATTCTATTCTATTCCAGATAAGTAGCTGTCCAATCTCTTCTTAAAAGCCTCCAGTGCGGAGCACCCACAACTTCTGAAGACAAGCTGTTCCACCAGTTTATTGTTCTCACTGTTAGGAAATTTCTCCTTAATTCCAGCTTCCTTCTCTCTTGATTAGTTTCCATCCATTGTTTCTTGTCTTGCCTTCTGGTGCTTTGGAAAATAGGTTGACCCCCTCTCTTCTTTGTGGCAGTCCCTCAGGTATTGGAACACTGCTATCGCCGTTAATTCATCTTTTCCAAAGTATATGATATTAAACGATCACAAGGAGCGTAAGCTTAAATGAAAAGAACTACAGTGGTATTTAAATAAACACTGCAACACATAAATATTTTCTTCAGGAAATAAAAACTGGATAACTTGTTCATAAAGCCTGATTTAAACCTAGGCTTTTCTCTTTTCCTCTGACCTCTGTAAGCCATCAACTATCCATTTCAAATTGTGGACGTGTGGGATGTTCTATAAATAGACTCATACATTTTCATGGGTGAAGGGCAATTTATTAAGTTATATTTGCTATATTCGTGTTAATATGTATGTGCACTCAATAAATCTTTCAGCATAATGTTGATATTTTTAAAGTAAGTTATTCCATGGTGACTTTGTTCATAACTATAAAATTTGGTGTGGTTCACATTATTGGTGAGCTGCTATAACAGACTAATCAGGTGTGACTAAACACTCAAATGCTTGCTTGATTGCTAAATGAAAGATTATAGGATTCTCTAGATGGTGCTCATTAAATTCTCTTGACGCCTAAACATTGGTAGATTATATTTGCTAAATGTGCTTGTATGATGTTCAGAGTCCGTTTACTCTAAGTTTTATTTTTTCTAAGTGCAAGCTAATGGTCTATGTTGTTGTTTCTTTCTCTGAGAAAGTATTTTTGACACATTTTCCAAAAATCAGTGTATCTTTAAAAAGAAAAGATTGCTGAAGCAAACATTTTTTTAAAAAAAGATTCAATCATATTTATTCTTAAACATAGATTTGGAATATGTTAGGATTGTATGGTGAATTGATTAGATAGATGCTGTAGACTGGATTTGGCTAGTCTAAAGAAAAGAAGAAATAGGGGAGACATGATAACAGTGTTCCAGTATCTGAGGGGCTGCCACAAGGCAGAGGGGGCCAGGTTGTTCACCAGAGCACCAGAGGGCAGGACGAGAAACAATGGTTGGAAACTGATCAAGGAGAGAAGCAACCTGGAATTAAGGAGAAACTTCTTGACAGTGAGGACAATCAACTAGTGGAACAGCTTACCCCCAGAAATCATGGGTGCTCCATTACTAAAGATTTTTAAGAGGAGACTGGACATTTACCTGTCTGAGATGGTGTAGGTTCTCCTGCTTGAGCAGGGGGCTGGACTAGAAGACCTCCAAGGTCCCTTCCCTTCTATTCTATTCTATACTAATGAAATGGAGCTGGTAAGAAATTTCATAGTTTGCCTTGTAAGTTATTGCTAGATTTGGCTTTATAATAGATGCTCAAATCACCAGTTGGTTTAGCTTTAATTGGAAGCAGGAATAGCCTTGAGGAAAGGCAAGTATGACAACCAAGACAATGGTCAGACAAAAGAAGCCAAAGTCCAGAACAGAACTGTAACGTGAGAAAGCATCTTAGATGGAACTTTCCCTAATTCATTCAGAATTGCACCATTCTCTTACGATATACTCTTATAATAAAAGTAGTATTAGCTGGTATGGCTTTGGTTACCAAGTCTGACTTACTTTGGAGGGCTGACCTTAACTTTTGGGCCATCGTGGCCTCTTGATCTAATTATGTCACAGATCTTTTTGTGATGATGAATGGGAAGAAGGCAGTGTTGTGGATGTTCTCTTGTGCTTCTTGGAAAAAGGTGGCAGAGAAACGTAGCATACAGGATGGAAATAGAAAGAACATTGGCACACAAGGAGTAGAGTCACCTTCTTCCGTTTGCAAGTAGTTTCACTAAAGGGAATGACAGAGGAAGCAAAGTAGAGTAGAAGATAAACTCTGATAGACACCTTTTTAGGCCACACCAGATGGCAATGTTAGTTTTTGAATGGGAGGGAAATATAGAGACTAAACTTGGGAGATATGAGAGGGTTGAGTCACCAGGATGATGAGGAAGAAGAGACAGCCCAGTCAGAGGTGGAAGCTGTGAGAAGCAAGAGACTCCACCTGTACTGACTTTGTTATAAATCAGCCTGTTTTACTTTGACTAGCACAGGGGTAGGCAATCTCGGCTCTTTTATGACTCATGGACTTCAACTCCCAGAATTCCTGAGTCAGCATAGCTGACTCAGAAATTCTGGGAGTTGAAGTCCATGAGTCATAAAAGAGCCGAGGTTGCCTACCCCTGGACTAGCATCAAGGTTCCTTTTGAAATCAAGGTGCTTCTTATCTTGGGTTTGCCAGCTGTGTGGGATTTGCCAGGAAAACTATGTGAAGAATATGAGTGCAGAGAGTGTTAACAAGCTGTCATCCTCCTTAGGCTGGGCCTAGAAGGCCTTCCATCTTGACAAGGTGGCATTGCTGGAAAGGATTTTAAAATAGTCGAAATATAGCCCGGTAGTCAAGCCTTTGCAGGTATCTGGATTCAAAACGGAAAATAAGATTCTGAGCATGTAGGTGGCATTCTGACAGAATCTGCTATGACTCCTTGAGGAAGACATGGCAAGCCAGATCTGTTGCTGGCACAACAGCGATGGGACTATGTCCATGAAGTCACTAGGGATTGAGCAATATTTGAAAACTTCATATTACATAGAATGAACTAAAATTAGTATGTTTGAAGAATCCCGCAACAGCAGCTGGATTTAAAGAACAGCAATCTGTACACTATAATATTCAGATTCTATTCTATTCTATTCTATTCTATTCTATTCTATTCTATTCTATTCTATTCTATTCTATTCTATTCTATTCTATTCTATTCTATTCTATTCTATTCTATTCTATATTGCCATTCTACTCTACTCTACTCCACTCCACTCCACTCCTATTCTATTCTATTCTATTCTATTCTATTCTATTCTATTCTATTCTATTCTATTCTATTCTATTCTATTCTATTCTATTCTATTCTATTCTATTCTATTCTATTCTATTCTATTCTATTCTATTCTATTCTATTCTATTCTATTCTATTTGTTGCGGAACAAATAACAGTCCGACCAGAGGTGGATGGACCGTGGTTCATTTGCATGGTCAATATCAAAGGAAAGAAATCCAAAACATGTTTCTAATAGTAAAAGTTGTTTAATGAGAAAACAAAAGACCTAGACCAGGGGTCAGCAACCTGAAACAGTGAAAGAGCCACTCGGAACCGGTTCCCTCACAAAAGGAAAAACTGGGAGCCGCAAAAAATGTGTGCACATGCGCGTACATGCGCGCATGCGCAGAACAGGGTTTGACTGAAGAGTGGAGCAAGGCGAGATATGCACCTACCCTGCATATTTAAATTGATTGGTTGAACCTTTTTAGTCCCACTTTTTTTTTTGGACTGCACATGGCAGAGGACTGGGAGCCGCAGGAGACAGCTGAAAGAGCCGCATGCGGCTCCAGAGCCACGGGTTGCAGACCTGTGACCTAGACTGACTACATTCTCTCATCAGGCTGAAAGAGAAAGTAAAACAGAAACTATGAGAACTTTTTCAGGCCTGCACACAAAACAGTTTAAAACCAAAACATTGGCTGGACATAGCTGGAGTCACTATGGTTACAAGATAAGATAATACACAGTGCAGAGCAGAAAGAGATGTACAATTAGAAATGAGCAAAGCTGGCAAAACTAAAAAAAACACGCAGTGACACCATTCACTCCTGCTGACTATATAGATAAATAGTTTTCTAGGTAGTATTTTCAGAAATGATTTCCCATTGCCTACTTCGCCTTATGGATCAAAGAAACATACTGGTACAAAGTCACCTATCATGTCTAAGGCAGGACTTGGAGCTAGTTTCTAGTCCAACACATTTAAGAATTTCACCAAACTGGCTGTAGAAAGCAGATATGTCTTTCAATATTGAAATATCTCTGGACTGTTACAGAAATGCAAATGAAGGCAAATGAAGAAAAACATCCCACATTCATAAGTGCTGTTCAGGATAATCATTTGTGGAGAATAAGACGTAGAAAGTGATTCAAGATGCACCATTTAACTGCACCACCCAAATGTGTCTTCCATCTAACTAACAATGCAGAGGATTTCATCCTTGTTATATATAGACTTGGGCAAAATCCAATTCTGATTGTCAAATGTGACATAAATTGCCGGAGGAAATAATACAAAATTATCAATAAGTGCAAAAGAGGTGGGATGGTTTAAGCAATTTTAATTTTATCCATTTTTTTTCTGGTTTTGTTTCAGAGGAAGAGCAGTGTGTAACATCAATCAATCACACATACTTCTTTCTCTTCTGCAGTCCACATTCCTTGTTGAAAAACACGAGGAACTAGTCAGTGCCCTTTCTTCTTGTTGCTGTTGTTGTCATTTTAAATCTTCAATGCATTTCTCTTGAACATCAAAATGAACACACAGTTGACCCTTGATCTAATCTACAGGGAGAGAAAAAATATATACAGCAGGAAGAAACCCTGGTAGAGAAGGCTACACTTGAATGGTTTCAGATGAAATGAGCTTTCAAGCGCAGTGTTACAGTAAGTGGGAGACCAGGCAGAAGTGAAACTTGCTGCTGTCAATACTCGTTATGGAGGCACCTCTGATCTGTGCAACCAAAAGTTGAGTTATACAATATGCTCACCATGTGGAACCATCTCAGTGCCACAGGAAGAGCTGAAATTGAGAAATTCTCCCAATAAGCCCAAATAGAAACAAAGCCCACTGTACAGTATTTTCCCCATTCTGTCTTCTAAGCCAGGGCTTTCCAACCAGTGGTACGGGTACCACCTGTGGTACGCTGGCACCCGGCAGGTGGTACGTGACCATCCTAGAAAAGTGGTAGTGGGGGAGGGGAATGAACTGAACCGGTGGCAGCAGCGCACAAGCCTGAGCAAGAGATGGCTGGAGCTGCAGGGTTGTCAGGGCTTAGCAAAAGCGCCAGGATCAGCACCAGGCTCCAGCTGGAGCTCGGCACCGATCCTGGTGCTTCTGCTGAGCCCAGAAGAAGCGCCAATCAGCCGGAATGTTGCAGCATCTCGAGGGTCTTGTGATTTACATTCAGATGCTTGGCAACTGATTCATATTTATGACGGTCACAGTGTCCCAGGGTCATGTGAAGTGACCAAAACCTGCTGCAACCACCCAGCGGAAGGGGGGGATAAAAGCCAAACACCTTCCACCCCACCCCTGCTGTCAATCCTCAACAGAAATGCTCATAACAATGAAAACCTCGGACAGGAGGAAGAGCACTGCCGGGCAGGCAGGCAGGTGTCTTGCTTGGCTGTGGCTTGGGGGGGCACTTTTTTCAGTGCCACTGTAACTTCAAATAGTCACTAAGCAAACTATTGTAAGTTGAGGACTACCTGTACTTCATCACTTTTTTCCTCTTTTTTTTTTGATCATCAAGTTTTGGACACCTTGCTAGGCGACTGGCGGTACTTGGATGTTGCCATATCCTAAAAGTGGTACAATGGGTGAAAAGGTTGAAAAGCCCTGTTCTAAACAACTATAGCAGTGTTGACGAACCTTTTAGAGACCGAGTGCCCAAACTGCAACCCAAAACCCACTTATGTATCATCAGGTGCCGGGTGGATGTGGCCCATTAGGTGGGCGTGGCTGTGGTGGTAATGGCAGATTGGGTGGGAGTAAAAAGTTCAATCAATCAATTCCAACTTTGCGAGATCTTTTTTTTCTTTTTTCCTGTGAGAAGTTGAAATTGATCAATTGAACCTCTTTTTTTTGCACATGGCGGCGGAGGCCTAAAGTGAAAAGGTTTTATAAAAGCCAGCTGAAGGCCTAGGACTGGGGCAACGGTGCCTGTGCCCACAGAGAGGGTTCTGCATGCCATCTGTGGCACACATGCCATAGGTTCACCACCATGGAACTATAGTTACATTTCTTTCCTACATAGAAAGAATTCTATGTAGAATTCTAAGATGGCGGCGCCTGGAATGGCTGCGGCTGCATTGGCTCTTGAAGGCGAATAGTTTTGGGAGGGATAGTAAGGGCTATAGGCCACATGATCAGGAAGATTTCAATGTGTTTGAGCAACGTGGTGGAACTAAGGTAACATACGACATATGACCGACAATCTTTGCTGGCATGGCGAGTTTCTAGTTGTTTTGGAACTGTTGGTAAGACCGTTAAAAGTCGTTGGCGCTGTTTGAATTTGTTCTACCAGCAGCAAGATCTGACTGCTGGCCCAGTGATGGATTCTACTGCAAATCAGGGCTGTTTCCAGAGGAGGCAGAGGAGGAGAGGACCTGGAGCTTATGGAGCAAAGGAACTGGATGAGGCTGTCGGCAGGCCCAGAGGAAGAGAGAGAGGCTTTTGGAAGAGTTGGTGGCGGCGGCAGCGTGCTCCAGGGGCGAAAAGAAGCAAGGCCTCTTTAAGGAAAGGGTGGAAGAGTCAGCATCAGAAAAAGGAAAGAAGGCGAGGTTGTCAGAATACAAGGTAACTTGAGGGCTAATCCATATGGAGCCCCGTTTCCATCTGTCCTGTTTGCCATCGTTCACTCCCTAGAGACTAAAATGGACAATGTGAAATTTGAGCAGGCCCCGAACAAGGAGTATATATCAGACCCTTTGAGAGCTGTATGCAACAAAATTTCATTTTGATGTATGCCTATTGGTGTACATTCAAAGTGACAATAAAGTTATCATCACCATCCAATCAGAAATGAAGAAGCTTCTTGGATGAGAAGCAAAATGTCTTCCTCAAGGGAAAAAAAAAGTTCCGTTGCCTGTTGAAAAAGCACCTTTGACATATAAGCAACTTGGTTCTCTGGTGTTTAATAACCACACCAAAAAATTCACAAACTGAGGTAAAGCTCAAATCTTTCTCAGCTCACAAATCTCTCAAGAGGAAGTCCTCGGATACGAGCACTGTACCTTTGCATGTGGTGAGTTACTTTTCCCAAGTATTTCCTGTTTCTAAGATTTGGATTTTAAAGAATTCTGATTTCTTGAGAAATCAGCAAGACTTTTAGTAGTGCAATATTGGAAGAAGGAAGAACTGCCGACTATAGAAGAATGGACTTTAAAAGTTTCCAATTTGGCAGAAATGGCAAAGATCTCAGCGTATTTGAAAGACCAATCGCAACAGAGATATATTGTGGAGTGGAGAAGATGGATTGATTACATCCAGAATAAATACGGGACTAAAAAGTTTCACCTAGCATTTGAATAAGTATTGGATTTATGTGATATATAAATTACTTATTTTAATAAGACTTAAAGTGCGATAGAATTTAATATTTTATTGTCGTTTGCATATGGTAGATTATGATTGTTTGTATTTTTATACCCTGCATTTAGCTCTGGGAAGTCAGGGAGGGGGGAGGGGGAGGGGAGGGAAGAATTGGGGAGGTTTGGGGAGAGGGGAGGGGGTTGGGAGGGGTTTTGTCTTTTAAAAAATGTACTGTAAAACTTTTTAATAAAAAAAAAGAAAGCAAAGACAGCAGAGGGCAGGAGAGAGAAAAAAAACAATGGAGGTTAGGTGAATACAATGCTTCCACTGAAAAAACGGAAAGGAATTCTTAGCTCATTCCAGATCCAAGACTTGGTTCCTTTTCAGGTAAAATCTCTAGCCACTGAGAATGGCAAGGGGTCATGATGTTCCTCTCCACAATCAATATAATGGCATCCCTTCAGTTAGAGTAGCTGTCCCAGAGAAATGACATTGATGTGTCTTCTGTCATCTAACAATAAAGCAACAAAGTGTTTTGCACTTTTTCATCTCAAGTTATTGTCTTGCGACAAGAATAAAATGAAATACTGCAATAAATCAAAAATGATCCGAATGGGCTGGAATATTGGCATCTTGCATTAACTCAGATCTAAGATTTCAGTAGAATTTATCCAGAGAAGAAGAAAAGATTTATTTGCAATGGGTTCTATATGTTCTCTACTTTCAGAAGTTGACATTAGGTTGTACAAATATATTTGTCTGAAGATGAACTAGACATAACTTTCATCTTTTTAAAGCTATTGGGTTGTAGCCACCTTTTCAGATTCCCCCCCCCACAATAATATCTAATCAGACCTACTGCAATGAAATTTCTAGTGACAGCTTCCCAACGTTCTTTGCAGCTGTGAATGGAATGTTTTTATCATGATAGGCTAATGTGAACTAAAATTGTTTTCACACCTGGTGGCCATGAAAAGGCCTTCGTTTCTTCTCACTCTAGGGAACATTCTACAATTTGAATGAGATGATCATGATGGATAGAGATGGACAGGTAAATGATGTTCACGCATACTCAGAACATAAAGCTTGAAGTAATGTACACATGGGTAAGAATTGTTGCAGAACAGAAGCACAGGAATTCACTTTCTGTAGTATTTAAGGAGTTTTTTTTAAAAAAAAGATAGATGCAAGGAAACAGTTTGGCTGAAGACCTAAGAAGACAAAATGCAGAAAAATAGTTTTCCAACCCTTTTGTTGAAACACTGTAAAACCCATAATAAGGAATGAGGGAGAAGCCTTAATGATCAACTTTGACTAAACACAGGGGTTTTTTGGGGGGGGAAGAGGAACCCCTAGGTTTTTCTGAAGCAAAGATGGGCAGCCATAATATATCCCTCTGCATTCTCCTATCTTCCCCAATGAATTGGATATTTCAGAAGTAATTTAAATGCTAGAGATGATGTGTCATTTCATGTCTTCTGGCCTCCATCTTCTACCTTCTTTTAAAAAGGTAAAGGTAAAGGTTTCCCCGCACATGCATGCTAGTCATTTCCAACTCTAGGGGCCAGTGCTCATCTTCGTTTCAAAGCCGAAGAGCCAGCGCTTGTCCAAGGACGTCTCCGTGGTCATGTGGCCGGCATGACTAGACGCCAAAGGCGCACGGAACGCTGTTACCTTCCCACCGTAGTGGTCCCTATTTTTCTACTTGCATTTTTACGTGCTTTCGAACTGCTAGGTTGGCAGAAGCTGGGACGAGTAACAGGCGCTCACTCTGTTACGCGGCACTCGGCATTCGACCCGCCAATCTGCCCACCATTTGATTGACAAGCTTAGCGTCCTAACCCACTGAGCCACTGCGTCCTTTTCTTTTTTTTTTTTATATTTTTTATTAAACTTATTATTTAAAAACATTGGATACAGTACCAGCGGGCTGACAAACCTTTTTGTCTACAATGTTCAAATATATATATATACATGTATATATGTACATCAAATAAACACTTAGATACACTTAAGTTACAAATCATAGCTGACTCAGGAATTCTAGGATTTGAAGTCCACGAGTCATAAAAGAGCCGAGGTTGCCTACCCCTGTTCTAGTCAAATGGCCTGGCAAAACTAGGAATCCTTACACTAGATGGGGCTAATATTACAGTTGATTGCATGACAAAAAGCTGGTTCTTTTTTCTAATTGGTGGTGAAGTGAGCAAGTGAGCAAGCAAGAGCCTTGGTGGAGCAGTGGGCTAATGCCTCCTTAAGTAACACCAGCTGCCTGCAATTAGTGCTGGTTCGAGTCCCACCAGGCTCAAGGTTGACTCAGCCTTCCATCCTTCCAAGGTAGGTAAAATGAGGACCCAGATTGTTGGCGGCAATTAAGCTGACTTTGTAATAATGTCGCTTGGGGCCCCCCGAAAGCCCTAATAAGCAGGCATATACTTAGAATGAAGGCTATTGCTAAGCACATTGATTTGTGCTTAGATTGTAAGCCACCTTGAGTCTTCGGAGAAGAGTGGGATATAAATGGGATTTTTTTTAAAAAAGTGACCCTAGCATTGTCCTCTATTGAGGCATGGAACCATAGAATTGGAAGGGATTTCAAGGTTTTCTGGTCCAACTCTCTAGCTAGGGAAAGAAGCTCTGAGGCCATACCAGACAAAGGCCTTCGCTCAAAATCCACTGACAGAGACACAAAATCCCAGGAACCAGACTCTTCTCCTGCTTAATAACTCACATGGTCAGGAAATTCCTACTTTATGTACATTCAAAAATCTGGGATAATTTTTTTCCCCTCCCTTTTACATAACAGTTTCCACCAAATTATCCTAACCATTTTAAATGCATAAGCAGTGTTCAGAACATGTCATTATTTGTGATTGGAAATTTAAAGCCCATTATTAGCATCTCAAAGGGGAGCTGGAAATAGCTCAAGAGAATCATAAGCTAATATTTGTTTCAGAAGAAGCCATCCTAAAAAATATTCCTCCTGCAGCAAAAGCGCATATACAGAACTATGCAAAGTTTAAAGGCATGGAAAAACCGTCAGGGGAATAAATCAGTGCCATTTCAAATATTGAAGTGATTCAGGAAATCATTCTCGGACCTCTCCAAACCTTTTAACTTCCTAATAACATGATTTATAGCTACAAACATAATACTGACATAAAGCTCAATATACTGTAGAAAAAGAAGGCAGAGAATAGGAGGGCTACAAAGAATCAAACAGGAAGAGAAAGTAAATTAGTGTGGATGAAAAATTAAAAGGATGTTCACAGTAGCCATTAACATTGCATGAAGCTTCAGAAAGATGGTTGGGGTTGAAGGGGATTTGATCAATTCACTCTTTGAATTGAGCTTTCAAATCAAAACGTTGCCATGATTTAAGCCATTGGATGGAATTAGATGATCTCATAAAGATTTAAGATATATAAATATGTTCAGGTAGGAAACTCTGTACCAACTCAGACAAATGGTTGTCCAGTCTCTTCTTAAAAACATTGAGTGTTGGAGCATTCACAGCTTCTGGAGGCAGGTTGTTCCACTGATTAATTGTTCTGACAGTCAGGAAATTTCTCCTTAGTTCTAGGTTGCTTCTCTCCTTGATTAGTTTGTCCTGCCCTCAGGTACTTTGGAGAATAGCTTGACTCCCTCTTCTTTGGGGCAGCCCCTGAGATATTGGAACATTGCTATCATGTCACCCCTCGTCCTTCTCTTCATTAAACTAGACATACCCAATTCCAGCAATTGTTCCTTATATGTTACAGCCTCCAATCCCCTAATCATCTTTGTTGCTCTTCTCTGTACTCTTTCTAGAGTCTCAACATCTTTTTTACATCGTGGTGACCAAAACTGGATGCAGTATTCCAAGTGTGGCCTTACCAAGGCATTGTAAAGTGGTATTAACACTTCATGTGATCTTGATTCTATCCCTCTGTTAATGCAGCCTAGCACTGTGTTGGCTTTTTTGGCAGCAGCAGCACACAGCTGGCTCATATTTAAGTGATTGTCCACTAGGACTCCAAGATCCCTCTCACAGTTGCTACTATTGAGCAAGGTACCACCAATGAGAACACACCTGGAATAATACAACCAATTTTGGTCACCATACTTCAAAAAAGATGTTGAGACCTTGGAAAAAGTTCAGAGAAGAGCAACTAAGATGATCAAAGGCCTGGAGATTAAAACATACAGGATTTGGGCTCGGCTAGTCTAAAGAAAAGAAAAGAAGAAATAGGGGAGACATGTTAGAAGTATTCCAATACTTGAGGGGCTGCCACAAAGAAGAGGAGGTCATGTTATTCACCAAAGCACCAGAGGGAAGGACGAGAAACAATGGTTGAAAACTAATCAAAGAGAGAAGAAACCTGGAATTTAGGAGAAAATTCCTAACAGTGAGGAAAATTAACCAGTGGAATCTGCTTGCCTTCAGAAATCGTGGGTGTTCCATCACTGGAGATTTTTAAGAAGAAACTAGACTTGTCTGAGATGGTATAGGTCAGGGATAGGCAACCTCGGTTCTTTTATGACTCATGGACTTCAACTCCCAGAATTCCTGACCCAGCCAAGCTGGCTCAGGAATTCTGGGAGTTGAAGTCCATGAGTCATAAAAGAGCCAAGGTTGCCTACCCCTGGTATAGGTTCTCGGGCTTGAGAAGAGGGATGGAATAGAAGACCTCCAAGGTCCCTTCCATCTCTTTTTTGTTCTAAAAGCTCACATTTCTTTACTGAAGAATTGTGATTGCCATAACTATGGTATTCCTTTGCAGAGATTTGAAGGGGTGCTTTACTTCAATGAAAAGGACGCGGTGGCTCAGTGGGTTAGGATGCTGAACTTGTCGATCAGATGGTCGGCAGTTTGGCGGGTCGAATCCTGAGTGCCATGTAACAGAGTGAGCGCCTGTTATTCATCCCAGCTTCTGCCAACCTAGCAGTTCGAAAGCATGTAAAAATGCAAGTAGAAAAATAGGGACCACTACGGTGGAAAGGTAACAGCGTTCCGTGCGCCTTTGGCATCTAGTCATGCCGGCCACATGACCACGGAGACATCCTCGGACAAGTGCTGGCTCTTCGGCTTTGAAACGGAGATGAGCACTGGCCTCTAGAGTTGGAAATGACTAGCACACATGTGCGGGGGAACCTTTACCTTTACCTTTACTTCAATGAAGGTACAATCCACATACTTTTTGTAGGCACACAAATGAAGAGTCCTTGCTTCTCTTAAGTTGCAGACAACTTTCTTGACAAAAGCAGCTGTCGTCCATGTACATCACTCGCTTTTCTTAACCTGATGAGGCTGGTTGAAGCAGATTGACTCTGCCTTGGCTAATAATAATAATAATAATAATAATAATAATAATAATAATAATAATAATAATAATAATAATAATAATAATAATAATAATAATAATAATAATAATAATAATAATATAAAGTTGGAAGGGATCTTGGAGGTCATCTAGTCCAACCCCCTGCTCAGGCAGGAAACCCTATACCATTTCAGGCAAATGGCTGTCCAGTCTCTTCTTAAAAACCTCCAGTGTTGGAGCATTCACCACCTCTGGAGGCAGGTTGTTCCACTGATTAATTGTTCTAACTGTCAGGAAGTTTCTCCTTAGTTCTAGGTTGCTTCTCTCCTTGACTAGTTTTTATCCGTTGCTTCTTGTCCTGCTTTCAGGTGCTTTGGAGAATAGCTTGACTCCCTCTTCTTTGTGGTAGCCCCTGAGATACTGGAACACTGCTATCATGTCACCCCTCACCCTTCTCTTCATTAAAGTACACATACCCAATTCCAGCAACCATTCCCTATATGTTTTAGCCTCCAGCCCCCTAATCATTTTTGTTGCTCTTCTCTGTACCCTTTCTAGAATCTCGACATCTTTTTTACATCGTGGTGACCAAAACTGGATGCGGTATTCCAGGTGTGGCCTTACCAAAGCATTGTAAAGTGGTATTAATACTTCACTTGATCTTGATTCTATCCCTCTGTTAATGCAGCCTAGCACTATTCAGAACTGTGTTGTTATAGTCTGTGTTGCTTTGTGTCAGATAACAACTGGCTGAGGTATAGCCTGTTGCTTAGCACATCTTTATTATGCAGATTTTTGTAACGTGGTTTATTATGCATGGGAAAAGTGACACACACACACACACACACACACACACACACACAGACACACACACAGAAAGACCTCTCAGGCATTTTCCTCCAAGAAGAGGCTAACATTGACAACGAATGTCAACAAGACTTTCCCGCAGGAAAGAGTCAAAACCGAACAACAAACAATATCTTCAAACCTGATAGCAAAGAAAAACAAGTGGTAAGAATGAAGCGACTATATAGGAAGATATTATTTCTTAAATACAGTAGATTCTGATTTTTATACATTTAAATAAAGACACTTTAGATATGGGCATAACACAATTTCTAAGTGGGTTTTTTTTTGCAGGAAAAAAAAGTCTTTGCAAAGCTCCTGTTTTGCTTGTGAAGTTTCTATATCCAGCGTAACCTCTTGAAATCTGATGTAGATCTTTGACATTCGTAGACGGGGTATATCTATAAATATTAATTAACTGGTGGTTTAATATTCTGGTGGGTTTCTAGCTGAAGGAGACAGAGTTACCCTGAAAACCGTTGTGAAGAAAGCTATTGAAAAACGTAAAGAAAGCAGAGACAGAATTCAATTAGCCATAAAACATCCTGAAAGCATTATAAGCCAATTTCTCTAAGCAGATTCTAGAAGAGTGCATTTTCCCCACAAAAAAAGTTTAGCAAGAAATCTTTGGGATATCTGCCTTTTATATTTATATTTAGATTCATTGCTTTTTCAATTGCTAAAAATGGGCAAATACAGCTATCCTAAACCAGGGCTTTTCAACCTTTTCACCCATTGTACCACTTTCAGGATATGGCAACATCTGAGTACCACCAGTTGCCTAGCAAGGTATCAAAAACCTGATGACCAAAAAAAAAATATGGAAAAAAGTGATGATGTACAGGTAGTCCTGGACTTACAACAGTTTGCTTAGTGACTGTTCAAAGTTACAATGGCACTGAAATAATTGCCCCTCAAGCCACAGCCGAGCAAGACACCTGCCTGCCCGCCCGGTGACGCTCTTCTTCCTGTCCGAGGTTTTCACTGTTGTGAGCATTTCTGTGGAGGATTGGCAGTGGGGGTGGGGTGGGGGTGTTTGGTTTTTATTCTCTCCCCATCTTCTGGGTGGTTGCAGCAGGATTTGGTCACTTCATATGACCCTGGGACACTGTGACTGTCATAAATATGAATCAGTTGCCAAGCATCTGAATGTAAATCACAAGACCCTGGAGATGCTGCAACATTCCGGCTGATCGGCACTTCTTCTGGGCTCAGCAGAAGCACTAGGATCAGTGCCGAGCTCCAGCTGGAGCCTGGCGCTGATCCTGGTGCTTCCGCTGAGCCCTGACAGCCCTGCAGCTCCAGCTGTCTCTCGCTCTGGCTTGTGTGGTGCTGCCACTGGTTCAGCTCATTCCCCTCCGCCACTACCACTCTTCTAGGATGGTCGCATAGCACCTGCCAGGTGCCAATGTACCACAGGTGGTACCCATACCACTGGTTGAAAAGCCCTGTCCTAAACGTCCCTGGTCCACTGCAAATGCAAAAACATGTTAGCTTGGTATATGGACCAGTTACTACCCATTAAAACTAAGCAAAAGCTAAAATAACATTATATATTTATTTAGACAAATATTATAGAATAAATTCTATGTAAGTCTTCTAAGCTCCTGGTCCTTTTCCCCCATTGTGTGTTTTTTTTTTTTTTAATTTACAGGCTGCATCAACTCAGGTTAACTCAAATTAGATAAAAAGCATTATTTTGCCTAGAAAAGGTTATTTACTGTATTCTCTTCCGTCTGGATATTTGAGCAAGTTACATCCAAAACTTTTGCTTTGGCTTGATTCAGAACATTCTCGACTAAGTCTTAGAATGATAATGAAAAAAAAAATGTACCGTACATCGGAGAAAGCTCCAGATATAAAAATGGACTGTCAATGTATTTTCTGCAGATTTTTAAAATTAACAAACAAAGGTATGAAAACCAAGGGAACCGTTTTAGGTTGATCCAGTCCTAGTTTCACACGGAACAGGGAGATATTATTTGATGAAGACTTGAAAAATCACCTGTTCTTTTTCTGTCCTTGTCCTTCACAGAGAAGGTGACTCAGCAATCTGTGAAAGAGACAATGTTCAGTTAATACTTTTCTTTTTTTCCTCCAAGGATTTAGACTGTGCAAGGTGCACAAAAGATGCCCTTTTTTGCTGATCATTTTTGGGATATTCATGCATTCATATATAGCTGACAACACCTTCTACATTATCCCAACTATAAAATACATGTGACAATTGGTTGTTTTCTTTTCATGTTTATAACATATTCTTTCCTGGACAATCCATCAAACTTTGATTCTGAAATTTTTATTTGAGACGCAATGTTCCAACTGCTGCCAGTTTATGACATGACACGTTTGGAGAACATCTGTCATCAAGCCTGGTTTAACTGAGCAAGCAGCCATAAAAACAAGGGTGTAATCTGTCCATGATACAGACACTGAAGTACCATTTCTTTCAAACTGGAGTTGCATCCCTCTTTCAAATAAGTAGATCTTAAGAAAGTTTAACATTGGCTGAATTACAGCCTACACTATTAAACTTTCAAGATGCCCAGAAATGCTTGATTCTTATAGCCTTAGTCTGAAATTAAATTAACAACGACCCTAATTTTGACCCTGAAAGCAATCAACCATTAAACACTAGTGTGGATTTAAAAGAAGAAGAAAAAAGCAGTTGGTTTTAAATAGAAAAAAACAAAACAAAACCAGGATGACAGGTCAGTTAGCTCTGAGAAAGAAGTGGAAATAAATTCTCACAGTGAGAAAGGCATTATAAGATTTGACAATGCAATTAGCACTATGAGGTGTACCACAAGAAGATGCTCAAAAGAACATTGTGTGTTGTTGTTGTTGTTTTTCTTCTTCTGGTGAATCAGCCAGGAATTTTTCTTTTATCTTGGTTATTGGAGACTCTCTCACATAATAGGCGACATATATCTTTCTCTCAAATATTATAAGACAAGTTGCGAAGGGCATTCCGGTTTGTTCATCAACTTCAATTTGTGTTTCATGGACAGATAACACATAATTCTGATCCTCCTTGTCTAAAATCTGATCTTAGCTGCTCTCTGGGAAGGAACTGTATGAGAAGTAAAGAGTTCTATCAACATTAATCAAGATTTCAACCAAATCTCTGGCTTTAAAATTTGAATTATGGTGCTATTGCATGAGACACTGCAGAATGTTTCATGTTTTTTTGTTTGTTTTGGAACAGCTAAAAACAGTGAAGCTTAACACTTTGGTTGTTGTTTCTTTAAAAGAGATGTTCCATTCTGTGACGTTAGGGTGAGTGTGTGTTTGATGGCAGATCTGGATTATGGACAAAGGGTTTAACGTACTGCAGTTTGCTAGCACAAAGATAGGATATGGATGAAAATGAGGCTGGCCTTTCTTGACATCATCACAGCAGTTTTTCACTGCAGCTCCATATTTTAAAGACAAACAAATAACTGTGGCTGAGTAACATACGACAGTCTTTTCAACAGCGTTGTGTTGTGTGTGTTTTACCACAGAACTCTTTAGAAGAAATGGAGTTCCCTTTCCGTTTTCCCTGCATACGCCTACAGGGATTAATGAGAAAGTTTTTCTATTTTACTTTACTTCAGGACAATATTTTGGTCTTTAAATCCCCATTCATAAAAAAATATCCTTATTTTTCCTAAGGGACAGCAAAGTCCTATGTAACTTTTTCTGAGGTATGGAATTAGTAACAGAGATTGTCTGAAAAATCCTGATAGAAACAAAGGAAATTTTCCCCAGAATATTATCTTTCTGTATCTCTCTTTTAAATACAAAGACTCCTGTTTTCATGCCATTTTCAGAAACATATTTTCCACTTCTTGGATATACTTTTTGCGAGCAAGGATTATGTGGATTTTTGATCAAATGAATACTGACCTGGAGTCTAGTTGGGTGTTACTGGAATTCCAAATAAAGGAAGTGTTTATTATGGATGATTAATGGTGCACACATGTTTACCTATGTGCCCTCTGCATCAATTCTAGAATTGGAATTGTTTAAAAATTATTTTAAGATTGCTCGCCATTCGGAGTTACTTGTTGAGCAAGGCAGCCATACAAATTGAACAAAGGACAAATAATTAAACAATACATTTTTTAGAAATTAGAACTGATTTAAAAATAATGCTATGCTGTCTATTTTCTTCCTTCTCCATCAGCTTTTCATTGCTTTCTGTCTCCTGGAAAAACTTAACTGATGTACATTATTTATTCCTTAGAGTAGACATATTTTGACCAATACTCAAAGCTAGCTATTGGGGCAGGGATGACTTTGGATGATTTAGCTAATTGGACTAGTCCTGGTAGCAAATGTATATGAAAGAAGAAGAGCTGTTTAGAACAATTCTTATTCCAATAGTATATTATGTAAATTTAGGGAGGGTTCCTAGAGCTCAACCGTAGCTCTATACTAGCTGTTTGCAAAGATCTGTCACCACTGGATGAATTTCCTGATAGTAGAGGGAAAATGAGATGTATTCTCTGCTCTATATTCCTTTCGTAGATCACATTTCTTAAGTAGAAATGTGGGATTTCAAAAAGATAAGTCTCTCAACATCTTGTTGAAAGTAATCACCAATATTCAAAATGTTTTTTTCTTGGTTTAGAGATCATTTTATGCAAGGAATTAAGCTCTTTACATATTTAATGGTGACAAGTAGTGTTGAATTATTACACCCGCGTTCCTGAACCATTCCTACATCTAGATGAAAAGCACTGCAGTGAATCCTATTAATTCTAACATGTAAATGGAAGTGGTTAGAACCAGAATTTTGGTTAGAGGGTTTTTTTGTGGTTTTTTTTTTTAAAGAGAAACTGTCTTGTGTCAAAATAATTCTAAAGTAATAGGAATGCAGAAACAGGATTTGGTACATTCTTTGCATCTTGTGTGATTTCTTTCAGATTTCTTCAGCTGAATTGAAGGATTTCATTCATTCATTCATTCATTCATTCATTCATTCATTCATTCATTCATTCATTCATTCATTCCAAAAGGAGTTTTATTTCCTGGAGAAAGTGGAGAATGGGACTTCCCAAAGGGGAAAGGACTGAAATTCAAGAAAAAAACAACAACAATGTCTTTTGCATCTATAAAACATAGGGTCTGTTTATGGAATTGTATAAGCCTATTTACCAACTTCAGTCTACAACAGAATACAACACTACACATTTTTTTTTCTGATTGAAGGTATCTAGGGCTTATTGTGAAAGACCTTCACAACAAGGACCAATTTGATTTATCTTCCTTCCTATGGTGGCATGAATTCAAGACATCTAGCATGATTGAACTTGCCTGTCTGATTCCCACCACTGGAATATAGAGGAACACATACTGGGTGGAAAACTTTTCTGTTTGTATTTCAGTTTTGGAGACCTGGGCAGATTCTCTCTCCTCTTGTTCAGAAAGGCAATCAAAACAGCTCAATTCCATTGGCCTTTGGAAAAAAAATGCCTGCAACCAATGCAGGCATTCCTATTACTGTGTCCTGCCAGTTTAGAAAGCCATAGCTTCAAAGCTCCCATCTAAACAACCAGTGAAGAGTAACCAACTTTTTTTTTAATGGGAAATGCAACTCCGTCAAAACAGAGCCATCCTCAAAACTAGAAGAAACCACGATGAACTATAACAAAGGTGCAGCAAAAGGAACATGGGTATGTTGATTTGCATAATCAATGTGCTACCCCAAATGCTCATTCTCTTTGCATAAGATTTAGGTTTGGAAGATATACTATTATTTTCTCCAGCTTCTCATATGCATGGGATGATATTAAACTCAGTAAATATAGAACACCATCTTATTCATTGAAATGTTCCTGCACTTGAAATGATTGAAATGTTTATGCAAGAGAGAGAGAAAGAGAGAGAGAGAGAGAGAGAGGCACATTAAAACAGCCTACAATGAACATAATGAAGGACAGACCAGCAGTCTGCCCCAATGGCCTAGCACAGTGATGGCGAACCTTTTAGAGACCGAGTGCCCAAACTGCAACCCAAAACCCACTTATGTATCATCAGGTGCCAGGTGGACATGGACCATTGGGTGGGCGTGGGCCATTGGGTGGGCATGGCTGTGGTGGCAATGGCAGATTTGGTGGGACTAAAAAGTTCAGTCAATCAGTTCCAACTTTGCAAGATCTTTTTTTTTCCTGCGAGAAGTTGAAATTGATTGATTGATCGATTGAACCTTTTTTTTTCTGCACATGGCGGCGAAGGCCTAAAGTGAAAAGGTTTTATAAAACCCAGCTGAAGACCTAGGACTAGGGCAACGGCGCCCGTGCCCACAGAGAGGGTTCTGCGCACCATCTGTGGCACGCGTGCCATAGGTTCGCCACCACGGGCCTAGCAGAATGAAATGGTTTTAACTGTTTTGCAAAATGGCGGAGCTTCCTGTATTTCTCTGAATAAGAAGAAGGCAAAGTTTCTCCTAGTTACAGACCTGTTCCTTTGAGGAAAGTGCAGGCTTATTGGGACTCAATTTAGGCACTAGAATATAAACCTTTATACACTTGTAAGGTTTTCTTTTGCCCGGTATTTGTTCCATCTTGTTGCCTTCATGAACCAGCTGAAAATTACCTTTCAGGATTGCTTCTAATGCAGTTAGACCTAACAGCTTTTTCCCCTCAAATTACTCTGCCTATAGCTACTTTTCTCACTGCTGCATTTAAAGGGTGGGGGGGGGAAGCCTCAAATACTAAACTCACTTCCCTGTATCAATGCTTTTCTTTTCCAATAAATTATCTGAACCAGAGCTTTTCCAAATGAAAAAGAGAAAAGCAAGGGCAGTAATAAAAACATTTCAATTATTCCCTTTTGTTTTATTGCATTATTAGTTTGCTGAATTTTTCAACAGCAGATTAGCGAGTCAAAATAAAAGCTTTAATTAACATGCATACATCTTTCAGCGTAGAGTTTCTATATACCAATCTATCAACCATGCTGCTGTATTCATTTCTGTCAACTGAAATGTATTTTCAATGAAACTTTTTCAAGCTATGTTGCTGCAAGTGGGCAAAAAAAAGCTTTTTTGGGGGGGTTGAGCAGTGATACATATTTTTAGACATGAAATTGTTGAATTGTGGTTTATTATAAAGCTCATCTTGAGGGCCTATCCTTGGGTGAAGCCTATGTAACTCATGATTTTTATCACTGCCAAATTTTACCTCATTGCTATGAGGATAAGGCAGTAAGTATTGTCTCGTAAAGTTGATTTTTTAAATTTCCATTTCAATTATTCCTTTTTGTTTTATCGCACTATTAGTTCTCTGTTTTCTTTTAATCTTCTCTCCCTCCCTTCTTTTAACTGTTTGGATTGTTCTTTTCATGCTCTATGGAAAAGTGCATGGTTTAAGACCCTAACAAAAATTATCTACCCATATGTGCGAAGCAGTACAAAAAGTATAAAGCTAGTTTCCTTTCAAGTCAAGCTTGATTCATAATGATTTAATGGAGACATTCATGCAGTTTCCTTGATGTTTGCATTGCACTCATGTCAGAAGCACTTTCCAGCTTGAAAGGATTAGCCGGTGACATCACTGTTTCCTGGGGGATGCCCAGTTGGGGCTGCTCTCATGTCCCTGGCAGGAGTTAGTGCAAAGGACAGAAGCTCAACCTTGCCCCATGGCAGTTCCAAGGTCTCAAATGTTGGGTTGCTAATCTCCAACCCAGTGTCCTAACCAATCCTATCTATCTATCTATCTATCTATCTATCTATCTATCTATCTATCTATCTATCTATCTATCTATCTATCTATCTATCTATCTATCTATCTATCTATCTATCTATCTATCTCCATCCATCATCTATCTATCTATCTATCTATCTATCTATCTATCTATCTATCTATCTATCTATCTATCTATCTATCTATCTATCTATCTATCAATCAATCTATCTCCCCGATCCCAGGTATTTTGTCATGCTCTCCCATTTAAAAACTGCTATCTGCTTTGGTTTTCAAGATGGAGAGTTGGCTTAGAAATGGGACAAGGTTTAGGACTTCACTGTTATATTTTTTTCCACACTCATTGTGTGAAGTGGGGGGGAAGCATGGGATAAAGGAAAAATAACAATAAATACATAAATCAATATCACGTGCTACAGTCTGAATTTTTTAAAAGATTTACATCTTAGGAAAATAAACACTGGGCTCAAACTTTCAGAATCTCCATAGTACAATATCAAAAAGAGAATAAAACAATAAACAAGGAAGTTTGTTATTATAATGTGGATCCTAGATGTTTGCTTCAAAGACTATCTTCTAGATCAGACATGTCAAACTCGTGACGTCACGTGATGTCGCAAGACGTATTGGGACTATTTTGCCATTGCTGGCAATGAGGTAGGCATGGCTTCCGGATGACGCATCCGCCCCGCAGGCCGGCAGTTTGACACCCCTGTTCTAGATGAGAAGTTGATTGTGAAAAAAAGACCTCCTGTTCTATTTGAATTTGAATTTGAATTTTATTGAATTTATATACCGCCCTTTCCCATAGGACTCAGGGCGGTTTACAGGGTATATAAAACATCAATACAAAAATTAAGAGCAATTAAAAAAGATTAAACTAAATCCCTGAAAAAATATAAAACCCCAGTTAAAACCCCAATTAAAAACTCTCAGCCTGGGCCGGAAAGCTTGAAGAGCCAGGTCTTCAGGTCTCGGCGAAATGATCAAAGGTCGGGGGCAGTCCTAAGCTCCACGGGCAGCTGGTTCCAAAGGGCCGGCGCACCCACAGAGAAGGCCCTCCCCCTGGGTGTTACCCACCGGCATTCTTTTACCGGCGGCACCCTGAGAAGGCCCTCCCTGTGGGAGTGCACAGGACGAAGGGAACTTGATGCCGGCAGCAGGTGTTCCCTCAGATATCCTGGACCCAAGCCATTCAGGGCTTTATAGGTCATCACCAGCACCTTGAAGACATCTATGAAGACAGTAAAGGACAAAGGAGACCATACATTTACAAATATGTCAAATACGCTACTCAATTTTCTAATCAGATTAATTTTAAATGTTCTAGACCTTGGACGTGCTATTCTTTGCTAATGATTTCCAAGAAGGTTGAATTCTCTTTTGTGCTGGTCTGAGAAAATATTAATGTCCAGGAGGCTAAACTGATCTCCATTCCAAAGGAAAGAAGAACAAAGGGATCACAGAACAGGTGCATCCCTTATATTAACAAGAGTTGGTAAAACTTCTCCAAAGCTGTTGATGGCCACCCAGGTGAGCTGCATAAGGAGGTGTGTTTCACACTTCAGACTACTTGGAACAACATTTGATATGATTAAATGTCAGTCAATACCTTTGGAATGCTAATGAAAAACGATGTCTCGCTGAGCTGAATTTGTTTTTAATGCTTGCCAATTCCAGAATTCATGCCAAGCCAGAAAATATATCTTGGGCATTGAAATCCACATATCTTAAAGTTTCTGAAGTTGAGAAACACTGACCTAGGGGAACAATGTTCTAATTGGAATGCAGGGAACACTTTTATCCTTAGTCAAAAGTGGATAAATATCTGTATGTTGGAAAAGAGGAAATTCATCTACACAAAAATATCCTTCTCACATGGCTGTCTTGAGAATTGGCAAGCATTTATTACTTATTCAATTTACATCCCTACTTTCTAATGATATGTGCTTGAAATACCCTGTAATTGTGAAAACCAAAAGGCTACATTTAACCCAACCATTAATAGCAGGGTTGTTTTTTTTTAAAGTCATAATTAAAAGCCTCCTGAAAGAACTGCTGCTTTACAGGTTTTGTAAATTCAGCAATGGGAAAATGCCTTCCCTGCTGATCTTAGAGAGAATTGTTTGTGTGAGTCTCCATATTCTACATTTGCAGAAGAGGTTCCCCATTGTATACAGTATTCATCTTTCCTGTTTACTAAGCAGCTTCATTAATCTCAAACTTTTACAAGCAATGTCTCCTATGTCTGGCTGCTACATGAGTTGCCGTGCTTTATGGTATTATGCTATATTAATGTTTTTGCATCATTTTAAATATTGTAAGATGCACAAAGATGGGAAGTCATATAAATCCAATAAATAAATAAATAAAAGTAAATTGATTGATTCTTTACCTTCAAGTCATTTGCAACTCCTAGTGATGAAATAGATAGTTTTCCTCTGTGAGGATCTATTGCCAACCTGATCTTTCAGAAGATAGCAAGAAATAAACATAAATAAACAAACTATACTAGTAGGATCGGTTGTTGTTATGACTGGAACATTCTCTGTTCCTGAAATCTTAAGAACCCTTTGGAAGAATAGGATTTCATCTTTTCCAACATGCTCTCTTCTCTTTCCCATCAATGATGAGCTTTGCAGTCCAAGAATTTGGACTGACTGGTTCTTGTTTGCTACGGTGCATCATAAACACTTTTTATTTTTGTAACATTGCATGTACCCCTAAAAATAAAGGATAAGACTGGGGGCAATGAAAATGAATTTTAGCACTATCCTGTGACTAATAATTTTCCTGAGAATCAATAATCCAGCATCTGTTCCTGGGCAGGTATAAGTAGGAAGGCAGGAAACAGAGGCTGCCATAAATTAAATCTAAGGTAAAAATTCAAAATCTGGTTTATAGTATAGTCATTAATTCTGGTGAGTCTTTGGTTACCTTAACATATCATTCTCAACATTTTGGGATAAAGATTATGGTCTTGCTATATCCTACAGCATTGGTCAGTTCCTGCCTCCTTTTTCCATAAAGCATTGGTGCAACTAAGATGGATTAGTGGAAAATTGCATGCAACATTAAATGCAGCCCAAAATATTAGCTGTCTCTCTAGGTTATTTTCCTATAATGTCTGGTGGAGAAATATGGGATTTGATAAACCCATTCAAGGTACTGCTTATAAAAAGAACTCTGTGGTCACCTTTAAACAGCCATCCATCTGGATGTTCATTGTTGATTACCATGTAATTGTGACCTGCAACTGTCTCCCAAACACGGGTGTGTTTCAGAATAGACTGTAGGCTATGGTTGAGTTAGAAACATTTCTTGTATATTGTGTAAAATGTCTGCATTATATAAATACTGTGAATAAGTGATTAATGGAGGAGGAGGAGAAGGAGGAGGATATACAGAACTGCTTAATCAAAGTTTTCAATTTCAGATAAATGGCTGTCTAATCTCTTCTTAGATACCTCCAGTGATGGAGCACCTACAACTTCTGGAGGCAAACGGTAACACTGGTTAATTGTTCCCATTGTTAGGAAATTTCTCATTAGTTCTAGGTTGCTTCTCTCCTTGAATAGTTTCCATCCATTGCTTCTTGTCCTGCCTTCTGGTGCCTTGGACAATAGGTTGACCCCCTCTTCTTTGTGGCATCCACTCAAATATTAGAATCCTGCTATCAGGTCACCCCTGGTTCTTTTTTTCCCCCACTAGACATATCCAGTACCTGCAACCATTCTTCATATGTTTTAGCCTCCAGTCCCCTGATCATCTTTGTTGCTCTTCTCTGCACTCTTTCCAGAGTCTCAACATCTTTTTTATATTGTGGTGACCCAAACTGGATACAGTATTTGAAGTGTGGTCTTACTAAGGCATTATAAAGGGGTGCTAATACTTCATGTGATCTTGATTCTATCCCTCTGTTAATGCAGCCTAGGACTGTCATGGCTTTTTTGACTGCTGCCACTCATGATATAAGGACCACGATTGTCAAGCAAACAAGCCTCACCGCAACATATGATACAGCTTCAGCATCTATGAACTGTTACAGATGAAACAGAAACTTTCTTTCATTGCCATAAGCCACTGAGAGCTATTGCTCTCTTCTCTCTTCGGGAATGTTGACTCCTATTTTTATTGACTTGCAAACTTTCTCCTGGGGAAGGGAGGACAAAGATTAAAGTCAATAGAAATGTGTAAGGGAGTGAGGCCTTAGAAATAATAAGAAACAACTACATCATTTCTTCCCTTCTCCCAGATATAGTAATTGCCTATAAAAGTCACAATGTAATTGCTCTAAGAGAACCAAACCTTATAAAACTGTTATGCTCTTTGGAGACTCTTAAGATGCTTATTTATATGAGCTGTATTACCCACTATTAGCATATGTAGAGGCAAGTGAAAAGACAATTACATGTAAGACCTTATTCTTGCACACACACAAAATTACAATTCTTTTCATAGGCTGTTGAAAAATTGTTGGTGCTATATATAAGTTTCTTATAGATATATGAAAAGCAATAAAGCTACTCTTTTAAATGGGAAGGATCAGATCACAAAAGAAACATTTGTTTCATTTTTTTTTCTTGTTTATTACTTAGAAAGTGGTTTTACAGTGGCACAGAATTTATAAGGTGTATATGGCAAACTGAGGGAGGAAAATAACAACAGTGTCCGATAGTGAAAACCAAGCAAATTTAATAATATTTTACCAATCTTCAATTGTTTTTCATTTTCAAAATAGCTACTTTAACCTTTAGTATCCAAAATGTTAAGGAAATACTCAGATACGTTTTGTCGAAAATATCCTGTAAGAATTAAATATTGATTTCAAAAAGAACAGAGGGTGATACATTTTATCTGAAAAAGTGTTGTGTGTAAGGATTTTGACTACAATCACAAGAAATCCATCTGATGTATTTATCCTCTGATTTCTGAAAACATAAAGATGTGTACAACAATTGCATAATATGATGTAAAAGTATAATCAAGAGTTGTCTGTGACTCAATAGAGCATAACAGTCATGGCATAAATATAAATTTTCATATTCATATCTCCAGTGCTTTTTTTGTAAAAGAAAAAGGTGCCGGAACTCACACATGTTATACAACCCGCCTTGCCTACCCTACAAGGTTCCATCCAAAAAAGGTGCCGGAACTCCGTTCTGAGCGTTCTATGAGAAAAAAAGCCCTGCATATCTCAAATCCTATTGAAAACTCTGTTTTCCTCCTAAGCTTTTGCTACTTCTAAAGTTAATTTTCAGTTACAGTTTTGTAACAATTTGGTTACAAAAAGGTTTGTTAAGCACCTTTTTAAAATCACAAATGTATCGTAAAATGCTTGTATATTTGATATTAATTAGAAATAAATAATAGTACACAGATGTGGAGAAGACCCAAATATTCCTGATGCTAATAAGGAACTTTTATAAATTATATGATGTTCCCCCTCTGTTCAGGACCCTGTAAATTCACTTGAGATTTTGTTTACAGAAAATTGTGTTAAGAAATCAGCTTCATCGTAGTTATATTCATTCATGACTGAATATTAGAACAAATTTAAGCCTTTTGTGAAAAGGGTTTCTGTTGTGTAGTGGGTTCTGAAGAGTATGAATGATGCCAGGCAGATGAGTACAATCAAACAGCTCTTTATTAGGTGACCATAACTGTACTGGGGGTTAGGGGATACTTGCACTCTTTTATCTAAAAACCTATTTGTTTGAACAAGCCGGCCTGGACTGATGGGTTTGGGGTTTTAATTATTGTTTTTAAGTAATTTATTTATTGTATTTGTGCACTATGGTTTAATCTGTTTTTAATTTTTGTATTTTGGTATTTATTGCCCTGTTCACCGCCCTGAGTCCTTCGGGAGAAGGGCGGTATACAAATTAAATTAAATAAATAAATTAAATAAATATATCTTTCTGCGTAAACAGCCAACCAATCAGATTGAACTTAAATCTCCTGCCATAATTGACTCCTGCCAAAACGGTTACAGTTCAAATACATACTGGTAGTGACTGTTATACAGTGCTTAGGTGTTTCTTTAAACCTTAATACACAACACCCCTTCCCCCTTTAAGGATTAAGCAATATAACTATGCAAAACATATTTACATTTCCACTTCCACCTTCCGGACTGATGTGAAGGATTGACCCCCCCTTAAGGTTATACACAACAAACCCTTATGTAAGGATTTTCTCACTCCAACATCCACCATTTGTTTATGAGTGATTGACCCCACTCAAGGTAGTGACTTCTAAGCAAGGTGAGGGTTGCTCATACTGGCCCTGGCAACCCAATGTTGATGTCAGTTGCAATGTACCATTAATGGGACACACTGACCCCCAGATATAAATTAGGTGGACCCAATTTACAGAAATTAACAATAACAAGACGTGCCCAATGAAGACCATGACAACTTCTTCCTCTTAATTGACCACATAGTCAGCGAGGTAAGCGGGTGGCCTATGAAGCTGCGATGAGCGTCTTAGGGGTTCTCTCCCCTGTTGGTCTAACAATTTGCTAGGCGTGGTGCCCTGGAAGTCCAAGTTCTCCTGAACTGGAGAGTCAGTAGGGAAGCTCTGGCTGACCGTTTCTGGTAGGCCCACCCCAGAGCAAGACCCTGTGGCAGAGTTAGCACAGCAGTCATTGAAGGGTTGTTGATCCAAATAATCAGGAATCTCCTGCTGCAGTTCTGTGTCACTGTGGTCCTCCTCAGACGCAAAGTCAGTTGTTTGTTGGTGGCTCTGGTAGGGAGGATGTGAGCTAGCTTGTGTGCCCACTTGAGCACTCAGTGAGGGGCCATTTTTCCCGAGGTCGCTTGGTGACTGTTCTGGAACTCTTTTTCATAACTGGTCTATATGCTGTCTAAACTGTCAACCCCCCTCCACCTCTGCTACGTAAGATAGGGGCCCAGTTTTGTCAACCACCACCCATGGAATCCATAAATGTCCCAGATCGTAGTTCCTGGCCCAAACCAAGTCACCAGGTTGTAGTCCCCTTGGGGGTTTGGGTTGAGCAGCCTCAGAAACCACTGTGTCGGGGTGAAGTCTGTACAGTTTGGTGATAAGGCGTCTACCCCAATGGAGCTCTACAGGACTCTTTCCAGTGGCTGTACATGGTGTGGAGTGTTGAGACAATAAGAAGTCTGCTAACCTGTGATGCCAGTTACCAACGATGATGCGCCTGAGTGCGTCCTTGGTTGTTCTCACCATCCTTTCTGCTTGACCATTAGACGACGGGTGGAAGGGTGTGGATGTGGCATGTCTAATCATGTTTGCTCTCAAGAAGGCCTGAAAGTCAGCAGTGGTAAATTGAGTCCCATTATCTGATACCAAAATGTCAGGGAGCCCATGGGTGGCAAAAAGTTTCCTTAGCTCTTGGATTGTTCTGGCAGTGCTCATATTTGGGACTGGCACTACCTCTAGCCACTTTGAGTGGCTATCCACCACTATTAAGAAAAGCTGTCCTTGGAATGGACCAGCGTAGTCGATGTGAACCCTGGACTAGGGTGTGTGTGTTGCCTCCCATTTGTGTACAGGTGCTTGGGGCATCTCAGGTCTGGACCTTTGACAAGTGTAGCATCCGAGTACCTGCTGTTCCACTGCCTTATCTAACCCCTGCCACCATAGGTAGCTCCTTGCTAGCGCATTCATGTGAACTATACCAGGGTGCCCCTCATGTAGTGACTGCAGGACTCTATCTCTCAATGTTGAGGATATAATGACCCACTACCCCACAATAGGCATCTTTTATGCGTGGATAATTCATGTCTCCTAAGAAAATAAGCTTGGAATTCGGGGCCTGGACTTCTATCTTGCCACCCTGTGAAGACCCAAGACAGAACTCTGCTTTGGATTTTATCTGAGGTTGTCTCAGCAGCTATGTCCCCTGCATGGAGAGGGAACTCACGTAGCTCTTGAATTGACAGTATCTGTGCAGCAGATGCCGGATCTGGCTCGTTGTTTGCTAGGGGTAGCCTACTGAGGCCATCAGCATGGCCCATTTATTTCCCTGGCTTGTGAATCATTTTAAAACTGTAAGCTGATAAGAATATGGACCATCTGAGCATCCTTGGGGAGAGTATGAGAGGGGTTTACTTGTCAGTGGTAGATAAGCCTAATAGAGGCTTATGGTCCGTAAACACTGTGAAATTCCTACCATACAGATAATCATGGAATTTCTTGACCCCAGCCACTATAGCCAGGGCTTCCTTGTCTATCTGTGCATAGTTCCTCTCAGCCCCTGATAAGGTTCTAGAGTAATAGGCAATGGAAACCTGTTTGCCATTCCCTTCCAAATGGCTTAACACTGCTCCCACTCCGTAGGGCGAAGCATTGCAAGCAATGCAGATAGGCTTTGACTCAATATAATGAGTAACTGTTGATTTGTCCGATAATAAAGCCTTAAGGTCCTGGAAGCTTTTTTCTTGGACATTGGTCCATTTTCATGCAGCTTTTTTATCAAGTAGCCTATGCAATGGTTCAGCTATGGCAGCTTTGTGAGGTAGGAAAGAATGGTAGAAATTTAATAATCCCAGAAAAGCTTGCAGTTCAGCTTTGTTTTTGGGAGTGGGGGCCATTTTAATTGCCTCCACTTTCGACTCTGTGAGGTGAATGCCATTGGCATCTATTCTGAACCCCAAAAATTCAGTAGATGTAACCCCTATGCTGCATTTGTCCCTTTTTAGCTTGAGACCTGCAGAGCGAAGCCTGCTTAATACTGCCCCGAGTCTGTCTGCTAGCACTTCCTCTGTTTCCCCTGAAATGAGGACATCATCGAAATAAGGGCATACACGTTGGATGCCCTTAAGAGTTTGTTCCATTACTTCTTGGAAAATCCCAGGTGCTACACCTACGCCAAATTGCAGGCGGTTAACTTTGAAGGCTCCCTTATGTGTTACAATGGTCTGAGCTGCTGCTGTAGCCTTGGTAACAGGCAGCTGCTGATACGCCTGTGCAAGGTCGAGTTTAGCAAAAATGGCACCACCCTGGAGAGAAGCGAGAACATGGCTGACCGTGGGGACCGGGTAAGCATGCTGGTTGACGCCCTTATTCAGGGTGCACTTATAATCCGCACAGATGCGGATTTCCCTGTTAGATTTGATTCCCCCCCTTCAACAGGCTGTAAGATCCCTTGCTTCACTAATCTGTCTAATTCTTCTTTGATCTTATGCTTAAGTGTGAAGGGAACTCTCCTGGGTTTGATTCTGATAGGTAAGACACTGGGGTTTAATTTAAATGCTATGGGGGCCCGTATACATTCCAAGCTTATTATCGAAGACGTCTGCAAACTCTTTGCAGACAGACTTGATATTGATCCCTTGCATTCTATGGATGCCTGATATCACAATCCCCAACACCTCAAACCAGTCTAACCCCACTAAACTGGCTCTCTGGCCTTCAACTACGATGACATCCAAGCGCCCCTGAAACTTTTTAAACTGTACGGAAAGGGTGGCCTCCCCCTTAATTTTTACCTGGGCATTTTGGAAGTCAGTTAAAATGATACTGGAGGGCCTCAATTTGACCCACTGCTTACTTCGGCCGCAAACATGTTTAAAGGTCTTGTAAGAGATAATCGAGACTGTGGAGCTGGAGTCTAGCTCCATCTTACAAGGAATGCCTTGTAAGTGGATTTCCAGTTTTAATGTAGGTTTAAGCGGGCGGCATGCCCCAGTTCCGCAGATGGCCGTCTGGTTTTTGAAAAAACCCACACTGGTCGGGCTCTGGGCCGGCGAGTTCTCTGGCTGTTTCTTGTGTAGGCCCTTTTGGGAAAGGATACGGCAGACCACCGCAATGTGGCCCGATTTACCACAGTCACGACACATGGCCAACCGGAATTTGCAGCTCACACGTGCATGGTTGCCACCGCAACCTCCGCATCTCGGAAAGGAAACTGCCTTCTGCTGATTCTCCCTGTTCTCATGTTCTCGATCTCGTTGCTCTATGTTCTTGTGAATTTGGTCGATTTCGGTTTCCTCTTCTCCTGTGTCCTCGCTGTAAGTAGTGACTTCGTGGTGGATCGATTCTTCCACTTTGCTGGGTAGGGAAGTCTTCACCACCTGTATTGCGCCTCTGGCCACCTTGTCGGCCATGTTTTCATCTTGCGCATCTTGCAGTGTTAGGTTGGGCCTGGTGAAAAGTTTCTGTTGAAGTCTCTTGTCTCTTAGGCCGCACACAAGCCTGTCTTGTAGGCGCTCGTCTAAGTTAGTAAACCTGCAGAGACGGGCGGCCTGTCACAAGGCCGTGATAAATTCAGATGCGGTTTCACCCGGCCGCTGCACCCTCTGGTTGAAACGGAATCGTCAGGCCATTTCGGACATTCTGGGCTTGAAGTGCCCATTTAGCTTCTGCTTGAGGTCGGTGAATGAGACGGTTTCTATTGGCGTAGGGGCAAATAGGCTTTCAGCCAGATCAAATGTTGCTGGCCCGCTTATGCAAAGCAATGTCACCGCTTTTAGGCCATCCTTTGCAATCTGGTTCACCCAGAGGTAATTTTTGACTTGCCCAAGGTGTGATGGCCACTGTACAGGGTGGTGGATGTCAAATTCTCTGGGCTGGCTGACCTTTGGCATCTTCTTCCTTGTGTGATTAGATCCTGCTCCGCAGATTCAGACGTGAGATTCTGAGTACATGGCCGCTAGCATGGTGACTAGCCGGCCATGGAGGGGGAAGATGCCTCTTTCCTCCAGCATGTGAAGCCGAACCCTCGTGAATTCAGCTCTTTGAGGCAAAGCAGGATCCCACCTTCATTGCCACTGTTGTGTAGTGGGTTCTGAAGAGTATGAATGATGCCAGGCAGGTGAGTACAATCAAACAGCTCTTTATTAGGTGACCATAACTGTACTGGGGGTTAGGGGATACTTGCACTCTTTATATACCTTTCTGAGTAAACAGCCAACCAATCAGATTGAACTTAAATCTCCCACCATAATTGACTCCCGCCAAAATGGTTACAGTTCAAATGCATACTGGTAGTGACTGTTATACAGTGCTTAGGTGTTTCTTTAAACCTTAATACACAACAGTTTTAATTGATTGGAATTTTTAGAAGCTTCAGATGGAATGAAAGAGATTGCTTGGCTTTTGCTGCCTTGTTTTTCTGCCAAGGGCAATGTTGTGATTGAAGTGACAGTGGATCCACTGGGAAGGGGAAAAAATGGTGCATTTTATGAATATGCAACACTTTGATCTCAGGTCAATATTGGATTGTTGTTCCATGGTTCTCATATGAAGGAGAATGGATTTGCATGCTTCGGAGTCTATCCAATGGGTTAGATGTCTATCTCTGTCAGAACTTGACAGTCATTGGTAACATGTATTACTGCTACATAAATTCCCATGAATTATATTAATGTAGGTGATGATATTGGTTTAAAAGATGTTAAGACTCTAGAAAGAGTGCAGAAAAGAGCCACAAAGTTGATTAGGGGCTGGAGGCTAAAACATACAATGAACAGTTGCTGGAATTGGGTGTATCTAGTTTAATGAAGAGAAGGACGGGGGGGGGGGGCATGATAGCAGTGTTCCAATATTTCAGGGGCTGCCACACACAAAAAAAAGAGGGGGGGGAGAGAGTCAACTTATTTACCAGAGCACCAGAAGGCAGGACAAGAAGCAATGGATGGAAAATAATCAAGGAGAGATTCAGACTGGCACTTGGAGAAATTTCCTACAGTGAGAACAATTAACCAATAGAATGGGTTGCCTTCAAAACTGTAGGTGCTCCATCACTGGAGGTTTTCAAGAAGAAATTGGGCAGCCATTTGTCTGCAATGGTATAGGGCAGGGGTGTCAAACTCAATTTCATTGAGGGCCACATCAGCATTGCGGTCACCCTCAGGGGGCCGGGTGGGTGTGGCCTGGGTGGACGTGGCCTACTGGGTGGGCGTGGCTACAGTGCGTATGGCCTACTGGGTGGGCGTGGCTAGCTCTACATCGTTCGCATCAAGGGTGCCTATGGGGGCCTGGGCAGGAGTGGGACAGATCTGAGGGTCTCTGGCAGGAGGAGGGTCTCTGGGCCAGGGCCAAGGCAGTGGGGGCCGTTCCCTCACTGTTTCCAGGATGGCTTCGCGGGCCGCATGAAACCCCTTTGCGGGCCAGATCTGGCCCCCGGGCCTTGTGTTTGACATGTCTGGTATAGGGTCTCCTGCTTGTGCAGGGGTTGGACTAGAAGACCTCCAAGGTCCCTTCCAACTCTGTTCATCTTCTGTTGTTGTTGTTGTTTTCCTGCTTGAAAGTGCTAGAAAATTCAGTCTACCTTGGTTTTTTTTCTCCATCTGTGCAATATTTGCTGATTTGTGCATCTATGAAATGTGCAGAATGCATCTAAGGAGAGAGTTCTTTTGTGGTTGGGTTGTAGTTAGCATGGCTTGTAGGCTTGTTAGATGCCTTCTGGATTCAGCTGAGCAAGCGGAAATCTTCAAACCGAGCAGTAAGCAAGGGAGAGTCTTTGACCTTCAGCTGTGCTCATGTTTGAAGGAAGGTAAATGCCTCTATCTCCAAGATATGTGATTTCATTGTGAAGGGAGAAAGATATAAAAGAAAACTTCTAGTTCCTCCTTCAGGCCTTAAATAAATAAGTATGCAGTCATTTTTGACTACAATTATGACTTTTATGTGTGTTTTTTTAAAGTAATACATTTAGAAGAGAACACAAAGAAAAGGAAAAGGATGCATGCTTTCAATATTGATGACTTGTTTACAGATTTATCATGCACCGTGCTGTTTTTGTTCTGAAACAAAATGTGGTTTATGAAAAAAAAGAGTTATGAAAACTGGAGCTTTAAAAAAGGGTGGAAGATTTATATCTTCTGAAGAGAAATAAGAGATAATAATAATAATAATAATAATAATAATAATAATAATAATAATAATAATAATAATAATAATAATAATAATAATAATAATAATAATAATAAACCCTGTTATGGTTATTAGGCATTTGGGATGTTAAACTGGGATATCAATGAATCCATGGCATTTCTGAGAAGTTACAATAATATTAATGACTGCAAGTTGAAGTAATACCCTGAAATGGATCGAACTGGAACACCACAGATATTGAAGCATCTGTTTTACAACCATTTCACCTACGAGGGCAATTCGGAAATAAACCTCCATTTGGTTATCAATAATAGATACTCACAAATAACAGAACTTTTATTATACCCATTATAAAATGTACAACATTACATTACTTTTTGACATAATCACCATTCAAATTGAGGCACTTGTCATAATGTCTTACAAGGTTTGAAATTCCTTAGTAGTAGTTGCTAGGTGCCAAATCTGGGCTGGGGGGGGTGTTGATCAAAAACACCCCAATGGAACTGCTTCAAAAGTTCTTGGGTGCATCTAGCGGTGTGTGGGTGAGCATTATCGTGAACCAACACCAGACCAAAAGTGGTGCCATAGAAATCCCACCAAATGTGAAGATGTCAAAGGAGTAACTACTAGTGAAGTTCATGGAGTGTGGTTCGACCATCAATTCAGAAGTCTACCGTGAAATGTTATGAAAACTCAGATGAGCCATCTATAACAAGTGTCGGGGCACGCTGACTTTCAATGTGATGTTGCTTCATGATAATACTTGCCGGCACAATGCTAGATGCACTCAAGAATATTTGAAGGAGTTCCGTTGGGATGTTTTTGATCACTCCCCTCTTATAGCCCAGATTTGGCACCAAGTGACTACTACTAAGGAATTTCAAACCGTGTAAGACTTTATGACAAGTGCCTCAATTTGAATAGTGATTATTTTATTTTATTTTATTTTATTTTATTTTATTTTATTTTATTTTATTTTATTTTATTTTATTTTATTTTATTATTTTATTTTATTTTTTTATTTTATTTTTTTATTTTATTTTATTTTATTTTATTTTATTATTTTATTTTATTATTTTATTTTATTTTATTTTATTTTATTTTATTTTATTTTATTAAATTTTTATACCGCCCTATTCCCGAAGGACTCAGGGCGGTTTACAGGGCAGCATAAAATACAATATAAAAATAGTATAAATTAAAATAGATTAAATTACTTAAGCCCAACAATTAAAACAATATTAAAAGCTAAAACCCCTTCAGTCCAGGCCTGATAGATCAAAAAACCAGGTTTTCAGATCCCGGCGAAATGAACGCAGATCGGGGACGGTCCGAAGTTCCACCGGTAAATCATTCCAAAGGGCAGGCGCACCCACAGAGAATGCCCTCCCCCTGGGGATCACCCGCCAGCACTCCTTAACCGCCGGCACCCTGAGAAGGCCCTCCCTGTGGGAGCGCACAGGACGATGGGAAGTTGATGCCAGCAGCAGGTGTTCCCTTAGATATGTCAAAAAGTAATGTAATGTTGTAGTTTTCTAATGTGTATAATAAAAGTTCTGTATCGGCGAGTGTCTGTCATTGATAACCAAATGGAGGTTCATTTCCGAATTGCCCTCGTAGCTAATCTGAGAAATGCAACAATGGAATAATAAACAGAGAACTGTAACGCTATTAATAAATGCCTTCTACTGGCAGAGGGTATTTCAATACATTCCTCCCCAAATTTTCAATTGCCTTCTCTTAACTAGTGTGCAGCAAAGTTATCTCTTCAAACCCTGATCTTAGAACTGGAACTATGTGTCATAAAACTGCTAGAGATCAAGATCCTAATTGTAAATTCATGGCAAGGAAGAATATTCTGGTTTATTATAATGCAGTCCTGGTTATCTGCTCATATTGCTTGCTCATTATGTAGATTCAAAACTGAATCACGATAATGAGTAATAGGCCTGAAATAATACCCAGGTGTAGGATAGTTTATGAGACATATTCTTTTTGAAATGCAATCTATAATTTAAGAATAGGTTACAAGAAGCTAAGGAAAATGGAGATTTTGGCTTGCCAGAGTGGGTTTTATATTATCAAGCATCTGTACTAACATGGGTAAAAGAATGGATAACTCTTAGAAATAAAAGGTTGTTATGCTTGGAGGGACATGATTTACAACTTGGTTGGCATGCTTTCTTATGGTATGGGAAAAATAAAATCCATAAGTATTTTCAAAACCACTATATAAGAAACACATTAATACTAACATGGGAAAATATAAAATGTAAAATATACTTGAAAATTCAAGGATGGCTTTCAACAATGGAAGCATTTGTACATCCAAACTTTCTCCCTCTCTCTTATTTATTATGTTTATCTTCCAGCTTTCATCTAAAGATCTTAAGGTGGTGTCCATAGCATCAGTAATCATGTAACTGCACAACATTCTTATGTGCTTTTTGTTCAAAGCAGAATCCAGCAAGCTGATTGAGAATTCAAACTTGGATCTTCCCAATCTAGCTCTAATTATTCTAAACACAAATAAACCCCAGAAATCTCTACTGTAAAGGTAGAACCACCAATGTAGTGTCATCACCCCAAATATGATGGTATTCTCCCTACTGAAGTGATGAAAAATAATTAAGGCAGAGAAAAGAACTTCAGGATATAAAATTTAGGAAATGATACTTGATGAAAGCTCACAATGATTAAACATTGAGTACCAATTAATAAACAAACAAAATAATTACTCATGGAAGACACCCTTTGAGATATATTCCCTAATTCATTAAGGAGATACCTTTTACAATTCAGAATTTAGTATATTGGAACTCATAAATGTTTGAATTATATTATTTGAATTTTTCATTTATGTTGTATGATTGCTTAGAAAGACTCAAGCATTTATATAACACATAACATTATCAATAATGAAAAGAAAAACAGAATTTTGCATCCTCCATTAATTATGCATATTTTTAAAGAAAAGATTGACTATATTTACTTCTTTTGCATAATTTAAAGTGAAGACCAATATAAACCATAAAGTAGACTTTGCTATGAATATTTATCTTTTGTAAGAACCCAGCTTTACAATTTAGATCACAACATTCACAAAACAAACTAGCTGAGGGATGGAATTAACCAAATTTTGCTCCTCAAATGAATATGAATGCTCTAATCTTCAGGACCAGACATGTAATCTAATTCTAAAGGTTAATCAAAAGGTTTCAGATATTTACACCTAGCTTCAAAAACCAAGGCTTACAGCTGGATTCCTAAACATGCTCAACCTTCATGTCTTTTAAACATAGTTTGTTGACATCTATACAGTACCCTGATTGGTACCGAACTAAGCCATAAAACATTGCTAGTAATCTATAATACCTGGTTTATGCATTGCTTCAAATCAAAAACAGAACAATCCCATAGCTTAGTGGATATGAAACTTATTCTTGTAAGAAAGCTAATTAGAAGAAAGCCATTGGGAACCAATGGTCTTACACCAGGGGTCTTCAAACTTGGCCCTTTTATGACTTGTGGACTTCAACTCCCAGAATTCCTCAGCCAGCATGCCTGGCTGAGGAATTCTGGGAGTTGAAGTCCACAAGTCATAAAAGGGCCAAGTTTGAAGACCCTTGTCTTAGACTGAGCATTCTCTGCCACAAATCCTCAGCCTCATTTTATGTTAAGAATCAACATTTGAGTTTTTGAAGGACCAGATTATTTCCTTCTCAATAAAGTTGTTCTATAAGAGTCAGATTGATATCTAGAATGAAAGGACTTCTTTCTTTATCCTTCGGAATGGACCCATTCAGTGTAAAGTATGTTGGCTAAGAAAAAAGACTGTCCATTTTACATCTTTGGTTACATTTATTCTACTATAACTGAGGTTTTATAAGGAACTGTAATAACACAACTCAATATTTATGTGCTAAGCCTTGTAATTTTCAATAATGCAAAAATATTTAAAACTGTAAATTGCTCTCGGTACGGTAGTAGTCAGATAAATTTAATCTGTTCTTTAATTTGCTGTTTCATTTTGGCTGTCTCTCTTTATATATATATGAAGTCCAACTCTACTTACAATACTTTCAGTTTTCGGTACCTTTCAGCACATTTTGACAAGGTTCTCCACAGTATTCCCCCCCCCCCAAAAAAAAGGTAGATCACTTGATGAAGTGAAACCAAAGCTCAGCATATTCAGTGTATTTTGTTTTAAGTCAAAATAAAATATTAATAGAGGTTATAACTTTGTTCTTTTTTGCAGGAAGTTAAAATGTTTTAAAATTGCAAATGCTTCAAAGTCATAAGGGAACCCATATTTTACATGACAAGGTAGTAACAGAAAAAAAAAATCCTAAATTATTTACCTGGCTGTTAATTAGGTACTGTATCTGCTCATCTGGATGTTTCCTAGAGAGGATAATTTCTGACTTGACTTTTGCTTAGGTCTTTTAAATGATAACAGGTAGATTTTCTTTGTTAACTTTTGGAAGGAGTGCTTCATGGTATCCATAGCAGAACAGCTAGATTCTGAAATAGCTTTGTACCATATAATATCAATGTTGTTAACTCTCAAGACTCTTTTTCCACTATGTATTCAAAATGGACTGTGAATAATGTGTGTGTGTGTGTGTGTGTGTGTGTGTGTGTGTGTGTGTGTGTGTGTGTGTGACTCCTATACATGTGTGACATCAGAATTTCATTTTAATGTGTGCCATTGGGTACACAGAAAAGTGACACTTAATCCTATCCTATCCTATCCTATCCTATCCTATCCTATCCTATCCTATCCTATCCTATCCTATCCTATCCTATCCTATCCTATCCTATCCTATCCTATCCTATCTTCTTATCATCATTTTATCCCATCCTATCTTATATTATGTTGTCATCTTATGAGAAAAAGCAAGAGAGATTGTATTTAGAAAGTATTCAGATCCATTCACGTTTGTCAATTTTGTTATAAAAGGTAAAGGTAAAGTTTTCCCCACACATGTGTGCTAGTCGTTTCCGACTCTAGGGGGCCGGTGCTCATCTCCGTTTCAAAGCCGAAGAGCCAGCGCTTGTCCGAGGACCTCTCCATGGTCATGTGGCCAGCATGACTAGATGCCAAAGGCACACAGAACACGGTTACCTTCCCACCGTAGTGGTCCCTATTTTTCTACTTGCATTTTTATGTGCTTTCGAACTGTTAGGTTGGCAGAAGCTGGGACAAGTAACAGGTGCTCACTCTGCTACATGGCACTCGGGATTCGACCCACCAAACTGAGTGAGTTGAAGTCCATGAGTCATAAAAGAGCCGAGGTTGCCTACCCCTGGTCTAGCCACTCTGCATATAAAGCCCAGATCGTTGGAGGGCTACAGTGATGGTTGTCCTTCTGGAACTCTGTTCTATTTCCACACAGGATCTCTGGAGCTCAGTCAGAGTGACCATTGGGTACTTAGTCACTTTGTTGTTGTTAGCTGCAAAGTCGTGTACGACCCATCGCGACCCTATGGACAACGTTCCTCCAAGCCTTCCTGTCCTCTACCATCTTCTGGAGTCCATTTAAGCTCATGCCTACTGCTTCAGTGACTTCATCCAGCCACCTCATTCTCTGTCGTCCCCTTCTTCTCTTGCCCTCAATCTTTCCCAGCATTAGGCTCTTCTCCAGTGAGTCCTTCCTTCTCATTAGGTGGCCAAAGTATTTGAGTTTTAGCTTCAGGATCTGGCCTTCTAAAGAGCCCGCAGTAGTATACCTGATGGTCATCTGAATTAAATTCACCCATTCCTGTCTATTTTAGTTCTCTGATACCTAAGATGTCGATGTTCAGTCTTGTCATCTCTTGTTTGACCACGTCCAGCTTTCCTTAATTCATGGATCTTACATTCCAGGTTTCTATGGAGAAAAAATCTTTACAGCATCGGACTTTCCTTTCACCAGCAGACACATCCACAGCTGAGCATCCTTTCGGCTTTGGCCCAGTCGCTTCATTCTTTCTGGCGCTACTAGTACTAGCCCTCTGCTCTTCCCCAGTAGCATATTGGATGCCTTCTGACCTGAGGGGCTCATCATCCAGTGTCACATCGTTTTGCCTTTTGGTACTGTCCATAGGGTTTTCATGGCAAAGATACTGGAGTGGGTTGCCATTTCCTTCTCCAGTGGATCACGTTTTGTCAGAACTCTCTGCTATGACCTGTCCGTCTTGGGTGGCCCTGCATGGCATAGCTGGATTTAAACAAGTTTTAACACATTTTTAGTATTGTATTCTTGGGCATAATTATTTAATTCTTTTTAATCTCTTTTTTAACTTTTGTATTTACATTTTTGATATTTATTGCCCTGTACACCGCCCTGAGTCCTTCAGGAGAAGGGCAGTATAAAAATTTAATAAATAAATAAATTTAATAAATAAATAGCTCGTAGCTTCATTGAATTACACAAGCACCTTCGCCACGACAAGGCAGTAATCCATGAAGGGGACTTGGTCACTTACTAAGGCCCTACTCACCTGATTGCTCAGTTTGACTGGGCGACCAGCTCTTGGAAGAGTCCTGGTTGTGCCAAACCTCTTCCATTTGAGAATTATGGAGGCCACTATGCTGTTAGGAACATTCAGTGCAGCAGAAATTTTATTGTAGCCTTTCCCAGATCTGTGCCTTGCAATAATCATGTTTCTGAACTGTGCGGATTGTTCCTTTGACCTCGTGACTTTTATTGTGCTACAGTATGCATTGTCAACTGTGAGGCCTTTTACAGAGAGATATGTGCCTTTCCAAATCATGTCTTATCAATTTAATTTACCACAGGTCAATTCCAATCAAGGTGTAGAAACATGCCAGCAACAATCAAGCAAAATGGGAGGCACCTGAGCTAAATTTCAAGTGTTGTTGGGAAGGGTCTGAATACTTATGTCAATGTGATATTTCAGGTTATTTTCTTTTTTTAAAAAATATAGACATTTCTAAAATTCTGTTTTTCACTTGGTTATTATGGGAATTTCAACAATTGTGGAATTAGGCTGCAACATGAAAAAAATTGACAAAAGTGAGGGGGGTCTGAATACTTTCTGAATGCACTAGATAATACATGGATAGATTAATATTTCTGGCCAGCCACACACTTTTAGAAAGTAAAGAAAGTGGGGCAATTAAATTTTTTGTCAGAAAACATGCACAAGATTTAGGCATTTTTAACTGTTTGCCTTTTGACCAATAGGAGGTTTATTGGGCTGGGCCAACCCATCCCGATAGCCAATCTCTCTCTGCGATTGAGAGAATTATTGGGACTTTCTGGTTTCATTGTGTCCCAATGGCATACACTGAGATATCTACATATGTCTGCCCAAGCAAATGGTTGTTCTGATGACAAAACTGCTCAATCTTTACTTCATCAAGATACGCCCTCAGCTCTGAGGTGTTCCATAAACTCTAAGCCCTTTTATTTAAAACGTGTTCTGGGAATTGATAGAAATATATCCTGTGTTATAATTTTTCAATTCAAAAATTCCTAAGAGGTGAAAAGAAGCCATTTCTGAAAGTAATTAAGTAAGTAATTAAGTAATTAAGAAAGAAAAGGCCCAGTAAACCTTATGTCTATATAGATTGCATTGCAGCTGTGAAATCCCAACCACACAGCTTACCAGCTGACCACAAACATCTCAGTTCCTGCAGTAAGCTCATGAATAGCAGTTGTCCAGAGTGGAAGTGGTAAGGCCACACCTGGAATACTGCATCCAGTTTTGGTCAACACGATGTAAAAAAGATGTTGAGACTCTAGAAAGAGTACAGAGAAGAGCAACAAAGATGATTGGGGGACTGGAGGCTAAAACATATAGGGAACGGTTGCTGGAATTGGGTATGTGTAGTTTAATGAAGAGAAGGGTGAGGGGTGACATGATAGCAGTGTTCCAATATCTCAGGGGCTGCCACAAAGAAGAGGGAGTCAAGCTATTCTCCAAAGCACCTGAAAGCAGGACAAGAAGCAAAGGATGGAAACTAGTCAAGGAGAGAAGCAACCTAGAACTAAGGAGAAACTTCCTGACAGTTAGAACAACTAACCAGTGGAACAACCTGCCTCCAGAAGTGGTGAATGCTCCAACACTGGAAGTTTTTAAGAAGAGACTGGCCAGCCATTTGTCTGAAATGGTATAGGGTTTCCTGCCTGAGCAGGGGGTTGGACTAGATGACCTCCAAGGTCCCTTCCAACTTACTATTATTATCTCACCATCTCTCCTTTTTCTGGAGAAGCTTCACCACCCACCATTTGCCATCTGCCCATCAATCCCTGCCACAATGCTAGCTCTGCTCCTTCAGGGATGGGAAAGTTCACCATGAATCCTCACAGGAAGTCCACAGTCTTCTAAATCTTTGAAGGATTGACAGCAGGGTTTTTATATTCAGCGCCCTTCCATTTTTTGTGGCACTTACAACTCCAGAAGCCAAGAATAGTATTTCAGCCTAAACATCTTCTGCATATCAAACAGAAGCACTGACAGGAATTCAACAGTTCCATCTGGGTGGTTTCTTATGAAGATACAGAAGTGCAGAAACAATAACTTTTTGATTCTTTGAGAATAAGAGCAGTGTGAAGTAACTATGAGGCCCCATTTGCCTACCAAATGCAGTTTTTTTCTCTACTGGGGGACAAACCTGAACTTGCTGTGTTGTGACTTGATCTAATACTGAAAATAAATAAATAAAATCCTGGCTCATATTTTCAATTTGCACTACTCCCTGCATCCCGGTAGGATGATAGATATGTTCAAAATATTAGAATCAGTATATTGTTGGAAGAGATCTTGGAGGTCTTCGAGTCCAGTCTCTTTTTGAAAGCCTGCAGTGACGAAGCACCCACAACTTCTGGAGGCAAGCTGTTCCACTGGTTAATTGTCCTCGGGGTCAGGAAGTTTCTCCTTAATTCCAGATTGCTTCTCTCCTTGATTAGGTTCCATCCATTGTTTCTTGTCTTGCCTATGAAAAAAATAGGAAGTGGTAATAGAAACATGATGAAATAATGTAAATAAGTTAAAAGATATTATAAAAGTAGTAAGCAGTCTAAAGGAAATTGCCATATAATTTGCTTTTTTTTCATTCCTGGGAGTTTTGTGAATTTTCTTCCCTCTTATAACAGACTTGTGTATTTTTGTGCAACTACAAAGCACTTCTCCTGAACACCTAGTAATTTTTTTTTATATTGCCAATTATTTCATGTTATCATACTTTCTAAAATACCACTGATGATCTATTGAAACGTTCTAAGGTGCTTCAGCAAATCAGCTTATTTATTACACAGAGTAATGTGCAAATACCAATGTAACGAGCCTAACTTAAATCAGTTATTTTTCTACGTTTCATAATGTTTTACAGAAATGATACATTTCATTTGTCACTGTTTCCATCCTGCTCAGAAATTCTAGAAAGTGAAGTCCAAAATATCTGGAGGCACCAGGTTGGAGAAATGGCATTGTCCATTTTTTCCTACATGACTGCTAAAGCAGAATTCATCACAAGCTAAAAGAGAAGGAGTTTCAAAGCCAACCTTAAAAGAAGCCATACCCTGTTCTGAACCAGAATAATAATAATAATAATAATAATAATAATAATAATAATAATAATAATAATAATAATAATAATAATAATAATAATAATAATAATAATAATAATAATAATTATTATTTGAAGGAACCTTGGAGGTCATCTAATCCAACCTCCTGCTCAGGCAGAAAGCCCTATACCATTTCAGACAAATGGCTGGCCAGTCTCTTCTAAAAAACTTCCAGTGTTGGAGCATTCACCACTTCTGGAGGCAGGTTGTTCCACTGGTTAATTGTTCTAATTGTTAGGAAGTTTCTCCTTAGTTCTAGGTTGCTTCTCTCCTTGACTAGTTTCCATCCATTGCTTCTTGTCCTGCTTTCAGGTGCTTTGGAGAATAGCTTGACTCCCTCTTCTTTGTGGCAGCCCCTGAGATATTGGAACACTGCTATCATGTCACCCCTCACCCTTCTCTTTTGACTGTCTTCTGAACAGTAAATAAATCTCTTAATTTAGAATGGAAAACCAAGTGTTAATGGCATTTGGATCATTGAAGATTACTGTGACAGAAGAATGAGAATTATTAAATAAAGGGTGAGTAAAACTGTGGTTAATATTTTAATTAAATGATAATTGTTTTACATCAGATCAAATGCATCAATTTTAGATTTTACCATTCACTTTTTTTCTTTTAATTCTTTTTTCTTGAAACAGCTACTTTGAGTAATATCACTATCCTTTACTTTGAAGAGTTATACATCTTTATTTGACTGGAATAGAAGTGTGTACCTACTTCTAGAGATCTTGGACAGGTGAACCTATAATTTGACCTTTTTCCCATGTTGGACAATCATAGGAATGAAGTCCTAATTTCTGAATCTCATTTCAGCTTTGGTAGTGTATAAATTCAATTGTGCTGAGTTTATAACTTGATTAAACAATAGTACAATATATTGTTTAAATCATGGGCACAGAAAAATGACAGGAAAGATTTATATATATATATATATATATATATATATATATATATATATATATATATATATATATATATATATATATATATATATATATATATATATATATATATGTATGTATGTATGTGTATATATATATATATGTATGTATATATGTATATATATATATATATATATATATATATATATATATATATATATATATATATATAGTTATATTTATATTTGAATTTTTATATATATTTATATTCAAATTTTTTGAATATATATATATATATATATAATTTGTTAATATCATGAAGAAAAATAACAATAGATTTTAAGAGAAGCCTGAAATTATAGCCCAGAAGATGCTTTACAAGACATAAAGTGCCATATGTTTCAATAAATATGATTTTGATAGGGGTCAAATTGATTTAAATAAAGCTTAAATTGAACAGCTGTTTCAGTTCTCTCAAGTGCCCTGACATTGGGATAACTAAAAATAGCTAATCTGTGCATGGCAGTTTTTGGACACAACATGTAATTATCAGTCTCTTATAATGTATTTTCTGCTAATAATAGTGAACAGACCTAATGTCATGCTTCCGATGGATGAAACTCTTCAAAAAACTTTGAGACATTGTTTACCTTAAGATAAGACAAGATAATCTTTATTGTCATTTTTTACTGTGGGCACAATGGCACACATCAAAAATAAAATTTAGTTGCCCACTCTCAAAGTGAAACACATACATGACACACACCTAAAACATACTATAAACAACATATGTATAGACCCACACATCTAAAAGGATCTTTATTCACATAAGGTAAAGGTTCCCCCGCACATGCATGCTAGTTGTTTCCAACTCTAGGGGCCGGTGCTCATCTCTGTTTCAAAGCTGAAGAGCCAGCGCTTGTCCGAGGACATCTCCGTGGTCATGTGGCCGGCATGACTAGATGCCAAAGGCACACGGAGCGCTGTTACCTTCCCACCTTATTGGTTCCTATTTTGCTACTTGCATTTTTACGTGCTTTCAAACTGCTAGGTTGGCAGAAGCTGGGATGAGTAACAGGCGCTCACTCTGTTACACAGCACTCGGGATTCGACCCGCCAAACTGCCGACCTCCTGATCAACAAGCTCAGTGTCCTAACCCACTGAGCTACTGTGTCCCTTATTATTCAAATAGCCAAAGCCAAAATCTGAATTCCCCTCCCCTGAGCACATAGTATCAAAGCACAATTCCCTCCTCTAATTTACAGTCATAAATCACATTCTCCAATTAGTTTGAAATGCAGGCTCTCCCTCCAGTTCTCAAGCCTGCCAATTCCTATGATCTCTTATTTCAATAACCTTGGTTCTCACACTAGTTACAGTATTGTTATGCTAAACTCCCATGCATGTTCCTCCCTGCCCCCCCCCCCGCCCTCCCAGTATCATCTAATTCTAACTCTAATTCTAAGGGTAAAACATAAAAAGGAAAATGGTTGCATCTCCATATGTTGTCAAAGCAAAAACATCCGATGTTAGCAGCGTTGACACGTATATTCTAAGAACACGAAAGGAATGGAAATCAGGCATGATTATATTTATGGCACAGCAGTTCTCTGAAGAAATACGTGTAGTCCTCAACTTACAACAGTTCACTTGGTGACTGTTTAAAGTTACAACCTCACTGAAAAAATGACTTATGACCTTTTTTTCACACTTACGACCACTGCAGCATCCCCATGGTCATGGGATCAAAATTCAGATGCTTGGCAACTGACTCGCATTTATGACAGTTGCAGTGTCCCTGGGGTCATGTGATCCCCTTTTGCGATGTTCTGAGAAGCAAAGTCAATGGGGGAAGCCAGATTCACTTATCAACCATGTTACTCACTTAACAACTTGCAGTGATTCATTTAACAACTGTGACAAAAAAGGTTGTATAATGGGTGCAAAATTTGCTTAACAAACCTCTTGCTTAGCAACACACATTTTGGGCTCAATTGTGGTCATATGTTGAGGACTACCTGTATAGGAATTATTTAGGTTGGACATGACAGAAATTTTAGAGATCCTTGAATCCCATTAATGCAATATATACATAATTCCAGTGAACAAAATGTATACAAGTTTGTAATCAATAAATAATCATCATCTCTGGAATAAACAAATTGTACTTTATTGGTCAAGATGATAAACACCAAATTGAAAAGTCCCCAAGGTCTAGATCAGATGCATCAAAAGATCTGGATGTGGCTCTTGAGGATTTTTAATACAGGTAGTGCTCACTTAAGAATGCCATTATTGGAACTGGAAAGTTTATTGTTAAACAACCTTGTCATAAGTTGAAAAACCATGTTACTGGACCACTTAGCAGTCTTGGTTGCAATTGTTAAACAAGGACTCCATGGACCATTAAGTGAAGGCCTCACATAATTACAACTGCATCCAGTTTTGGTCACCACAATGTAAAAAAAAAGATGTTGAGACTCTAGAAAGAGTGCAGAGAAGAGCAACAAAGATGATCAGGGGACTGGAGGCTAAAACATATAAGGAACGGTTGCTGGAATTGGGTATGTCTAGTTTAATGAAGAGAAAGATGAGGGGGGACATGATAGCAGCGTTCCAATATCTCAGGGGTTGCCACAAAGAAGAGGGAGTCAAGCTATTCTCCCAAGCACCTGAAGGCAGGACAAGAAGCAACAAATGGAAACTAACCAAAGACAGAAGCAACCTAGAACTAAGGAGAAATTTTCTGACAGTTAGAACAATTTATCAGTGGAACAACCTGCCGCCAGAAGCTGTGAATTTATTTTAATTTAATTTATTTTATTAGATTTATATACCGCCCTTTCCCGAAGGACTCAGGGCGGTTTACAGGGCATTTTAAAATCACATCAATACAAAATACAAAAGTTAAAAGACAATTAAAAAGATTAAATTATCCCTGCAAATAGAACAGTTAAAATTCTCAGCCTGGGCCAGAGAGCTCAAAGAGCCAAGTCTTCAGTCTCCAACACTGGAAATTTTAAAGAGGATATTGGACAACCATTTGTCTGAGATGGTATAGGGTTTCCTGCCTGAGCAGGGGGTTGGACTAGATGATCTCTAAGGTCCCTTACAACAACATCACATCATTACTACTACTACTACTACTACTACTACTACTACTACTACTACTACTACTATCATTATCATTATTATTTCTGACTTCATGCTGGCTTCCCCATTGACTCTGCTAAGCCAACTGGAAGGTTGCAAATTATGTTCACATGATCACATGATTACAGGATGCTGTGAAAGCCAAAGGTATGAGGTCCTGCCATAACTACCACTAGAAATATACATGAATCAGAAAGTGTTTGGGGTTGTTTTTTTTGAGCTAGGATAAAACAGACCCATCTGAAAATACATCATTTATATCTTTATGAAATAAAGTTTGTTACTCAGAAATGTCCTTGCTTTTTTTTTAAAAAAAAGCTCACCATGCTATCAAATTGTTTGAGGTCTCTACCCTTTATTGTTATCAGCAATGACCAAGGCAGGCTTATAGCCTTGAAAGCTCTTTTTATGATTTAAGATTCTATAAACTGGAAAATGCTTTGATGGCCTTGAATTTACCAATCAGTCTTTCTCAATTAATAATAGATTGATGGCTTTCACTATATCTTTTCCAGGTATAGGAAGGATTGTTCTCTGTCATTAGCCTTCACACCCTTCCCTTTATGTAAAGCCCAGAAAAAACATTTAGTAACCTTAAATTTTAGATTTTTCCAAAATAAGCGAATTGGTGTTAGATAAAGGAAAGGTGTTGTTAAATTAATGTAATAACTATTTGACATCAAATGGCCCACTTTTCTATTGCAATGAAAAGAGGCAGTAACCTCACTTTAAAAAATGGCAAACTGCTTTTCTTTAATGAATATAATTTATCCTGTTTTTTTAAGACTGACATATTACAATAGTGCTAATTTTGTTGTGATACCCTTCAGATTACAATAAACAACTGGCAATAAGTTAGAAGTGAACCACAGAATTCCCACTAAAAGCCAAGAGAAAATCCATATAAAGGGATAATCTGATTCCTTCCATGTATCCAAGAATGAAAATAATTCCAGGAATCAAATCTAAAAGAATGAAGTTGTCCTGGTTAATTTTTATAGGGAGTTGGTTGCTGAAATTGGAAACCTCTTAAAAATATCCAACTGCAAAAGTTGACATATTCATATTTATTTATAAAAACCAGCATGCAGGTGTGGAAGGAACAAACATTACCCCAGGATTTAAAGTAAAAAGAAAATGCTTCTTTAAGTATACTCCCACGAGTCATAAAATTAATAGCCTGGCTTTTCTCATTTGATGGAACTTTTTTTGCCTAAAAATTGGTGTGGCATTTGCGTTGATCTTAATGTATAAGTCACAGATGTACGACTCTGACAGATTTGCCTTGTGTGTGACTGTAATACAGGTCCCTTCATGCTGAATCCAAGTTCATGGTTTCTGATGTTGACCTGTAATTCTACTACAGCCATGATGCCTACTCAGTTTAGGAACTTGTCCAGCAAAATCCACTGGCTGACAAGGGACGGTCAGCATCTCTCAAGTCCGCTATACACTTATTCCTTTAAAAACTCAACTTCTCTAAAGACACTCTTCAGATCAAACCTAACTTGATCTAATGAACTGCTCCTGAATGTCTGGGACAGTATAGTGTTATATTTATTTATTTATTTATTTGTTTATTTATTTATTTACTTATTTATTATTTATTTATTTATCTATCTATCTATCTATCTATCTATCTATCTATCTATCTATCTATCTATCTATCTATCCATCCATCCATCCATCCATCCATCCATCCATCCATCCATCTATCTATCTATCTATCTATCTATCTATCTATCTATCTATCTATCTATCTATCTATCTATCTATCTATCTATTTATTTATTTATTTTTGGGACTTATATGCCGCCCTATCTCCCAAAGGACTCAGGGCAGCTAACAACAATAAAATACAGCGATACAAAAGTTAAAAAGAATTAAATTAACAGCCCCAATAAAATAAATTAAAAATTAATAAAAAAAAAATAAAAAAAAAACATTTTAAAAAACCCTGTCGTCAGTCCAGGTCAGCCTGATGAAAAAGGAATGTTTTAAGGCCGCGGAGAAAGGACCAGAGATCCGGGGCCATCCGAAGCTCAAGGGGGAGTTGATTCCAAAGGGCTGGCGCTCCCACAGAGAAGGCCCTCCCCCTGGGGGTCACCAGCCGACATTGTCTGGCCGACGGCACCCTGAGGAGGCCTTCTCTGTGTGAGCGCACTGGGCGATGGGAAGTCGTTCCCGGCAGCAGACGGTCCTACAAATATCCCGGGCCTAGGCCATGTAGGGCTTTAAAGGTAAGTACCAGCACCTTAAATCTCACCCGGAGGACAACCGGTAACCAATGCAGCTCACGCAGGAGGGGTGTAATATGGGAGTATCGGGATGCTCCCATCACTATTTATTTTATTGCATTTATATTATTTTATTGCATTTATATACCGCCCTATTCCCGAAGGACTCAGGACACTACCCGTGTGGCCGCATTCTGCACCAGCTGGTGCAGTTATAGTCACGGGTGCTTTTATTGCAATATTTTTTTTACTCAGTTCGTTCCATTTTCTGCTGCTGGTGGTATTTTACAATCAAGGAAACAGTGACATCACTATACAGCTATTGAGATTTTTTTATTTGTATTCATGCCATGCTCTTAATGTGCATTCAGCAATAAGGGAAACACCTTTATGAAGCCTGCTAAGGAGTTCCGATCTTCTTGTTACCTAGAACTAACCAAAAGGCCAATAAAAGCAGGAGTGTCCATCTGCCGGCCCACAGACCGGATCCATCATGGTGAAATCACGCCCACCCCATTGCTGGCAATGGGAAAAGAAAGTCACAATACATTGTGACACATCACGTGACATTGCGAGTTTGACACCCCTGCCATAAAGTGTCCATAAAGGCCATTAAGGAGGGAGCACATTTTTTTTTAAAAAAAGGTGGTATTAAACTTCAGAGATTTTTCTCTTATTCTCTTTGTGAAGATCTACAGAGACCAAGTCTCTTTCCATCATGCAAATAGGCTTATGGTTCAGTTATGAGAAAACAGAGCTTGTATTGCATGGGCAAAATGCTGCTTTCATCATGTATTATTCACTGACCTTACCTTTTTACTACTCTGATTCAACAGTAACTACAACACTGGCTCAGCAGCTAAAGACATGGACAGCCCATGTTCAAGACCCAAGGGCCACCCAATAATGTGAGCTCCCGTTCCTTGCCTCAGCTCCTGCCCACCTAGCAGCGTGCAAATGCAAGTAGATAAACAGGTATCACTTCAGTGGGAAAGTAACAGCGTTCCGTAAGAGAATTCTGTACCATCTTTGGCAGATAGTCATGCTGGCCACATGACCACATGAGCAGCACCCCCTAGGGTCAAGCATAACTGGACAGGGAAAACTTTACCTTTATAGTTATGAGAGGAAAGATTTTCTGAATGGTGCCACTTCATTCATCTCTCTCTCTCTCTCTGTCTCTCTGTGTCTGTCTGTCTCTGTGTGTGTGTGTGGGGGGGGGTTGTGTCTGTGTGTCTGCATGCAGTGGTGGGATTCAAATATGTGAACAACTGGTTCTCTGTGTGGATGCTGCTTCTGCCAAACTGGTGCGAACTGGCTGAATCCCACCACTGTGCATTTAACGTCAAACACCTTACCTTAGAAGTGCACTTATTTTTTTTAAAACTTCTATCCCCACTTCTCTTACTTAACAGTCTACCTTGTTGAATGGATTGCTTGCATGTTTAAATTGGTGTTTACAGTCAGGGAAACTAGTTGGAATGGATCAATATTGGTACTGCTGTGAGAAATGAAGCAGCAATTCAGTTTTTGAGATTGTGGTCCACCGAGCTTGGCTTTCCGTTCTACTCTGAACAATAAAGAACATCTTTCTTCTTGTGGATTAAAAAGAACTATATTGCTACCATAGGGATGCCTGGAGTTCTACTTCTAAAGGGCAATATCTAAAGCCCTTGGGTTGAAATGCATTGTTTTTATTTACTAGATTGCTCAACTACAGTCAAGGATGCTGAACAACAAGGCCTTCCCTATTCACCAGGATAATGCACAGTCCATCACGAGATTAAAATCCTGTAGGCTAGTATGGAAAACAATGGTTTACATAACATCTACCCAGTTTAACCCTGATAATATGTGAAAAGTACCCAATATATCTTCTTGCAGCCTGTCCATTAGCTATCCCTCTATCAAACCACCTGGTTTTAACCTGCCTCATTCTGTCTGGGCAAAAGTGAACAAAATTAGATGTGATGCTGGAAGAAGTGCCTCTGCCTTGTTGCACAACTGTGGTGCTGATACGCAAATTGGTAAATACATCATGCAAGACATTATGTGTTCTCTGTTTCCTTAGAAAATTGGCACAAGCAATGCCAGAGGTGAGTGCCTGGATTGCTGAATTGGACATCCAGCTATGAGGCCACTGCTGTAACCCCAGTAGAAGTTTTGTATATAATGATATGTTTACTTCTTTGTCACGTTCTCATTTCTGACTGCTTAAGGAAAGTATCCTTTGCTTCTTAACTCCATAAACAGGAGTGAGACTCTGGAAACAATTCATTGAATAGGCTTGAATAATCAAAGAAGGAAAATAATCCTAAGAAAATAATAATCCTAAAGAGAGAAGATGAGATAAGAAAGGAAATATTACTCTAGCACTAATGCTGCTGTTTCCATCTCTTCTACGGTTCAAAGGTTGGTATCCTGTGGGTACAGAGTTAAAGTTGGGCGGATCTAACTTCTGGATGGTGTTCTTTGTTGCTTCATTCTTTTGCCCCACCCTGGGAGAAGGGTTTTTGTAGCCTCTTGGTATGAATGTAGACAATTCCACTCCCAGGATAAAATTATTTCGCTTCTTTTCTCAGTTTATGGGAGAGGAATACACAACATTGATCTGGTTCCGATACTTTCACAACGGGAACATGTATCCCATAAGGAATGTGTAAAGAGGGGTGAAAAAAAATACAATTCTCTCTCTCTCTCTCTCTCTCTCTCTCTCTCTCTCTCTCTCTCATCTCTCTCCCTCTCCCTCTCTCCCATCTCTCTCCCTCTCCCATCTCTCTCCCTCCCTCTCCTTCCCTCTCCCTCTCTCCTTCTCTCCCTCCCTCTCCCTCCCTCCTCCCTCTCTCCTTCCCTTCCTCCTCCCTCTCCCTCCCTATTTCTCCCCCTCTCTCCCTGTTTTCCTATGATTTGGTAGCTGTTTCATTCCAAATAGCACGATAACAATAAAATCTGTGCTATGGCTTTTTTACCTCTAGTATCTTTTCTAGGAAAAGTACTCCAACCCAGAGAGAATTTGCAATTATAGTTTGCATTACTTTCTCGTAGCAGCTGACTTCTCATTATCAACCAAGTAATAGTTCCCAGGCCACATTTGGTCAAATTTGACTTAGGTTGTTTATGACAAAGAATGTCGTCTCTATGCATTACATCCCATTGAATTAAATGCCCCATTCTCCCATGTAAGCATCCTTTGCGTCTAAATGAGAAGAATTGCATTTAACATGGCCTCAAGTTTTGAAACTTTCAGTGACTTCTCAAGTTTGGTCATTTAAAGTTAAATTCTTCATAGCTGAAATGCTAACTATGTCACCTCAGGTCACGACACCATTGCTGAAGTCTAAAGAATTCAATCCCGAGTTACATAAGATCTCAAGTGAGAATATGTTTTGTTTTGTTTTTTTCCAAGCTAACTATATTCTCATCAGGAGACTAAGAAGAAATAGAGCAGGGACAAAAACAGTTTTTATACCCTTCTTTTCTGATTGTTTTTATTGCTCTCCAAGGCCTCACATGACCTTTGGCAATATCACTGCTGGAGAGATGGATTTACAGTCCTGCCCAAGTGTTGCTCATCCAGGCTCTTTTTTCCACTAATAAAACCACAAGCCATATTCATCTGAAAGTATCCCCATCTGCCAAGTTGGAGCTGGCCAGGCAGACAAAGTTTTGCAACTTTAACAATCTTAAGGCAAACGTTTAAAATTGGATATGGGAGTAAAGTGTTGGGGTAGGACGGAGTGACTTTTTTCTTGCTCCCTTCAAACCCTTATATAATGTTGTTGTTGTTAGCTGTGAAGTCATGTCCGACCCATCGCGACCCTACGGACAACATTCCTCCAGGCCTTCCTGTCCTTTACCATCTTCTGGAGTCCATTTTCTGGAGTCCATTTAGGGTCACGCCTACTGCTCCAGTGACTCCATCCAGCCACCTCATTCTCTGTCGTCCCCTTCTTCTCTTGCCCTCAACTTTTCCCAGCATTAGGCTCTTCTCCAGTGAGTCCTTCCTTCTCATTAGGTGGCCATTATATAATACCCCTCATTATATAATGAGTCCTTCGGGAGAAGGGCGGTATACAAATATTAATAAATTAAATTAAAATTAAATATAATACCCCTCACATTTCCCCTGTCCTCCTCCTCCTCCTCCTCCTCTTCCTCCTCCTCCGTGGTCTATGATGATTGTGATATAAATTACAACTGTTTTTTTCACCTCCCAACAACTTTACTGTATATTACAACCTTTCAGGAACAACTCCTGTTGTTGAAGTTGGAGAAACAACAAAGTGATGTGCAGTGATAGGCTAGCAAAATTTTTCAACCCAGATCAAATGTATGCATTAGACCAAACTGCAGGTGATAAGAGATAAGATAATCTTTTGTACATGCCTGGGAGAACAGAAGTGAAGGACCTGACCTTAATCTTTCTGCATGGAGAAAGAGGTTTATATTCATGAGTCCTTTTTGCACATCACAAACCCCAGAATCATGTATGTATGTATGTATGTATGTATGTATGTATGTATGTATGTATATATATATCTCCAAATTAACTGTAGCTACCACAACTGCACTTTTATAATTTTGCTGATCATAAATATGCTCTTCATTCTATATGCATTGGATAACTCAGAAATGAACCCATAGAACAACGATAGCCTCTTCTGCTCTCCAAGTAAATTTCTTTGCCGATGAATGTGTGAATGTGGGAAAACAGTTGTTGCTGTATTTCTCTTGAGTGAAGTTTAGGGTGATTCAAATGTGATAAGAGAAAACATGGCATGAGAAGCCAGGAAAACAAGCAGAGAAGCTGTCTTTCTGGGGGCAAAGGCTGAAAGAGAGGGGAGAATTGGATGTTAAAGCAAGAAATAAACAAACCTTGTTGGCAACAAGCCATGACATTTCTGACAAATAGCTGGCTTTGTGTGCATGTGTGTGTGAGTCTCTGTGTATTTTAGAATGGCACCAGCAAGCTAAAAATATTGAAAGTTTAAGCTGTCAAATAATTTGAAATTTGGCACCATGCTTGCTTTTGCATTTACTAGCTGAACAAGCTTTGTAAAAGTCAGATAATTATCTGTCCTGTACATTGCTAACATAGGTCATTGGAGAATGTTTAATGGGATTTTTATGGTGCACCAAAAATCTAAATGCCTATAGAGGAACATTTACAGCTGGCAAACCCAGACCGGCTCGCTAGTCCACCAACTTCAATATTCTCTAATCCCATTTTCCCTGACCTGGTGTTCTTGCTGAAGAGATGCTCAGATGTGCTGCTATATTTCTTTGGACATTACCCAGGTGGTTTGGCTCAAACCAAGACTAGCTAAAAAGCTCATGGAGCTGTCCAACGTTTGTGCCAAGAGCTCATGCTATTATGTGCGGTCCTTTGTTCCATTTAACATAAACAATTGTGAGAAAAGATGCATCTGCTTTAAACATTTTAAATCTCCTTTCCTCAAAGAAGACCCCAAAGATTTTGTAGTACCTCATTAGCTTCACTAAGCCTGGTTTTATGTGGCTATTGCAATGAGTTTAGTCCTGAACCCTAATTACTAAAGACCTCAGGGGGATTCAGTTCAATAATTTTGAATAATTGCACATGGACAAGAGTTAATAATAATTTCAATGCACAAGAGTTACCATTTGCTGAATGGGTTAACTTTCTTTCATGTATACAGTTCTTTGTATGCTCCAAGGCGTCCTGCCTATACAAATCCTAAAAAAGAAGAAGGAATTCAAAGAAGGAAATTCATTAGTCTCTTTTCTAATATTCATGAATCTTATGCCGAGGCAGTTGCATCACATAAATCAAACTTCCAAAGGTTTTCTTTTGCATACATGGCAAATCTTCTTGTATCTGAGAGGAGCTTTAGTTTTTTTTTTCCTTCATAAATGAGGTAAACTAGTACATTTATCACCTTTTCTTTCTATAGGATTTTGCAGCTACTCTACCCTCTTCATCTGTTGATCCTCTCCAAGCTCTGAAGGATGAAGCTGGTAAAGAAAGAATTGCCAACAGGAGAACTCATGAGCCTGGTGCTCCACAAGCAATTCCATCAACAGACACATTGACCCACAATCAGTCTATGAACTCCTCAGAATCCAAATCAACTACACATCCAACCAGAGACAGCGCTGACCCTCAACCAACCCACACAAGGCCCCCAACCCAATGACCTTGACCTGATATAATCTCCCCATCACAAGACCCATCAGAAGACCCTCACTTGACATACCCACACCTGAAGCCCTTATAAAGAGAAGAGCACTGACGCAGACATCCCATAACCTCCACTGAAGATGTTACCTAGCCTGGTGATGAAATGTTCAGAAACCAACCCAGAAGCTTGGAGAACAAATCTTCACCCTCATCCTCCACCTGAGCTACAGATATTCACCACTATTGGAAATGTTCATGTCTCCACAGGCTATGCCATCACACAAACCAAAGTGTGCACCACACAGACATTGCAGTGACGCACCATACAGACAACCCAGTGATATTTGCACCATGCAAAAATCCCATTGAAGCCACACCAAGTATCACAATCTCAACAAAAGCTCCACCCTATTGTAGCTGCACTGTGACATCACTGGCTGGAACATAAGGGACAGTGTTTGTCCTGCAACACCAGAATGCAAATTTTATCACTTTCCTCTTCTGCAGATTCCAAAGCTTTCCATTTCTACTAAGCATCCATTGAATCACTATGAAATAAAGACACTAGAGCTGTAGTGGTACAGTGGTTAGAATGCAGTACTGCTGACTGCTGACTGCCAGCAGTTTGGCAGTTTGAGTCTCACCGGCTCAAGGTTGACTCAGCTTCCATCATTCCAAGGTCAGTAAAATGAGGACCCAGATCATCGTGGGCTATATGCTGACTATGTAAACTGCTTAGAGAGGGCTGTAAAGCACTGTTAAGTGGTATATAACTCTAAGTGCTATTGCTATTAGTAGAGCTCATAAGGCTTTGGCCCTCCTAAGCAGAATAACAGAATATCAGAATTGGAAGGGACTTTGGAAGTCTTCTAGTCCAGATCCCTGCTCAAGCAGGAGAGCTTGTACCAATTCAGATAAACGGTAGTCCAATCCCTTGATTGAAGAATGGTTGCAGAAATTGGGTGTGTGTAAGGTAAAGGTAAAGGTTTCCCCACACATGCGTGCTAGTCGTTTCCGACTCTAGGGGCCGGTGCTCATCTCTGTTTCAAAGCCAAAGAGCCAGCGCTTGTCCAAGGATGTCTCCGTGGTCATGTGGCCGGCTTGACTAGACGCCAAAGGCGCACGGAACGCTGTTACCTTCCCACCGTAGTGGTCCCTATTTTTCTACTTGCATTTTTACGTGCTTTCGAACTGCTAGGTTGGCAGAAGCTGGGACAAGCAACAGGCGCTCACTCTGTTACATGGCACTCGGGATTCGACCCGCCAAACTGCCAACCACCTGATCAACAAGCTCAGCATCCTAACCCACTGAGCCACCGCGTCCCTTGTGGGTGTGTGTAGTCTAGTGAAAAGAAGAACAACAGTATTTGAACTCATGAAGGTCTGTCACAAAGAAGAGAGAGTCAACCTATTCTCCAAAGCACTTGAAGGAAAGACAAGAAGTAATGGAGGAAAATTAAACAAGGAGACAAGTAACCTAGAACTAAGGAGAAATTTCCTAACAATGAGAACAATTAACCTGTGGAATGGCTTGCCTTCAGAAGTGGTGGGTTCTTCACTGGAGGGTTTTAAATAGAGACTGGAAAGTAGCGTAGTGTCTGAAATGGTATAGGGTATCCTGTTTGAGCAAGGGGCTGGACTAGAAGACCTCCAAGGTCCCTTCCAACTCTGTTATTCTGTTCTTTTCTGTTATTCTCTTCTTAAAACCCTCCAGTGATGGAGCACCCACAATACGGAGATGGAGCAGTAGGTTTATATTATCAGTAGCCATAGTTGAATCATACCACATTCAGATCTCTTTGAAAACCGAGTCTCTTTCCTGCTGTATATCCAGCAAAATTAAATAGAAAAAAACCAGATAAGAAAAGCAAACATGTCTTTATGGTACAATTTACTGTTCTTGCTACCAGCCATGATTTTGAGTTGCTGTTGTTCCCTTTTAATTTTAGCACCTGTTCTGGGATGTCCAAAGCTTAAATCAGTATTTCCCCAACTACATGCCAGAACATACGCTTGGAAGCTGTCAAAGGGCTGCAAGTACATTGTGAAAAATGGAAATAATTATAGCCTCTTCTGAAGCCCAAACACAATGGACACAGGGGACAACATCCTTCCATTCTTTGCCATTGCTCTGGACTCAGGTCAAGTCTGTACTGCTGACTTGAGAGACAGCCTGATCCGGAAGCCAAGAATCAGGATCTAAGAAGAAAATGAAAGGGAAGTTAAGGTGAAGTAATGAGTGAAGAATAAACAATAAACACTCTGCTAAGACACCTGGCCAAAGTTGCAGTTATTCATTTATGTAATAAATGTTTACAACCCTCCGTGCAGGGCAAGATTTCAGGATGAAATAGACTCAATAAAAAGAGTAAAACAACTGAAAAACTCCAATTACATAGAAAGATGAAACTATAAACCTCTAAAGTCCAATATTTTAGGTGAATAGCAGGATCCTCAGTGGACACTGAAATACTCAGGAAAGTAAACCCGGAGAAAGAGATACTCCTTCAACATCAAACTGCCAAACTATTATGTTGGCTTTAAGGTTGCCAGAGACACTGAATGACATTCATTGGCTGCAGCAATTCTTTCAAAACTAGCAAAAATTAGCATGCTGAGTGGCTGAATTGTACGTTTTAATTAAAGAGCAGTCTTTTGAGGACCCTCCTAAAAAGCCAAGACTAAAGTCACATATGTTTTCTTCCCTCTCCCTCCCCAGAAAAAGATAGCTTTGTTTTATGGAGAGGAAAAAATCTGTAGAAAAAAATGGCCATCATTTCCACTCATTTTCAGTTCCCATGACAACTTAATGATTTGGTTGTGGAAACATTTTTGATGAGAATAGCCTCAAGGACTAGATAGCTGACATTTCCTCAGCCAGATGCAGAGACTCCCGGACTATATTTTGGCTGAGTTTGGCTGAGCTGATATTATGGTTGGTCACACAATCAGGTAAATGTTGAGACTGGATTTGCATTTTTGCCCTTCTATCAAGTCCTCCCCAAGGACCTGGGATAGCCAGATGTTGTTTAACAACATTAAAGGTACCCTCGCAGGGTGTAAGCTATTCCAACTAAAGCTGCCTTCTACAATTGACCAATGGTGATTTTGTCAATGCCAATGTATTCCAGTGGTGGTCCAGATGTTTT
>NC_138206.1:112263000-112398000 GCF_964194415.1 Vipera berus
ATCATCTGCAATGGTAAAGGTAAAGGTAAAGGTTCCCCTGCACATGCGTGCTAGTCATTTCCGACTCTAGGGGCCAGTGCTCATCTCCGTTTCAAAGCCAAAGAGCCAGCGCTTGTCCAAGAACGTCTCCGTGGTCAGGGGGCCGGCATGACTAGATGCCAAAGGCGCACGGAACGCTGTTACCTTCCCAAAAATAGTGGTCCCTATTTTTCTACTTGTATTTTACGTGCTTTCGAACTGATAGGTTGGCAGAAGCTGGGACGAGTAACAGGCGCTCACTCTGTTATGCGACACTCGGGATTCAACCCGCCAAACTGCCGACCTTCTGATTGGCAAGCTCAGCGTCCTAACCCACTGAGACACCACGTCCCTTTTTCTGCAATGGTAGTGCTGAATTAAAAGGTTTGGCAAGGGAAAGAGAAATAAAGACAATGGATAAGATAAATATAAGGGATCAGGAATACAGTGAAATGTCCATGGTAGGACAGTAGTGATATTGATTATTTTGGATAGAGGAGGAGGAGGAAGAGAATGATGATGATGATGAGGAGGAGGAGGAGGAGGAGGAAGAGGAGGATGAGGGGAACAAGGTGGAGGAAGAAGAGGATGACAAGGAGGAGAAAGAGGAGGACAAGGGGGGACAAGGAGGAGGAGGAGGAGGACGATGAGGAAGAAGAGAAAAATATAAGAGCTGGCAAGACTAAGAAGAATGCCTAAAACTGAACTCAAAATTGACAATTCATGACCATTATTGATATTTAGCTCTGTTGGTTTTTAAAACAAGATTTCTAATGTCCCAGAGATTTAACAAAATTCTTTGCTTTCTGTTGCATAGCAAGTTAAGTGTCAAAGTACAGGAAATCAGGAGCCAAGGCAGTTCAAATGAATACAGGTGTGTTGCATGATACCACTCTCCAGAAGAATCTGAAGTACCAACAGTCAAAGCAAATTTGTGGTAGATAAGGGTGAACGGAATTTAAGGTGGGCTGGATTGTCCTCTTGTGGTTGTGAAAGGACTTGAGACTGATGACGTGTTTGACTGCTCCCTCAGGCTCAACTTGGTCATCTCAGAAATGGGCTCGATACTTCTAATTTTTCAAATATCTCCAGCTATGTATGAAGTGACATCTGAATTATTGAATGGGACTTAAGATGAATGATAATATATTCATGAAAAAAGAAAAAATAGTGGCATAAATGTTCAACATCCTTTCACTTGTAGATTAATATTCTCACAATGGATGAAGGGCACACCATTCCAAACTATTTATCATGAGGAAGCATTACTGTTAAGAATATGCCATAATAATGGAGAATTATTTTAGTTTGCTATTTATGTTGATAGCTGTGAAGTCATGTCTGACCCATCACGACCCCATGGACAACGTTCCTCCAGGCCTTCCTGTCCTCTACCATCTTCTGGAGTTCCTTTAAGCTCACGCCTACTGCTTCAGTGACTCCATCCAGCCACCTCATTCTCTGTCGTCCCCTTCTTCTATTGCCCTCAATCTTTCCCAGCATTAGGCTCTTCTCCAGTGAGTCCTTCCTTCTCGTTGGGTGGCCAAAGGATTTGAGTTTTAGCTTCAGAATCTGGCCTTCTAAAGAGCAGTCAGGGTTGATCTCCTCTAGGACTGACCGGTTTGATCGCCTTGCAGTCCGAGGGACTCACAGGAATCTTCTCCAGCACCATAGTTCGAAGGCCTCAATTCTTTGGCGCTCAGCCTTTCTTATGGTCCAACTTTCACTGCTATTTATAGTTGTTTCATTTTGAATGAAGGGCTTTAAACATGATTCTTCAGGATCTTGTGCTAATCCAGGCTTTTAAAATCATGGGAAGGAAACACTCAGCATGCCACCAAGTCAAATTAAATGTGAAAGTTAATGTTAAATACTCACTCCTGAAAATTTCACCAGAGTTCATCCTATGTGCATATGCAAGAGAAAGAAAGAAAGTCAATCAATTAATAAAAAAATAATGATCAATATCCTAGGAACTGAGTGGTCAAGAAAAATGTGGGGAGATTTTTCAACCAACTTCAAATAGAAGTCGAGATTTAAAGCTGATCTCTGGCAAATGAAAATTATACTCCGTTCAGCAAGACCTTTTGTAGGTATCTCCTGGGTATGTTCAAATTCAATATAATCAAGTTCAGTTTCTAAGAAAGAGTCAGGGCTAGATTTTCAAACAATAAAACATCAAAAGAGCAAAGCAGAATGGCAAGCAACTATAACCCAAAATGTAAAAAGGAAAATAACATCAACATTGTATGTTTTAAAGAAATACCTGTTGAAGATCCTATAGGAATTTGAAATTGGAATTTCTGGACAAATGAGTTACTCAGCCAGGGATGAAGAATTATATTTTCCTATAATTATGTTTTTTAAAATAATAATAATAATAATAATAATAATAATAATAATAATAATAATAATAATAATAATAATAATAATAATAATAATAATAATAATAATAATAATAATAATAGTCAAAGTCCAGAGAAATTAAAGAATAAACAGCCCATTAACTAGACCCAGATGATGAATAATTATTGTTATCATGCTGCCAATAGATTATTATTGTTATATAAGTTCTTTGGAAATAGTTACAGTGTAAGATGACATGGGACTGTTAACCACAAATGAACCAATGAGGAAGCGGCCTGAATTTCCGAAAGGAGCAAATTTGTAGGTAAGCTAAGCAATAAATCTCAAAGATGCTATTTTACAAGACAACTGGACTTTCTTGTCGAGCTGAAGAAGCTTCTTGGATGAGAAGTGAAATGTCTTCAAAGAAAAAACAAGAAAGTCCAGTTGCTTTGTGAAAAAGCATCTTTGGGATAACTCTGACCTGGATGACTGAGAATCTGCATCAACACTAAGCAATAAATGTTTATGTGAACACCTATCAGTATAATCCTCTTCAAGCAGATGGGATGACTGTGACATAATCCCAAGACATTTTCAAACATTTTGAGCGTCTGTTAATTATACAAAAGCAAATTGGCATAATGTTATCAGTGCCCAAATATCAAGATCTCTTAAGTGAGAAACTATAGACCTTAAGGTAGATATACCTCAAACTAATGTTGATCAGATTGGTTGGCTCTTTAGAGTTTTAACTCAGATAATTGTGTTCCTAAAATTTGTTGGGATTACTACTCTTACAATTTCCAGCACTTTTGAAATTATCAACGTGAAAAAAGTAAAAGATCTTATTATAGCTCTTAGAGGTCTCTCCTTTTATTTGTCATGGTCTGTTCAAAAATTCACCAGAGCCCACCACATTTGGGGTTAATGAAAGTATTGCATTAAAAAGCTCTGTATATTTAAAGGAGCTGCAAGAAGTATGTACACAATTCCATATGTTAGGGAATATATTATCTCACAGAAGTTAAGATAATTTTAAATGAAAACAAATTTGGATTCAACAGGAATCACAAAATCTCCATATGAGACACTTTATAATAATTTACATTCTCTTAAATCATTCTCAATTTTTCTTTTGAGTTCACTTGAGTAGGTGTCTCTAGAATTGCGCTGTTACTCATAGTTTACTAATTTTGTCATTTTATTCCATCCCACCTGATACTTAATAGCCACAAAATCTAAGCAAGCCACCTCAGGTGTAAAAAGAGAAAATACTTGGAGGAATTAGAGCAGTTGCCAACCTTTTCCTTTGTACTCAGTTTGCAAAGTGTGTACTCTAATAATGTCATACCCTTGTCAAATTACTGTGCACAGAACGTGGAAGGCTAATAGCCAAGTTCTTTCTCAGTGAAGTACAAAGACTAATGAAGGGGTTGTCCATCCTGGATTAGCTTGAAGATGGATGGGTTAATAAATACCAGAATTCAGTTCTGTCAAATGTTCTCTCTACCACTTGTAACCCAGCATTATTACTTCTGCAGATGGCTGTGTCAGCACAGTTCACTACTCCCTAACTCCTTTGGAAGGACTGTAGCAAAACACATTAGAATAATACTGCAGATGTAGAGAGTGGAATGTTCCTAAGACAAAGGCGAGGAAACTGCATTTCAACCCCTTGCATGGGATTTCACTTGCTCCATCTTTTTGGGAGTAGGAGACTGGGAGTGTATCAGAGAGACCTGTATTATTACAGTATATTTATTCCTGCCCTAACAAACAGGAGGGAAATATATCTTGATTTGGATAGAAGTGCTAATAGAAATGCATGGAACATCTGCCTTTATTTGAGCAGTAACATGCAAATCATTACTCGGTTTTTCTCACTCAGTCTGGCAACCCTTCAGTTTATTACGGAGCATGTGCCTTAAACTTAAGATAAGAGTAAGCTGGCCTGATCAGGCAAAAGATACCTCTGGTCCTCTTGAGTCTCTGTATGAAAACTACGTGGATACAAATAAATTACTAGCACCATAACAGATACTAAAGTAGAAATGAAAGTGAAGTCCAACTCCAAATAAAATTCGGACAGTCTTCTTGGAACAGTGTGGAAGAGAATTGCCATGGCCTTATTTTGAGAATACTTTTTTTTCCCCTGCATTCATGTCAGAAGCACTGAGGCACTCCTGAGTTGAAAGCATTAGTCGGTGACATCACCGAAGGATGCCTAGTTGAGGGCTCCTTTCATGTTTCAGTAAATATGCCCACCAAAATGGTACCTATTTATCTACTTGCGATTGCTCGCTTTTGAACTGCTAGGTCAGCAGGAGCTGGAGTGAATAACAGAAGCTCACCCTGCCATACAGCAGCACTCAGGTCCCAAATGTGGGCTTGCTGATTGTCAGCCCAGTGTACTGACCATGTGAGCCACCTGCTCCATGAGAATTTTCAGGGTAGGCCTTTCCTCACCTCTGGCACCAACATCCCTGCCCAGCCGGTCCACTTCTTCTGGGACTGAAGTTCTACAGCTGCATTCGGGCCTGCATTTTGCAATCAGGCCATTCCAGAAGGCCTAAGCAGCCAAGTACCAAGCTATGTATTCAATACATAGCTTGGTGCTTGGCTGCTGAGGTCTTGCAGAACTGAGCTACAGATAGAATCCATAGCTCGGTTCTTGGCTGCAGAGGCCTTCTGGAAAGGCCTGTGACTGAGAAATGCAGGCCTGGCTGCAGAAGAGGTCTCAGAAGAAAAAGTGAGCCAGCAAGGAGAGGCCTGACTGCAAGATAAGTGGGTGTGGGGTGGGTGGGGAAGCTCCACACCCCCACCCCCATCCTAGCTTGATTTTTAGGTGTGTGCCTCACCCTAAAACTAGAGCTTATTTTTGGGGTAGGGCTTATATTAGGCCCACCCCAAAAATCAAGCTAGGACTTATTGTGGGTGTAGGCCTTACTTTTGGGGAAACACAGTACTCTCTCACTCAAGTACTAAACAGGGCCGTTCTTGATATAAATGTAACTCTTTTCTCAATGTTCTCAAGATGCCTTTTGTATTTTGACTCAGGCTCAGTAATAGACAGCTTCTAACAATGCTGCAAAGTGTTTATTAGAATTCTCGAGCCAAGACTGAGACAGTCACTAAACATGCAAATTTATGACCTTGTGGCAATGTTTTGGAGAAGCATGTTTGATCCCAGGGGTTAAAATATGGGATTTGAACTATCAACAGGAACTATAATTGATTTATGATATTCTTAAATCCCAGAACATATTGGGCCTCTAAGGCAGGGTTGGATACTTTTCCATAAGTATGGAAAATAAATGTTGCACATAAAGAATACATTTATAATTTCAGGAAAAAGAGTAATGTGAGATTTGGGGTTCCATTATGCTAAAAAATGCAATAATAAAAAATCCATCCTTGAAATTCAGTCTCTATTGAATAGCAGTAGCAATACACTCAAAACCATTGTATTAATAGCAATAAGTGCTTAGACTTATATACCACTTTACAGAGCTTTAAAGCCCTCTCTAAGCGGTTTACAGAGTCAGCATATTGCTCCCAAAAATCTGGATCCTCATTTTACCAACCTGGGAAGGATGAAAATCTGAGCCAGTCAAGATCGAACGTCCGGCAGTCGGCAGAATTAGCCTGCAATATTGCATTCTAACTACTGCGCCACCACGCCTCCAGCAATATTTCATTAAATGACACACTGTTAAAGCATTGTCAAAATAAAGTTGAAACAGAAGCATTAGCCTGAATTAGCTTGCCTATACATGGTTTGAAGAAAACCTGAGTTTTCTAAGCAAATATTATAACTGAATAAAGAGGAAAATAGTATAAAAAGGTTTATCTTCCACCTGAATGAATATTTGTATAGTACAGTACACATAGTGACATTAAGGGTATCCATTGTAGGGCGATGATGTATCTGGACTTGCACAACAAAAAATATAACCTACATCTAGGTCAGAAAATCAATAAAGAGTAAAATGTTTAGAAACAGGATGGTAAGAAAATTGCATCAGATAAGTGAAAGAATTACTCAGCAGAGGTTTATATAAGGGAAGAGATCGAATATTATCTCTTTGCTTAGGCTAGATTAGATTAAAAAAAAACTGCACATATACGTTGACACTGATGAAATTCCCTTAGTATTTATTGCTGCAGATATATTGCTCATTTTAATACATGTTGAGAAGTGTATTTTATAGCATATTGAAGCTTCGGTACGTTTTATAAAATATTGCACTATTTTGAAAAAAATAAATAAAAATGAAATGCTCTTAATTTATTATTAAAACTTTGTCTGTTCCTTCAAGTCATTTTAGGAGCACCGTGGGGTTGTTCAAATGGAAATGCGCTGGAAAATAAAATAGTGGGGAACCTTAAGAACATCAGCCTTAAGCCGTTATTTGGAGCCAACCTATTCCAACAAGTTCTGAAATTCTCTTCTTTTGAATTTCGCTTCATTACAGTTTGGGTTGCTTTTTTGAGGTTCCATAAGTTTTTAAATCCCAGGTCCATACTTGCTCCTTCAAGTCAAGTCCAACTGTGCACTAACAGGCAGGCTTCCTTAAGACAACAAACTCTGCCACCCTTTGTAGAAAGGTAGGATGTAATCGTTTTAAGAAGATATGCCCTTTTCTTTCACCTTAGGGTTTTCCCAGATAGAGAAAGGCAAAGTAGCTTGATGGCTTAAATATTCTGGAGATGGTTTTTGCTCTGAGTCCCAGCACCCTGTAACAGAGTTTGTTTGTTTATGTTTATTGGACTTATATACCGCCCTTCTCCCGTAGGACTCAGGGCAGTTCACAAGGAATTTTAAATAACAATACACATTACAAAAGTTAAGAACAATTAAAATAATTAAATTTAGTCCTTGAATAAAATAAAACCCCTATTAAACTCCAATTAAAACCCAATTAAATAAAATTACAATTAAAATTCTCAGTCCTGGCCGGAAAGCTCAAAGAGCCAGGTCTTCAGGTCCCGGCGGAATGAACAAAGGTCAGGGGCAGTCCTGAGCTCTACGGGCAGCTGGTTCCAAAGGGCAGGCGCACCCACAGAGAAGGCCCTCCCCCTGGGTGTTACCCACCGGCAATCTTTTGCCGGTGGTACCCTGAGAAGGCCCTCCCTGTGGGAGCGCACAGGACGAAGGGAGCTTGATGCCGGCAGCAGGGGTTCCCTCAAATATCCCGGACCCAAGCCATTTAGGGCTTTATAGGTCATCACCAGCACCTTGAGTGAAGTCCTATCACTTGTTTTAGCTTCTGTCCACCTACGGCAGCAATCGGAAAGCCTTCAACATGCAAGTAGATAAATAGGCACCACTTTAGTAGGAAAAGAACCACGTTTCGTACGATGATGTGAATCCAGCTGGCACCAAATCTTCCCCATTGCGATGCCAGATTGCACGGTGACATTGGAGGAGGGAGAAGCCCCAGGTGACATTGCAGAATGCTGTCGAACCTTTCTGAGTGTGTGTTCTGGATAGTGTGCAAATGTGAACTGAATGGACTAGCAATTCTTGGCAGCCAAAGAACTACTTTGACTTGACGCTTGAAGCCTCCTGGCTAATGTCACATCACCATATGCTAAATAAATAAGCAAATTCCAGGTATATTTAGGCACTCATGAATTCAGAAGTGTCCTCTCCAACCTAGATTTTTTTTCTTGATATTCTTATGTCCATAATTCAGCGTACAGAAACATGTGGAAAGTCAGAATCTTGAAAACCCACATGGAGAGCGAATATGAGGTTATAAAGAGTAATTCCAATAGCTTCAGTTTCAGTCCTTTTAATGTTTAATGATCTTCTCTTGATTCCAACATTGCTTCACTTCAGAAATTCATTGCCCACCCAAAGACATCTATTATATTTTATCTTCAACTTTCTAATGTAATGACATTATCCAAACTTTCTTAGCTTGTACTCTCATACATATTAACCTAAGATTAATGCAGCAGAATGTCATGTCTGTGCTTGCACAGTTAAGGAATTTAAATAAGATGAAAGGCTCTTGACCTCTCTGTGCAAAAAAATTAACTTGGTGGCTGCAAATATATATATATATATATATATATATATATATATATATATATATATATATATATATATATATATATATATATATATATGTATATATATATATATATATATATATATATATATATATATATATATATATATATATATTAACATGCCTTGGATTCGCATTTTTAATCTTATCAGGAATATATATATATATATATATATATATATATATATATATATATATATGTGTGTGTGTGTGTGTGTGTGTGTGTAAATTTTACATAATTTAACATATGTTAAATGCTTGTAAACTATTTAGATTACCTTGCTAGGCCCCAAACATGGGACAAATCTTTATTTCCTGTTTCAACCTAACCGAAGGCCATCGACAGGCAGTAGTCACAACAGTGACAGCTCATATTTGTGTAAATTTTAGATCTAAAATTATCTAAAATTTACACACACACACACACACACACACACACACACACACACACACATATATATATATATATATATATATATATATATATATATATATATATATATATATATATATATATATATATATATATTCTTTGATAAGATTAAAAATGCGAATCCAAGGCATGTTAAAATTAACAAACTAAACGAACACTCGGATGGAATAAGAAAAATTAAAACAGTTTTTATTGCTAAAAGATCAAGCTTTCGTTGGCTAACTGCCAACGTCATCAGGATGGAACACTGAGATCGCGTTTATACTGTTGGTGTCTGCACTCGGCTCATGGAGCATGTCACCAGTCGTTTTGTTGGGGTCGGCCGTATTTCTTTGACTTGTCGTGCATCCGTTTTTGAGGGATGTAGTTGTCTCTGGGTATCTGTTGTTAAAAGTGAATTGCTGATAGTTCCATGTGTTGTAGCCATAGCTCTAGTTATTGCCCATGTTCTCATACCAGAGGTCCTAAATGGTTGTTGCTCTTCTTCCCTGTGTCCTACATTGCAGGGTGGTTGTGTGTTGTTGCAATCTTGATTTTGATACAAAGAGGCACTCTGTGAATGCTTGTGCTGTTTGTCTTCATATCGCGCACGTTGTTCCTCTTCCCAATTCCTTAGTGCCTGGTATGCAGGGGAGAGGTCTATGTGCCATTTGATAGACGAGTGGTTTGAAAACAACAACACACAACCACCCTGCAATGTAGAACACAGGGAAGAAAAGCAACAACCATTTAGAACCTCTGGTATGAGAACACGGGCAATGACTAGAGCTATGGCTACAACACATGGAACTATCAGCAATTCACTTTTAACAACAGGTACACAGAGACAACTACATCCCCCAAAAACGGATGCATGACAACTCAAAGAAATATGGCCGACCTCAACAAACAGACCGGTGACACGCTCCATGAGCAGAGTTCAGACACCAACAGTATAAACATGATCTCCCCACCCGGTGGCTCAGTGGGTTAGGATGCTGAGCTTGTCGATCGGAAGGTCAGCAGTTTGGTGGGTCGAATCCCGAGTGCCGCGTAACAGAGTGAGCGCCTGTTACTCGTCCCAGCTTCTGCCAACCTAGCAGTTTGAAAGCACGTAAGCATGTAAAATGCAAGTAGAAAAATAGGGACCACTACAGTGGGAAGGTAACAGCATTCCGTGTGCCTTTGACTTCTAGTCATGCTGGCCACATGACCATGGAGACGTCTTCGCACAAGCGCTGGCTCTTCGGCTTTGAAACGGAGATAAGCACCGGCCCCTAGAATCAGAAACGACTAGCACGCATGTGCGGGGGAATCTTTACCTTTATATATATGTATGTATGTATGTATGTATGTATGTATGTATGTATGAATCTATGTATGTATCTATGTATACAGTATATATATATATATATATATATATATATATATATATATATATATATATATATATATATGTAGGTCTAGAGTCTCGGGTTTCTTCCCGCGTTCCTTTCATCTTCAGAAAGTTGTGGTGACGTTTCGACGAAATCCCATCCGTCATCATCAGGCCAGAGTATTCCTCCTGCTGCTTTCAGGAGCAATGCGTGGTCTGTCTGTTCCTTTCCTTCCAACTGCCGGTGGGGCTGTGTTTCGACTGGGTGGAGGACTTTTGCTTGACTTGTTCTGTCTTCTGTGTGGGAGAGTTTTTGTTCTGGGTGTGGATGAGTCTTGCTGGGGCTGGTGGCATTTGGGGTTGTTTGTTGGTTTTTTAAATCCTTGTTTGCTGAAATTCGTTTGTCTATCAATGCTGGTTTCCAAATGGCATGTAGGCGGGAGGTGTCGTCTCGCTTGTTCATACTGTCTGGGTGTTTTTCTATTTCAATGGCTTCTCTGATTATTCTGCTATTGAGATGTTCTATTTTGGTGATTGTTTTTGTACCTTCAAAATTGATGTTGTGTCCCGTAGTGTTTATGTGTTGTACTAGTGAAGATGTGTGATCTTTCTTCTGTACTGAGTTCTTATGTTCTTCTACGCGTACCTCTATTCTTCTGTTAGTCTGTCCGATGTATGTTGCTGGACAGGAGGCGCATGGGATTTAAAAAACCAACAAACAACCCCAAATGCCACCAGCCCCAGCAAGACTCATCCACACCCAGAACAAAAACTCTCCCACACAGAAGACAGAACAAGTCAAGCAAAAGTGCTATCACCCAAGCAGAAGAACGCACACACGAACCTGACTGACCCATACCAGAGATGCATGGCGGGTCCTCGAACTCGGAGCCAAGCCAAAGCTCTGGAGGCCACTACACAGCCCACTCCTCAAGACACCAAATCACAACACTCAGGATATTACGACACAACAAAAAACCCCACCCATTCAGAACACACCCCACCCAATCAGAAGACAGCCACGCCTCCAACCAATCGGAAGACAACCACACATCCACCCAATCAGAAGACAGCCACGCCTCCACTCAATCAGAAGACAACCACGCCTCCACCCAGTCGGAGGACACCCCCACCCAATCAGAAAGCAGCCACGCCTCCACCCAGTCGAAACACAGCCCCACCGGCAGTTGGAAGGAAAGGAGCAGACAGACCACGCATTGCTCCTGAAAGCAGCAGGAGGAATACTCCGGCCTGATGATGACGGATGGGATTTCGTCGAAACGTCGCCACAACTTTCTGAAGATGAAAGGAACGCGGGAAGAAACCCGAGACTCTAGACCTACATATATATATATATATATATATATATATATATATATATATATATATATATATATATATATATGTGTGTGTGTGTGTGTGTGTGTGTGTGTGTGTGTGTGTGTGTGTATGCATGCATGCATGCATATATATATATATATATATATATATATATATATATATGTGTGTGTGTGTGTGTGTGTGTGTGTGTGTGTGTGTGTGTGTGTGTGTATGTATGCATGCATGCATGCATATATATATATATATATATATATATATATATATATATATATATATATATATATATATATATATGTGTGTGTGTGTGTGTGTGTGTGTGTGTGTGTGTGTGTGTGTGTGTGTGTGTGTGTTCTGGATGGGGAAACAATGATTGAATGAGATCAAAAGAAAGATGATACTGATCTTGTTGGAAGATAATAGTAAAACTGGCTGGAAAATGAGAATGAAATGCCACCATAGCATGCACACGCGCACACACACACACACACACACAAATACAAGAAGCCCTCCCAGAATTTAACTAGACATTAAGAGACAAATTAAAAGAATGTGAAAAGCTTGGTCAAATGTCAAAGAACAGTAGAACATCATCCAGAAATGAATATAATGAGGCTGCAAAAAAGCATGAAGATTTAGCTATGGGGGAAAAAACACCTACAAAGATACAATAACTAGAAGAATTTAAAAAAAAAACTTGGCAATTAAAAGTTCTTTTAATGAAGAGGGACAAGAATAATAAACTCGGAGAAGAGAGAAAAGCTGGGCAAGATCCTTGAATATAATCATTTGTGATTATATTCGGGGATCAAAATGGGCTTTTTCAACCCAAACCCATTGTGCTTGGAATAAAACGATCTTTAAGAATATAATCAAATACAGTAGTTAGGGAGAATATTTTAGATCACTTTTCAACGGAGTGGAAAGTTTAAAGGCAGTCCAGCATTGAAAGAAGGACTCAGTTAAAAGGTCAAAATCTAAAAAAAAAATAAAAATAAAAAAATGATGTGGCATAACAGTAGCTCTGCCATTACACACAAAAAAAGACCCACATAGACGTCAAAGTCAACTTCCTGTGTGAACTTTTCAGTATGATCTATGAAAAATATTGAGTGTCAAAAACGGTGTAAATCTACATCGGCTCCGTTTTGTTTTTCAAGAAAGAATCTATCAAGAGATTGTCATCATCTATGTGAAACTCAAAACATGCTGGAGTTAAAATTTATTGGAGACCTTTTTTTTCCCCTTTTTTTCCTGTGCAGTAACATTTAAAGATACCCTGCTCTCATTGTGAATTTCTTACCAATGGATCCACAACTTCCAGGCATAAGGAAATCCACTCCTGCTCTTCCTTTGTCATTTGCAATTGTTTTCCAAATTAATTTAGTGGGGAAAAAATATTAGGTCTCTTCTCTTGATCAGAAATGTTTGTGTGTGTGTGTGTGTGTGTGTGTGTGTGTGTGTGTGTGTGTGTGTGTAGCTCTTATCTGAGGTCTGTTCTCTTGATCAGAAATATATGAAGAGTGTTTGTCTGACATTAACCGTGTCCTGAATGTCCAAATGTTACAAAAAAAAGAAGAAAAGCATTCTCTCTCTATTTATCCTTTTGTTTTTCCCTTCCATTCTTTATTCATGAAATAGTCCATAGAATATTCATTGGTTGTTATACTGAAAAGGAAGCTACCTCCAAATTAGGTACTGTAAAAAGGGAAAATCAGTTCACTGCCCAGTGCATAATTCAGTGCTGATTAATGCAGATTCAACCTCATTTTCCAAACAGACTGCCAGTGTCTCCTTTAAATTACCTCTCCTTGCCATTGTCAATCCACAGACTTCATCCAATTAGCCATTGTTAGAATAACTTGAATGTCTTCCTCTGGACAATGACATGCCAAAAACATCACTGTAAAATAATACATATTTGATTTATTTGAAAAAAGTTAATTCTTGTTTCAGATGTACAGTACTAGTGTACAACTGGCAGGTACTGAAATACATTGTGGTTATTTTAGGTTCTGAACTTGGAAGGAAAAAGTAGTGGCATGTTTTTAATCCCTACTCTTCATTCTGTCTTTCAGTCTCCTAAGTCTCAAAGAAGCAATCCAGTTCTTTTAGAATTGTCCAAGTAAAAAAAAATGGTTGTGCAGATCTCATGCTTGATATCAATAGTAGCTCATCATAAAGAATTGTTGATATGTGGTATTCATGTTTCCCACCTAATTGGTACCCTTTAGGGAGGGAGGGAGGGAGGGAGGGAGGGAGGAAGGAAGGAAGGAAGGAAGGAAGGAAGGAAGGAAGGAAGGAAGGAAGGAAGGAAGGAAGGAAGGAAGGAAGGAAGGAAGGAAAAGGGGTTTATGAGAGAAGAATTTGTAGTTATTAACCTTAGAGCTACCTTGTGATGTCTACTGTATGTTCTTATAGTACAGGGGTCTTCAAACCTGGCCCTTTTATGACTTGTGGACTTCAACTCCCAGAATTCCTCAGCCAGCCTCCATTTTGTTTGTTAGATTTAAGACAGGGGTCTTCAAACTTGCCCCTTTTATGACTTGTGGACTTCAACTCCCAGAATTCCTCAGCCAGCCTCCATTTTGTTTGTTAGATTTAAGACAGGGGTCTTCAAACTTGGCCCTTTTATGACTTGTGGACTTCAACTCCCAGAATTCCTCAGCCAGCCTCCATTTTGTTTGTTAGATTTAAGACAGGGGTCTTCAAACTTGCCCCTTTTATGACTTGTGGACTTCAACTCCCAGAATTCCTCAGCCAGCCTCCATTTTGTTTGTTAGATTTAAGACAGGGGTCTTCAAACCTGGCCCTTTTATGACTTGGGGACTTCAACTCCCAGAATTCCTCAGCCAGCATTCAAGTCCACAAGTCATAAAAGAGCCAAGTTTGAAGACCCCTATTATAGGAGAACGTTAGTTAGTTTGCAGCCAGTCTTCTTTCCTCATTTCCTTTACCATATGTTGATTTTGTATATACAAAATCAGGGGGTCAGGGGAACACAACTGAAAAAAACAACAACCAAAGTGTATTAGGAAATTTTAACTCCATCCCATTATTCAGAAGGATAACCAGACATCTAAAAGTCACAATATAAAGTAGATACACTATATTTAGTCTGCAAAAATGTGAAAGTGACCTAAAAAAAAAGCAGTAATTGTCTGATGGCTTCAGCTGGTCATCAGGATTTTTGCAGCCCAGATATGTTAGCCCTGGTCCCAGAAACCTTATCCCAACTTCCCTGTCAGGAAAAAAAAATTGCAGGCATTGATTTTAAGACTCCTTGGGACCATTGTTATCCTGAACTGATCCTTGTAATAAATCAAGACTGACATTGAGAAATTATGAATCCACAAAGTTGTTTGAAAAAATCCATCTTTCACTTATTAATGAGAAAGACCCTTTGTGGGCAGCCTTATCTTTTCACTTTGTAGCTGGGCTGTGTTTTTGTCCTGAGATGACAAGAATCACTATCACAAACAGACTGAAAAGCCCGAAGGAATTGAGCAGGAACTGGTGCAGCTTTTGTTTTAGTAAAATCTCCAAAGTTTGGGGAATGGGGAATCCTTTAAAGATATCCTACTGATTTTCTAGACTTTGTCGGGGACCTATATCTGTATCGTGTTTAAAAAAATGAATAAATAAATATTCTATTTTGGGGGGAGGGGGATACAACCCAGTATTTCTCACATTCGATCTGTTGTTCTGTCTCCCAGATGTTAAAATTTTATCTTGCCAGAGGCTATAATTCTAGGACATGAGATAGGTGACAAATGATGCAATGAATACACATGTACTGGGAAAACGTGGCAAGATTGATCCAAGTGTCATAAAAGAAGCAACGGATGGAAACTAACCAAAGAGAGAAGCGACCTGGAACTAAGTAGAAACTTCCTGACAGTTAGAACAATTAACCAGTGGAACAGCCTGCCTCCAGAAGCTGTGAATGCTCCAACACTGGAAGTTTTTAAGAAGAGACTGGACAGCCATTTGTCTGAAATGGTATAGGGTTTCGTGCCTGAGCAGGGGGTTGGACTAGTTCCTTTCCAACTTTATTATTATTATTATTATTATTATTATTATTATTATTATTATTATTATTATTATTATTATTATTATTATTATTATTTTCTATAAACAAAAAAAAACTGGGCAAAGCTACAAAGTTCACTTCTGGCATTTTATATGTGGCACAGAATTTGTTTCCGTTTCGGCCTCTTGCTCTCGCTGCATCCATAAATGTATGCCTCCCATTCTATTATTAATCCTTTTTTTAAAAAAAAACAGACTTACCAGCAAGTTTATCCATAGTGATACGGTTGTTATTAAGGCTTACCTGCATTGTTCTTCTTATAATAAATAAACCTTCATTGTCAAAGTACAACATGTGTACATTGAGATTAGCTGAGCCTCCCCCTGTGCTCTCTCCCCGCAACACACAGTGACAACAAACCCTCCATCCCACCACACTATGTGAAACAACTACACCACACACCAGCCTCCCAAGTCAATTCTGCATAAGTTCACAGAGATTATGTCCCATTTAAAAGCCTAACAGCCCACGGATAAAAGCTATTTTTCAGCCTGTTGGTACGGCTGGCTATACTCCTATATCTCCTACCGGATGGTAGGAGAGTAAAGAGATACCGTCCAGGGTGTGAGTCATCCCTGAGAATCTTCCTCACTCTTCCAAGGCAGCGAGCCCTGGCGAGGTCATCCAGTGGTGTCAGGGAACAGCCCACAATGTCTTGTGCTGTGCTCACTACCCTCTGTAATACTTTCCTATCTGCGGCTGTCAGACCAGCATACCAAACCACAATACCATACGAGAGGACGCTCTCTATAGTAGACCGGTAAAAGAGGGTCATTAGCTGTTGTTCTACCCTGTTCTTCCACAAGACCCTAAGAAAGTGAAGCCTCTGTTGGGCCTTTCTAGCCACCTGGGTTGTGTTAACTTTCCAGGTCAGATCTTCACAGAGGTAGACTCCCAAAAATTTAAAGGAGGAAACTATATTTCATTTATTGTCTTTGAAACTACATTCAGATTAGAATTTGTATAAAGAAAAGAAAAAAAATCCTTCATCTGGCAGAAGGCATGGCTCATCCTTGGATCATCTTTCAGTTCTGACAGCCAAAAACTGATACTGCAGTTTTCTGTTTATGAGTGCATGAATGTTTTTCCTTGAAAGCTTCAGCCTCATCAGGAAATTGTGGTAGGGTTGGCATGTCGCAAAGGGATGCGGTGGCTCAGTGGGTTAACATGCTGAGCTTGTTGATCAGAAGGTCGGCAGTTTGGCGGGTCAAATCCCGAGTGCCGCGTTAACAGAGTGAGTGCCTGTTACTCATCCCAGCTTCTGCCAACCTAGCAGTTCGAAAGCACAAAAAAATGCAAGTAGAAAAATAGGGACCACTCTGGTGGGAAGGTAACAGCGTTCCGTGCGCCTTTGGCGTCTAGTCATACTGGCCACATGACCACGGAGGCATCCTCGGACAAGTGCTGGCTCTTCGGCTTTGAAATGGGAATGAGCACCGGCCCCTAGAGTCGGAAATGACTAGCACACATGTGCAGGGGAACCTTTACCTTTACCTGGCATGTTGTAGAGCAGGTGTGTCCAGCCTTGGCAACTTGAAGACTTGTGGAGTCTAACTCCAGGATTCCTCAGTCAGTCATGTTGAAATCCATAGGTCTTCAAGTTTCCAAGATTAAACATCCCTGCTTTAAAGCTTACCACTGAAGCAATGCCATTCTATGGACCTTCTCTACAAATCACCCTGTCCGGTGGTGGGGATTCAGCCAGTTCACACCAGTTCGGCAGAACCGGTAGCTCATTTGTTTGTTGCCCAGGCCCAGAATGGACATCCAGAAATGGCATCCACACAGAGAACTGGTTGTTCACATATTTGAATCCCACCACTGCCCCTGTCCTTTGGAATTTCATTTCCCCTGAAAGGAATCTGAATTTGTTGTCCTTCAGAAAAGCTGGAAACATCTGACTTTTTCAAGAGGTCTAGACATAACATTCTGTGCTCCAGCTGCTTCTGTTGTTACTTCACCAGTGATGAGGTGTCAGTTTTCCCTGTGGTTGGCTAGATTTACCTGTTTAAAATAGTTATTTCCTGTTTGTATGACACTTAGATTTTCTTTGACAATTGACAAGGCTGATTAATAAATAAGCAACTTCTCACTGTTTAAAAATCAGAGAGCCATGAAAGGTGTAGGGTGCAACCAAAAATAGACATAATATAGCTTGGAAGGAAGGAAGGAAGGAAGGAAGGAAGGAAGGAAGGAAGGAAGGAAGGAAGGAAGGAAGGAAGGAAGGAAGGAAGGAGGGAGGGAGGGAAGGAGGGAGGGAGGGAGGGAGGAAAGAAGGGAAAGGGGGAGGCAAAGAGGAAGAGAGGGAGGGAGGGAGGGAGGGAGGGAGGAAAGTTCTAGGGTGAAACCAAAATTAGACATAATATAGCTTGGAAGAAGGAAGGAAGGAAGGAAGGAAGGAAGGAAGGAAGGAAGGAAGGAAGGAAGGAAGGAAGGAAGGAAGGAAGGAAGGAAGGAAGGAAGGAAGGAAGGAAGGGCTTTCAAAGTTGTTCCTCACCATGAAAATACTTCCCTACATTTATTGACTATCTGTGCAGGATGTTATATATATATATTTTCTTTATTTGTTTTGAGGAAGGGGAAAAACTGTCAAGGAGGTATGTAAATAAAACCTATCTAAAAAGATAAAACCCACAAGTGTCATGGCATGTATCTGTATCATTACGTTCAGATTGAAACTATAGCAGGTACAAAAACAGTTAACGATGTCTGAAGAGCTGCAGAATCAGAGATGATCCTGTAGATAAGTCTGCAAATGTTTTTTTTTTCTCCCCCTGAGATTTCAATCAATAAGAGTCATAAGAGTCTCACAAAACAGGATTCCAAGCTCTAACTACCGATACTCAACTCAACCATGCACTGAAGATTGATGATCAATTACACTGACTTCAGAGCAGTAGGCGGAGACCATTCATAGTTGATACCTTCTAATATCTTCTAAGGTGATAAATGATGGAGGATGGGAAGAGAATTCAAGGAGGAGACAGGACAAATCAATAAAATAAAACCTTACTGAATTTTGTCTTTGGAGATTCTCAGTCATCCAGGTCATGGTTGTCCCAAAAGTGCTTTGTCAAAAGGCAAAGAGCTGAAGAAGCTTTCTTGGATGTGAAATGTCTTCAAGGAAACATAAACAAAAACCAAGTCCAGTTGCCTTTTTGGAAAAGCACTTTTGGAACTTATTGAATGATGGTTTGATGCAATGTTCCCGAATGCAGAAGCAGAATTTCAGCTCTCCGTGCCTTCCAAGATGTAACAAATTAGCAGGTGTCCATAAAGATTCCTAAGGAGCATTTCTATCTGATCTCTGCAGGCCTCACTCATGTTGCAACCACATCCTCTACAATCTTATCCTAACATCTCTACAAGTCACTTTGTACCAAGAAGGCAACATATGGCTCTTTTGTGACATGAGGGGAATGATAAAATTTCCTCAGTGGGATGCTTCATTTTACTCTAGGCTACTCCACTTTGCTTTTAGAAGCTGGGACGTGGGGCATCTGCCTTTAGAAAATAACATTGGACAAGAGTATCCCTCAATTCTTGGTGCCAGTCAACCATGCCTTTGAGTGTTGCAGAGCATAATATAGTATTTTCCAGTAACAATATGCTACCCATACGTTGTTCAGGCTTGGCTTATCAGAGAACCACACAGGTGTTGTTGATTTTTGTGTTTTTTTTTAAAGAGAAACAACTTTGCATTCATTGAGCGCAAATTGACTTTGAAACACAGAAATGACCTTGAAATGAGCAGAAATGTTTGCAAAAATTGGGCCTTGTTTCCCTCTGATTATTTTATACCAAAAAAGAGAAAGAAAAAAAAAGAAAAATCCTCTTTTCCTTTCTTTATTCTCTTGTTCACCCTGAAATATATCTGTTCTACTTCAGTTATGCATAACCTTGTCCTATAAAGATTATCTTTATTCATGAGCCTTTGATGAGGAACTTCATCTACTGTTTTTTTTTAAATAAAAAATAATAATAATACAAGAATCCAGGCATACAGTTTTGATCTGGACACCCTCATCTACAAGCTCAGAGATCGTCTCAAGAACTCCTAACAGGTTAGTGAGGCAGAATGCACTTTTCAGGAAATCATGCTCATTTTCATTCTCTGAGCCACCCACTCTGAAAGCTGGCTTGATTTATGCCTGGACAACGGTCCCTTGATCCTAAGGACATTTAATTTGCATATGCTTTGTTTGCTACAGGTAACATCTGCTATCTCTGTCTGGTTTCAAATTCAACTTCCTCATAGCCTTCTGATTTCTTGATGGAACATCTGGGGAAGTTTTAAGGTTTGTTTGTTCGTTTGTTTGTTTGTTTAGAATTCATCCCAATTTTTTGCAGTACCTTTCCCTCCTTTTTATAGCTTTCCCAGCAAATTCAAGACATTTTAGGAAGATGCCGAACACTTATGCAATTAATACCCCTTGCAGATCTGGTCACCTTCACGAACGCCTGGCCAACTTCATCAATTTGCATTTCATAAACATACACGGATAGATGCTTCCTTGCAACTATTAGTCTTTGAGAACTCTTTTTGACACAGGAAATGTCATTTTGCCACGATCATCTGTCAGTAGCTGTTTCCTTGAGTTCTTGCAGTCTTGTGCTTGGATGATCAAGAACGTGAAGCAATGGATGGAAACTAAACAAGGAAAGAACCAACCTAGAAATAAGGAGAAATTTCCTGACAGTTAGAACAATTAACTAGTGCAGGGGTGTCAAACTCAATTTCATTGAGGGCCGCATCACCATTGCGGTTGCCCTCAGGGGGCCGGGTGGGTGTGGCCAGGGTGGGCGTGGCCTACTGGGTGGGCGTGGCTAGAGTGTGTATGGCCTACTGGGTGGGCATGGCTAGGGTGCGTATGGCCTACTGGGTGGGCGTGGCCAGCTCTACATCATTCGCATCAAGGGTGCCTATGGGGGTCTGGGCAGGAGTGGGACAGATCTGAGGGTCTCTGGCAGAAGGAGGGTCTCTGGGCCAGGGCCAAGGCAGTGGGGGCCATTCCCTCACTGTTTCCAGGATGGCTTCGCGGGCCGCATGAAAGCACTTTGCGGGCTGGATCTGGCCCCCGGGCCTTGTGTTTGACATGTCTGAACTAGTGGAATGGCTTGCCTCCAGAAGTTGTGTCTACTCCATCACTGGAGGTATCTAACAAGAGACTGGACACCCATTTATCTAAACTTGTAGAGGGTCTCCTGCTTGAGCAGGGGGTTGGAATAGAAGACCTCCAAGGCCCCTTCCAATTATGTTGTTCTGTTATTCTGATACTCTCTTTTTTGCTAGGCTGTTTTTTTTGTTTTAAGTATTAATGAATTTTTCATTGGAGTCTTCTCCAATGGCTCTCTTCACCTATGTAAGCTTCAGAGCAATCTTGTCTTACCTGTTCTTTTTGTGAACCTAAACATTCTCAACAATTTTCCCCAGTTCAAAAGTATATGGACTTTTCTCATATTTGTTTTGTTTGCTTGTTTACTCGTTTACTGATTCATTCTATTTTTATAGCTGCCCATCTCACCTAGGCAATCCCTTTCACCACCTTGAATTACAATTGGGAACGCTATAGCCTTGACAATATCCAGCTCTGTTGATGATGCAAATGGTTCTGAAAAATCTCATAAGAAGACGCACTCCAGAAAATGCAGTTTATCTTACATGGTTCTCCCCCACTTTTTTTTTTTGCTTTTTTTTTTTTTACTTCTTAACCCCAAGCCTATTTGCTACTTTCCTGCTTCTGCTAGTGGCTGAGTTTGCAAGAGACTTTTGATCTTTTGGCTTCTAAAAGGAATTCCATTTTAGAAGGCCACAGTCCAAATTGCTTTTCACTTTTCCTTTCATATCCAGACTGAATATTCTTTCATTTTTTTCCCCACAATTTATTAAATTATTGGCGCAGCTCTCTAATTCGATGGCCCTGTGAACTTTTGTAGAGGAACACCTGGCAGAAATGTTTCACTCGGATCTGAATTTATTTGCGCATACATGTGTGAGGGGAACAAAGCCATTAAAGGTATCCATAGACAGACTGCTAAGCTCCAGAATGACCACATCCTTTATTTAAAAATGTAGTACGCTTTGATACAAAACCTGGGCCTCTGAGCTCATGGTGGGGCAGATATTCCTTGATTTTTCTACAGGAAGTGAGCTGAAAGGGAGTGGTGAAGAAAACCAAACATTCAGTCATGAAATCAGAGCAAAGAAAGAAAGGATCCAAATCCTTTGCTGACCCAACTGAAAGGTCTTAGAAGGGTCATCCCTTCTTAGAAAGGTCTTCAGCTTCATGACATGGGTCCAGACTACTTGAGGTACCATGTCATCCCACTGGGATTGGTCCATTCCACCTTCCCGGCAAAGGAGGGATGCTGTGGGCCCTGTCAGCCAGGGAATTCTGACTAAAGAAATATCTTGCCTCTGCCCACTGTGAGTTTGGCCCCAACCCTCCTATCCTTTGACAAGGACCTCAAGACCTAGTTCTGCCAGTTCTCCTGGGGCTCTAATGGGGGAAATTCATGTTGGAGGTAACTGATAGATTAATAACAGATCCCACTCCCCTCCCCGCTCATCCTACTCCCTCCCTCTCCATTTTTAGTTTTATTTATAGCTGATAATTTGCATTTTTATAGTGTTTTAGCCTTATTGCCCTGTTTTATTCTTTTTAATGTTCTAACCTCAGCTTGTGGTGAGATGGACATAAAATAAAATTAATAATAATAATAATAAAAAAATAAAAAATAAAGTAAAATAATAAAACAAAACAAAACAAAACATAATAAAATGGTAAGGTAAGGTAAAGTATACATTAAAAAATAAAAAATAAAATAAAATAAAATAAAATAATAAAATAAAATAAAATAAAATAAAATAAAATAATAAAATAATAAAATAAAATAAAATAAAATAAAATAAAATAAAATAATAAAATAAAATAAAATAAATAAAATAAAATAATAAAAATAAAATAAAATAAAATAAATAAAATAAATAAAATAAAATAAAATAAAATAAATAAAATAAAATAAAATAAAATAAAATAATAAAATAAATAAAATAAAATAATAAAATAAATAAAATAATAAAATAAAATAAAATAAAATAAAATAAAATAAAATGGTAAGGTAAAGTAATACAATAAATAATAAAAAATAAAATAATAAAACAAAACAAAACAAAACAAAATGGTAAGGTAAGGTAAAGTATACAATAAAAAATAAAATAAAATAAAATATAATAAAATAAAAAAAATAAATAATAAATAATAAAATAAAATAAAATAAAATAAAATAAAATAAAATAAAATAAAATAAAATAATAAAATAAAATAAAATAAAATAAAATAATAAAATAAAATTAAATTAAATTAAATTAAATTAAAATAAAATAAAATAAAATAATAAAATAAAATAAAATAAAATAATAATAAAATAATAAAATAAAATAAAATAAAATAAAATGGCAAGGTAAAGTAATACAATAAATAAAAGATAAAATACAATGGTAAGGTAAAGTAATACAATAAATAATAAAAAATAAAATAATAAAACAAAACAAAATAAAATGGTAAGGTAAGGTAAAGTAAAGTAATACAATAAAAAAAATTCCAATAGCGTCAGGTGAAGTCTACGAAAGCTTGACCATAAATCCTAGCCAGCCTTCATTCCTCCCCACAGTATTAAAATCGGCTACATTGGTCCATTCTTTCAGCACTTCTTCCGCCTGCAGATATTTGTTGTATGGTCTCTTAATCCAAGCTAAAATAGGGTGAAATAGTATCTGGAATCCCCACCCCTCCCCTCCCCGTTCCATAGCAGTGGCTGGATAAGGTCTCCTGTCTAATTCCTGAGTGACAGTCATCCCCATACATTGCACTGCTGTAAAACAGCACACAATCCTTCTAGCTTGCAGCTGCTAAAACGCCACTAAGCTGTTTTTCAAATGCTTCACATTAAATAAGAAAGAGCAGTTTTATTCTCTTAGCTGCTACTTTTTTTTCTGGAGACAGTAGACACAATGATGTCTTCTCCAAGTCAGCTGTTGGATTTCAGGGACTGATGTCTACAGATCGCTGAGTTCTTCTGGGCATTTTAAAAACCTGAATAGGTTATCCTGATAATCAGCTATTTCTGCAGAGTTCTCTTTCTCTCTAGCTCCCTCGTTCGTTTATCCTCTTTTTGATTCATTCCCTCTCACAGCGAGTATTGTTTCAAAACAGAATTTGCCTTTAGGGCTCTCTCTCTCTCTCACACACACACACACCCATTTTGTACTTCAGCCCACCTTGATCTTTCTTTGAATTTGCCATTGAGTTTGTGTGTACAAGCACAGTGGTGACACAAGCAGGGGCAATTTCCCCCCTGAAGACTGGGAATGAAAAATCCTTTGCAAATGATCACATTTGGCCTCAAGCTGATTCTAGCCTCCTCCAAATGTTCTCTTCACCACTTCATCCCTTGCTTGTCCTTCCTACCTTCTCTCTTTCTGACCTTACTGTCTGCTTCATTTCTGCTAGCTTTTCACAGGAATTTTTTTGTTTGTCTGGTTTTGGTGTGTGTGTTTTTTTTGGGGGGGTCTTTCTTAAAAATATAGTCCTGCCGAAAGATCCACCAATGAATCTTTTTCTTGAATCCGAAGCTGCATCTCATTAAATGCACCATGAGGGCTCTTCCATCTGACCTCTTGGGATCTATTCTAAAGCTGGACACATACTTCCTGTCTTATAATAAGGGAGAATTCCATGTCAGCTCTCCACTGTGTTCCTATTGATTACAAAGTAGACAGCAATGGAATTACAAGTACATTTATGGCTATCAAATGCATTAATTTATGTCAGGCATTTTCCCCTGATGTATAAAGAGGCTGTAATCATCCCGTCTGCAGCAGATGATATGTGTGTGGCTAAGTGTAAGTCTCCAAGATAATATACCCAGCTATATATTTGTTATTCCATTAACGAGATTAACAACATATGCTTTGAATAAACCTCATCTAACAGTTATAGTCCTCCCTACGTTTCAACCCCAAGCACTGATGAATGGGGCAATAACATGTTAGTGTTCCAGAAGCCGTTAATATAGCATCATTTGAATTGCTTTTCCATCATTAATATTTAATAAATTAATTATTGTAGCCAAGTCGTAAAAATCACAACTTCCCCCCACCTTATGGTATAGTGGTAGAGGTTTTGCACTGGGGCTGTTAACTATAAAATGTCTAACGAATGAGCTGGGAACTCCATTTAAAATAATTTAAAGACAGCTTATACAGCAGTTTTTTGGCCCACAAAGGGAAAGATTTCACAGCTAAGTAAAAAATAGCTGATTAGGCAGATGTGAAGGTAAATTTATGCCAGATAAATAAATATATAAAGGGCAATTTCTTTAACCAGTTCCCACTTTAAAGGTTTAGGTGTTTCCCTACATATTTCACTGTGAGGATAGTCCCTAATTACTTTAAAAATACGAATCCCGGATATACTCATATTAGCAGTAGAAAAGTCATTGGTCTCCAGGATAAATATAAAGAAAGAACAACTGTTTATTTGCTAAACTTTTGCTGGTCTCCTGCCGACATCATCAGAGTAAAACAAACAAAAACAAACAAAAAAATATCAGAGGTTTGGAAGTCTGCTTATAAAGCTGGCTGTTTCAGCACTCTGCTCATATGTAGTTCACACTTTTTTAGTTGCCCATAATTCAGGGCCAAGCATCTCCCTGTCACACCAATGATATATTTGCATGTCCAATTCAAATCTTAATTGTTATGCTGATAAATGGGGACCTGAAATGAAGAGTAAATTGATTAAGAAGAATGAGAGGATGTAGGTCAGGGAGAAATTAATACAAATACAGTATATCCTACTAAAGGTGTAGGAGTGACGTTTCGACGGAATCCCATCCGTCATCATCAGGCTGGTGGCTTCTGCTTCCTTCTTCTTCATTCTCCCAGAAGAAGGAAGCAGAAGCCACCAGCCTGATGATGACGGATGGGATTCCGTCGAAACGTCGCTCCTACACCTTTAGTTCTACGCGGGGGAAAACCTGAATAACCAAAGATCCACATACGAACACCCGCGAAAACCTCAGAATATATATATATATATATATATATATATATATATATATATATATATATATATATATATATATATATATATATATATATATATATACATATATACATATATATATATATATACATATACATATATATATATATATATATATATATATATATATATATATATATATATATATATATATATATACACACACACACACACACACACACACACATTGGGTGGGCTGCATTGTAGGGATTGTGTCCCTTTCTTATTTTCTGTTGCCTTGTTGAACAGTTGATTAATTTTGTTGGCAGGGTTTAGATGAGGGACTAAATCAGGCACATTTATTGTATTTCTTGGAAGTAAAAATAATTAATTCAAAGCCCAGCAAAAACAGACCTCGTAGAAAATACCAACCAACCAATCAAACAATCACCAAAAATCCCTATACTTGGGAACGCTTCTGAAGATTAAGCCCACTAGATGGCAGAAGCTACCCAGTGGTCCAGAGAAGGGGAGATGACCTTGCTGAATGTCTGTGGAGATTCTCAAGTCATCCAGGTCACGGTTGTCCCAATGGTGCTTTTCTTCCAGGAGGCAACTGGACTTTCTTGTTTTTCTTGGAAGACGTTTCACCTCTCATCCAGGAAGTTTCTTCAGCTCTGACTGGATGATGGGGAATGGAAGGATTTCAACAGTTCCAAGAAGGCTCCACACTACTCAGATGACCCTGATGACACAGGTAAACCTCCAAATAACCTCAATGATTCTCTACAAGAATGCAAACAACCAGCTGTCTGCAAGGAGTATAAACCCTTCCATCCCTCCACCATCCAGTCAGAGCTTGAGAAGCTTCCTGGATGAGAAGCAAAATGTCTTTTTCAAGGGAAAAAAAATCATCATCCAGTTGCCTTTTGGGGAAAAAAAACACCTTTGAGACAACCAGAGATGACTAAGAATCTCCATAGATGTATAACCATCCAGGATGAACCCATCCTAGTCTCTGTCTTGAGGGAGCATCTGGTGCTTTAAGGCCTTCTTGACGGCCAGCCAGGTTGGGTTTAGTTCGAATCTCGTCATAGTTGATGCCACACTTAGATTCTGCTTCAAAATGACTGCAGGCTCCAAAGCTCTTTCCTTTAATTCAACTTCTCTGCCAGCAGATTCTAGATGAATTTGGAGAAGCAAATCAGCCCATCTCCTCACTGCAACAGTTAGAGAACAAGTGATGAAGTGGGAGAAGGTTAGTTCCAAGACTAATTTCTTGGCACTGTTTTACCCAGGATGAGAGAAGATGTGTACTGTATCCAGTAGGAAAAAAAGGGGGACTTCCTCACCTGTGTGTGCAAGGGAGGCCACTAGACTCCATATTTCATTTTCAAAACTAAATTTTACTATTGATTTATGATAAAAATATAGATGCAAAATACACTGTTTTTTTCTTCCAAATATCAATTATACGTTTATTTATATCTATTTAAACTCTATCTCTTTCAGATCTCTTTCAGATACACAGATAGATGAGAGAGAGAGAGAGAGAGAGAGAGGGAGGGAGGGAGGGAGGGAGGGAGGGAGAGAGAGAGAGAGAGAGAGAGAGAGAGAGAGAGAGAGAGAGAGAGAGAGAGAGAGAGAGAGAGAGAGAGAGAGAGAGAGGGAGAGAGAGAGAGAATGAGAAACATTAAAAATAATTTGAGTTTGATATCCATCATTCTCATACCCTGCTCCCTCCCTTTTAAATTTTTATTTGACTTTTGGGTAGAAAAATCTGACCCTAAATACTCGGTCTATAAAAGCCAATCCATGACAATGCATTTTGAACAGGACATTAATTTTAGTACCAGATATATATGATGAAATAAATCTTGACACTTAGCTGCACCGCTTCCCAGCTGAGTGAATTAAAATAATCTGTGCAGAAGAAGAATTGAAAATAAGACATCATCCACTAATATTTCACTGCAAAAAAAGGCAGACCCTATCCTAGGTCAGATTTTTTAAAAAATTATCACAATACATTTCCTTCCTTCCTTCCTTCCTTCCTTCCTTCCTTCCTTCCTTCCTTCCTTCCTTCCTTCCTTCCTTCCTTCCTTCCTTCCTTCCATGTAATTCAAGGGATTGATCCTTTAGACATGAAGATGTAGGACCGAATGTTCTAATTCCTTTCTGATAAATGTTATTTCTAAATGAGATAGATAGATAGATGTATGGATAGACAGATATAAAGATAGATAGATAGATAGATAGATAGATAGATAGATAGATAGATAGATAGATAGATAGATAGATAGATAGATAGATAGATAGATGATAGTGCAATTCTATTTTTATTCTTTCTTTTTGCCCTGTTTTATAGCTCAAACACAGTGGTTATACTACCAGTCAAAATTCTTCCAATTGATTAATGAGTAAGAATGCTATCTCATCCTTTCTGATTATTTGCTTGATTGTTTTGTCCATGGAGGGTTCCAGAGTAAGAAAGAAATTATCAGACCGAAAATTAAATCTTAACCTGAGCCCAGTTTAGTCCTCTTCTAATAAATCATGATCCATAGTGACCTATTGTTCTATATTCCAAACACCAAACTAGACAGGTGCCTCTGGCTGATTAGTGAGGATTTGGAAGTACAGATAGTATCCTGTTCTACTTTGATACCACCTTGCTTATTTTAACCACCCTTACTTGTAGGGTAAGACAATTAGACATCATATAGCATGTTTTGGTTGGAGCACGGTGGCTCGCGAGGTTAGAATGCTGGGTTGATGATTGGCAGGCTTGTGTTTGAGACCCGTTACTACAGCAAGACGGGATAAGCTCTGATCACAGCTCCAGTTCCTAGCAGTGGTGGGATTCAAATATGTGAACAACTGGTTCTCTGTGTGGATGTCACTTCCGGAAGTTCATTCTGGGCCTGGGCAACAAAAAAATTAGCTACCGGTTCTGCCGAAGTGGGGTGAACCGGCTGAATCTTACCACTGGCTCCTAGCAACCCAGTTCAAAAGCAGGCAACCATGAATAGATTAATGAGTTCCACTTCAGTGGACAACTTCATGGGGACACGGAAGGGACCTCCCAACTACTCATCCCCCAGGCAACGATGATGTGACCGGCAAATCTTTTTACCACAGAAGCACCAACATGGGTGAAAAAACAACAAAAACCCTCCATTGTTTACAATCATATTAAAAAGCACCTTTTCCCTGAGCTCTCCATAGTTAATAATACTGTTATTGCAATGTTGAAATATTTAAAAAGAAAAGAATATTTTTTTAAAAAAAATGTTGGTTTTTTTTTTGTAGCAGAGCACTGCCTATATCTAAGAATCAGTACATGGGTCTTTCTGAATCCTATTCTCATTCTCTTGAATTATTTCAGCTCCCCAGGGTAATCTGTTGCGGCAACCTTCTCCTGGAAAGCCATGCAAAACTAAGATTTGCCTAATGTATTTGGAAATATTTTCTGCTTTCAAAATATGCCTCCCTTATGATTTGAATGGAGGCATTGTTTTGCAAAAAACAAAAAACTTGTTATCTGCTGCTTAGCTTCCACTAGAGCACATATTACAATTTCTGCATAAGAGAACTACCATAAATTAACTTTGTTGTTTTTTTTTTGCTGTCCACCTCAATGTTTTTTGTGGGTTTTTTTTCCTTTGTCTTGGAAACAGCAAGCTCAGTAGACCAGCCACATGCTCATAAACATCTAATGAGGTGGGACCAATGACAGCTTGAAGCAAAAAGAATATATTGTAAAAGTTGTAATGAACACATTCACAAAACCAAAGCTAAGATCTTGACAGGTTCTCCTCTTGCGCTCCCCCAAAGGGGAAATATGTTGTGACTTTCTGACTTCCTCTAGCTAAGAGTTATTCTTGGTTTCTTTCACGGGTTAAAAACAAAACAACAACAACAACAAAAACAGTGCCTGGGCTGTATGTCGTGTTATTTGGAGGAGGTGTGATTCATTTTTTTGTTTCCTGCCTAAGTCATTCCTGGTAACTCAGTTTTCTCTGTTCGTCTTTCTGGTAGAGCAGCCAACATGCAGATCCGAACAGAGTGGAGAAGGGAATCTTTTTCTATCTCCCTCTGTTTTTACCTTGCAACTCTCTGTCTGGGATTTTAAGTATGATTCTAAGTTTGACTCCTGCTTCCTGGAGCTTACTACTGCTATCAAAGCTGCCCTTGACTTTGGGGAAGAATATCTAATTCTAAATACCCAGTTTAGGAGGGAAAAATGGATCCATGCCAGATTTCTATGCTTTACTTGCCTTGAAAGAAGAAATAAAGGTTTCCCGAGACTTGCTGATCCCACTAAATCAACAGGTGGAAGCCATGTGGGTCATTTTTTTTAAAATCTAGGCTTCTAGTGGAGAATTTTCCTAGAACATGATGCACTGAAGACAATGATTCCCATCCTTGATATTTACCAGAGGGTTTACTACAGGGGTCTTCAAACACGACCCTTTTATGACTTGTGGACTTCAACTCCCAGAATTCCTCAGCCAGGCATGTCTGGCTGAGGAATTTTGGGAGTTGAAGTCCACAAGTCATAAATGGGCCATGTTTGAAGACCCCTGGTTTACTACAATGAATTCTCTGTGGTGCTTCCCCTGAAGATGACACAGAAGGCACAATTAGTGCAAAAGGAAGTTTGTCAATTGTTGACTGGTGACAACCCCATTTGACAGAATACTATTTAAACTGAGGGAGAAGCATGGCTGCTGGAAGACCTCTGGACACATTAAAGGTAAAGGTTCCCCCACACATGTGTGGTAGTCATTTCCAACTCTAGGGGCCAGTGCTCATCTCCGTTTCAAAGCTGAAGAGCCAGCACTTGCCCGAGGACGTCTCTGTGGTCACGTGGCCGGCATGACTAGACGCCAAAGGTGCACGGAACGCTGTTACCTTCCCACCATAGTGGTCCCTATTTTTCTACTTGCATTTTTACGTGCTTTCGAACTGCTAGGTTGGCAGAAGCTGGGATGAGTAACAGGCGCTCACTCTGTTACGCGGCACTCGGGATTTGACCTGTCAAACTGCCGACCATCTGATTGACAAGCTCAGCGTCATAACCCACCTAGCCACCACGTCCCTGTCTGAACACATTACTGTTAGGGATCTCTGTGATTCAGATATTCTTTATCTGTCCTACTCCAGGTCCCATCTGCCTGACTTGTTAATCAGGGGAGAGTTGCTACAAAGCTAAAGGGCACAAAGGAGTGTGTTTGCTTTCTCTTACTACTCTCGAACATCTTCCCTTCAGATTTAAGATAGCTTCCATACTGCTAACACTTACAAAAGAGTACCTCTGAATCATTTCATGGGATCTTTGGTGAGTATTGTCCCACTTAAGCTGAAAGCCGTATGAGGGTTTTCATATTTATTCTTTGTTTCGAATTGGCTTAGTAATTGTTGGGTTCTTCTTTGCAGAGATCAGAAAGAAGTTGGCATTCAAACTGATTGATTGATTATGTGCCATCCAGCCAGCAGCAACTTTGAGTGACCATGTAGATCAGGGGTCTTCAAACTTGGCCCTTTTATTACTTGTGGACGTCAACTCCCAGAATTCCTCAGCCAGCCATGCTGGCTGAGGAATTCTGGGAGTTGACGTCCACAAGTCATAAAAAGGCCAAGTCTGAAGACCCCTGATACAGATGGATTTTCTCCATGAAAATCTGTCCTTAATTGGATATTTCAGCATTTCCAGTGATTGAACAGACTGGGGAAAAACGGTATTTCAGGAAATTTTGATTAATCCTTTGGAAGTTAAAGTAAGACCCTGGAAATTGAAACTGAGTAGCAATTAAAATATTCTTCCAGACCCAGAAAAAGAAGAAAATAGTTTGTGTCTGGGAAGGGACAATAAACGTGAATCCCAAACTTAATTTCAGTTTGCAAAGGCATATCTGCATTGTGTGAAATTTAATCTTTAGCATTATATAAATGCAGTGATGGAATCATAGCCTTCAGTCAACTTCACAAAAGAAAGTTAGCAACATAAATAAAGTTTATTATGTCTCAATCTCATTTGAGATGAGATTAGCGAGTAATCAGAGAGAAAGTGATTTATTTTCTAAACTTTAATATTAATTGATTCCCAACTTTCACTTTAGAAGTCATGTCACTGAATGTCTTTCCATTAGAAGACTATAATTATTTCCATTATTAATGATATGTTCCTGTGGCAGCTGAATTTATGTTTCCTGCTATGGTTTTAATTTCATTAATTTGATTAAACATTTACTATGTTTTACATAAAGCTCCTGTCTCCCCAAATGGGTCTTGGTTGTAGGCCAACTGAATTGGCCTCTTTAATCTTTCATTTAATCTTGCTAATCTCAAGCACGAGATTGCTGAGTGGCCTTAAATCCCAACTGAAGGAGATCACAGCATTTAATAGCCAAAAGCAACCCAACATTGCTCTTTGCAGATACGACTTGTACATATTCCCTGTGTGTTTTCTGAAAATTGCACTCTTATAATTGGCATGTAGGATTTCTACTATATTTAATAGCTAACATGCACTGGCATTTAATACCTAAGTCTGAACGCCAGTATGAAGTGAAATGGGCAGTCTTGGTGCATTGTTCAAAATGTTTGATCTTCAAGGAATATATATATATATATATATATATATATATATATATATATATATATATATATATACACATAAGCTACCAGCCTGATGATGACGGATGGGATTCCGTCAAAACGTTGCTCCTACACCTTTAATTCTACACGGGAAAAAACCCGAATGACCAAAGATCCGAATGACCAAACAGTCCAAGAGGACTGTTTGTAAGAACTTTCATTAAAGAATCTGGGTGTGATGTCTCTCTTGGACGATTCCCTAGATACCTCCTCAGATGTCAGTTTAGGGGAAGATGAGCCAATTCCTGCCATTCCAGGAACTGAGTTGATTGATGTCTCTGAATGGCCGTCCAGAAGGGATTTGGCTGTGAGTCCAGCTGAGAAAAACTTGCAGTGGCAGATGGCCAGCAAAGAGGAGGAAGAACAGCCTTCTGCCCCCGGTCTGAGAATACAAAGGGCAGAGAAAAGACAGGAGCAGAGAAGGTCAGTCAGACTACTTGAGAGGAGAAAGCCACACCCATCTTGAAAGACTGCATTGGAAGCTGGCTATTTATCATAGCAGACAGATGGAACAATGTGTTTGTTTTCTAGCTGTGTGTTTGGTCGTCACGATTCCTGCTTCACTCTGGATTGGCACCGTGTTCGGAACTGAATCGTGCCTTGGAGGCTCTGAACTTTTCTTGACCCATGAGCTCTCTTGTGTGTGGATTTAAGTTTTGCCTGGTGGGTTTAAGTTAGAGTTATTTTGTTTGAGCAACTTTCAAGTGCTTTCTGGACTATTGGGCCATTGGTCTGTCTTCTCTAACCTTAGTCTGCTCATGGCTAGGTTTGATTGGGACAGTTCTGGGTTTTTGTGAATTGCTGGGGAATAGGAATAAACTCACTAGACCACAGTTACATGTGTGTGTGAGTGAGTGAGTGAGTGGAGCAGCACACTGTGTCCATACGAGGTGATTTGGACCGATTTGGATAACCATTTGATTTTTCTGAATTTAATCTAGTTAAAAAAAAACAGGATGATTTAATACCATCTCTAAATACAAATAGGGCCAAAAGTATAAGGCAGCAGTCCCCAACCTTCCCAGGAATATGGACCAGTGGCAGCAGCAGAAACAATGGCAGCAGTGGGAGAGAGAGGGGATAGTTCCACACAAGTTGCGGGCAAGCTGGCATGTGAAAATCCATTTGCACAAATGGAGGGCGAATGTGCCTGCTGCTTACACAAACAGAGCTTCACACACACTTGTCTGCTCGCTACTTGCATGATCCATTTTCCAGTGGTACCAGGGTTTGGGGAACCCTGCTCTAGGTAGTAGATACCTATAGTATGTGTGTGTGTGTGTGTGTTTTCATATATGCATATATTTCATATACTATATGTATACATATACACAAACATTTACAGATACATATGTAATACTTCAGCATTTTAGTTATATATGGCCTTAGGGCTGTAGCAAATCCAAATTTACCCAATGTGGAACAGCTTCTCCTATAATGAGCTGTGGCTATGGACTGCAATAGGAGATACGCTGTGGGCTAGCAATATACGGTATCTCAGTAAATATTCTCTTAGTTAGCTGCTTGATAATCAATCAGAATGTTCACCCATTTTTCTTAGCTTTGTCTGTTTAATCAGCACCATTTCTCAGAGGGTTTTTGTTTTGTTTTTGGTTAGGAGATCTTCCCAGACTGTTTTAAGATACAAGATTCAAGATTCAGGATCTTTGTTAACAGATTGTGTGTATCAGTCTTCGTCACACTTTTTTTTCCTCTTCTCCATGAGAATTCTTAGCTGTGCTTTCAAAGGGCCAGAATTCCTAGAAAAAATGACTTGAAAATGAAGAGTGTCTTGAAGTTGACAGCATTTTGTAATCAGGACTTGCTAAGGGAGCCATCAGGGTTGAGGTGTGGAATTAAATGATATGTACCGATAGAAGGGACGTGGTGGCTCAGTGGGTTAGGATGCTGAGCTTGTTGATCAGAAGGTCGGCAGTTTGGCGGGTCGAATCCTGAGTGCTGCATAGCAGAGTGAGCACCTGTTACTTGTCCCAGCTTCTGCCAACCTAGCAGTTCGAAAGCACATAAAAATTCAAGTAGAAAAATAGGGACCACTACAGTGGGAAGGTAACAGCATTCCGTGCGCCTTTGGCGTCTAGTCATGCCGGCCACATGACCACGGAGACATCCTTGGACAAGCGCTGGCTCTTTGGCTTTGAAACGGAGATGAGCACCGGCCCCTAGAGTCGGAAATTACTAGCACGCATGTGCAGGGGAACCTTTACCTTTACCTTTACTGATAGAAGAGAACATTTGTAGCTCAGGGTTGTGCTGTGGGGGCTCTCTGAGCATGGTGGTTTTCTTGTAAATGTTTAATTCAATATATTAATGATGTTGCCTCATTTGGTAAAGAAACATCTGCAAGAAAACCACCAAGTGGAGTAAATGATATGTTGCCGACTCAAATAAAACGAGAGACATATTACTATGGCTCCATGGGCAAATATCCTGTTCATGATCTGATGTTTGCAATGTTAAACGCAAGTAGGAAAGGCTGAAAGCCATTGCACGGATTTTTTTTTCCTCAGAGATATGATGTTTGAGGGAAGAGCAGCTTCTGTTTTTAACAGCCTGAAAATTTATGGTTTGATTTGACCCCCTGTCAAAAAGCAGGCAGACAGGCCAGCACTTTCTTTCAATCTGAAATTTGAAGATATGAAATTTGTAAGGCACAGACCTTAGTTGGCTTGATGCCCTTGGTGAACTGGACAGAGACACAGAAAAACGTGAGCTGAAATAAAATTGGTTTGGCTTTAGGGCTCTGCCACAAGAGATTTGTTGGGAAAGACTGACACAGTTATTTCATTGTAAAACCTGAATCAGTGCGGACATTTTCAAATCTTCTATCTTGTTAAATGAAGATCAGGCCTTGCTGGTCTTGTCTAAATGCTGTAAAGTTCTCAGCATATCAAATCTGGGAAACCCCACTGAGATGCCTTTCTAGATCTAATTCTCTATTCCGTATTAAAGGCAGTCTAAAACCAAGCCAGAGTGTTGCACAGTTGGCTGAAAGCCCAGATGTTCTGCCTACATTTTGTTCTCCTTATCTATGCTTGCAAAAGATTCCAGACTACCATCTACTCACTAGGCACGGACTCTTCCCGAGACCATTTATCCATTTAAACATTGTTTAAAATGGAAATTGCGGTTGATGCAAAAAAAGAAGAAGAAGAAAATCAAAATTAAGGAAAACCCCTGAGTTGGTTGCTTGTCATACATCCAAGGCGTTACATTATCTAAAAACAGCACTTGAGGTAGACATTTCTTAAGCCTCACTTCCCCAGCTCTGACAGTAAATATAACATTTTTTTTTATTTTATTTTTTCTTGATCAACCTGACTCGCTTCTGGAAGCATTCGGTGGTTTGTTGCAAGCATAATAATAATAATAATAATAATAATAATAATAATAATAATAATAATAATAATAATAATAATAATAATAATAATAATAATAATAATAATAATAATAATAATAATAATAATAATAATAATAATAATAATAATAATACTTCTTCTTCTTCTTCTTCTTCTTCTTCTTCTTCTTCTTCTTCTTCTTCTTCTTCTTCTTCTTCTTCTTCTTCTTCTTCTTCTTCTTCTTCTTCTTCTTCCAGTTGGAACTGTGGAATAGCATGGAATTTTTCTTTCCATTAACCAAGATGGAAAACACTTGTAATTCTCTCTCCTCTTTTAGCCTGGCCTCTGATGCCTCCTACCCCTGTACTACAGTTCCACACTGTAACAAAAAGAGTCTCTTTGTAAATGAAATGGGCAATCTTTAAATCTGACAGGTGAATGAATGAATGAATGAAATGTTCGTGTCAAGACCCCTCTATTGTATTTGCTTGCTTTTGCATTCTACATACGCATCTACCTCATCCTTTTCCTTATCCTTCCCTGCTTTGCTTATACATCCATTTCCGGGGCCTGCCATTCTGTTGAGAGTGGGAGGGGGTACTTGGGGAACTATTATCTGCTTTGCTCTGCTCTGGGTGAGAAGAATGCGACCTGAAAAACATCTGCCTTATCTCTAGACAATGGAGCCTGGGACCAATGGGAAACGAAACCAAGAGAGACCTTGAGAAGCATGCTAAATCTCCAGCTTCCCATAACATGGTGGCACCTGTGGATTGGACGGAATTCATCTGGGCGGTTGGACACTGGGGGAAAGGACTTGTGAAATGCCTTTTTGACGTAGTCCCTCATGCAGCGAATCTAAGACCTTGCTTTGCTCTCTTGCTGTCACTAACTCTCAATAAAAAGATCCCTTTGAGACAATGCCCGTTTCAAGAGTTCTGCTTTCTTGGGCGATCTAGTTGAGGCAGGTCCTTACAGTTTGCATAGGATAAAGAAATGCAAATCCAGAGAAAGGGACCTTGGGACCATAGCACGGTCAGCTCTTCGATGCGAGACATGCCTGGAAACTCTCCTTTATCATTTGAGAATATAATAACCCAAGCCTGAAATCCTGACAGCATTTTTTTCCCCTCTCCTTATACAGCAAGGTGTTAAAATGGACTCCACTGAAGTTTCTTTCAAATGTTTCCTTTGTTTCTAGGGTTTAAAGCATGTTGTTGTAATGATCACTGAAACGTTTCCCGCGTCATTTCCATGGCTCTCCATAAGACAGTGGCAGAATGTTCATTTACACACATCCTCTTCCCCCTGCACTATTTTGGAGATGCGGCATTAAAATTAATGACATAAACCACAGGCGTTTGTAGGAAACTTCAAACTACTTCAGTCACTGTTGGTGCTACATTTAATTTCATTAGTTGAGAGGAAATCTATCTCATCATCTAAATGCTGTACCGTACTTTTAATTTTCAAAATGGTGGCACTTTGCTTGACTGTGGCTGCTTCGGCTCTCAAGAGTATTGGGGTTTTGGAGATGAACGTGGCATCTGGTTTGAGTGATTCTATGGGAATTGTGACAAGAAAGCAGAACTGTAATACTAAACTGATATAGTGGTGAGGATGGCAGAAAAGAATATCGGAAACTCGCTTCCTTCTATCCAGTGATGCTTGACCTGAGTCTGCAGTATTGTCAGGAACTCTACACATCCTCCTTCATGATTGGTTTTCTTTGTTACCTTCTGGGAGGAGGCTTCACAGCTTCAGAAGCAGAACAACTAGATTCTATAATAGCTTTATACCAGATAACGTCAATCTTGTTAACTCTCAAGGCACTTTTTTCTGCCATGTATTCTAAATGGTCTGTGATTAATGTGTGTGTGTGTGTGTGTGTGTGTGTGTGTATGGATAGGATAGGTTAGGAAAGGATAGGATAGGATAGGATAGGATAGGATAGGATAGGATAGGATAGGATAGGATAAGATAGGATAGGATAGGAGGATATATGGATGGATGGATGGATGGATGGATGGATGGATAGATAGATAGATAGATAGATAGATAGATAGATAGATAGATAGATAGATAGATAGATAGATAGATAGATAGATAGATAGATAGATTGATTGATTTTGAGAGTGGGCATCAGAATTTTATTTCTTAATGTGTGCCAGTGTGTTCACAGTGTGTAACAATAAAGTTTAACTTTGTCTTTCTCCTTGTCCTTGTCTTACCTTGCCTTATCCTTCCAACAATGTCATTTCCATGTGTGTGACTTGGGAAATTGTCCTTGTCCCACCTCTTTCTACCTAAAATGGATAGCATCTGTAGATGTAAGAGTAAAGTCATACTAGTTAGTCAGGCTCTTGGTGACTTTCTTTGGCCATAGCACAGAAATAGCTGGGTTTTGTCTTCTTCTAGGATATATAGTACACTATGTCTTACCAATCTAGCTCATTACTTATGGTCTCAGTAATGCTAGCCAACACCAACTTTTCTAAGATCAATCAAGGTTAGATGAATGTTGCTACTTCAGGGGAAATAATATTCTTCATCAAGAGTTTTCTGCTCATCGAAAATTTTCAACCATTTATTTGTAGACAAATTCCCAATGTCATGTCAACAATTACATTTTTATATTTGAAGGACACATCCAGTCACATAATCTTCTGACTTGGTGTGTTTAGACCCATGGAGGGTATTAATATGGAGGACAATAAACACTGGAACATAAGGAGGGGTTTAAGTACACAAAAATGCAGAAAAACATAGGAAAATCATGGAAGTGAAAAGAATTCCAGTGGGATTAAGGGATGATTCAACATCAGTGAATGCCAACTGGACTTACATATCACCATCTCTAGATTTACCCTTAGAAACACTGTGCAGAAGCACTAATCAATGGTTGAAGATGAATGTTAGGACTAGAGTGAAATTCTATTTTATCTTCCATGTATTGGCTATTCCAACACACAGCAATCTTTTCAGGCTTACAGATCACAACAAAAGGAATGAATTGTGTATGTTCCTATTTTCAATACACAAGAGTTAAAGTACAAAGGAAGCAGAAATAGGAAGACAGAGAGAAACACAGACCACAAATTTCTCTCTTCCCTATACAACTATGTCAAGGTCTGCTATAAAAAGTACATATAATCAATGCAAGTGGAGCTATACAATATATGTAGACGCCTTACAATTTGATTTTATTTCTCTTATTACTGTTCAGTCCTAGTTATATATTCTTAACATACATAATAAATGAATACCATGATGAGCGGCTGAAAACCTTCATTTTGTTTTGACAGTTTTTCAACTAACTTCTGTTCCCTAAACACACATTTAAATTGACAACGGCAGCAACAAAAATCTTACGGAATGTTCACATCCCAAAACTCTAGAGCCAATGAAATTCTGAGCATAAAGAAAAGAAGAGAAAATCAAAGATGACCTTTTAAACCATGCACTAAGAATATCTATCATCTGTCTATCTATATCTTCTATCATATCTATCTATCTATCTATCTATCTATCTATCTATCTATCTATCTATCTATCTATCTATCTATCATCTAGGAAGAGATTTCCAAGAAGGGATCAAAGACAGGAAGTCTGGCTTCTCTTTCATAGTGCCAATTCTCTTGTATTGTGTCTGGTTCATTTACCTTGATCTCGCTCTCCAAAGGAATGCAGGGCCAATTCATACCCATTTTATAGCATTAATGCTGCACTTTTGTACTTAATGACTTGGGAGTAGGTCCTACTGCAGTTTAACGAAAAGTAGGAGATATTCATATTCTAGGTCACATTCACATAGGTCACTCCAGTAAATTACAGATTAAAGAAAGGTCCATCAGACAGAGAGAAGCATTGTAAAACAGCAACATTTTAGTTTGTATATTTTGAATTTCTCCTTTTTTAAAAAAATTCCTTTCCTTTCCTTTCCTTTCCTTTCCTTTCCTTTCCTTTCCTTTCCTTTCCTTTCCTTTCCTTTCCTTTCCTTTCCTTTCCTTTCCTTTCCTTCTTTCCTTCCCTTCCCTTCCCTTCCCTTCCCATCCCATCCCATCCCATCCTATCCTATCCTTCCCTATCCTATCCTATCCTTCCTTATCCCATCCTATCCTATCCTTCCCTATCCTATCCTATCCTATCCTATCCTATCCTATCCTATCCTATCCTATCCTATCCTATCCTATCCTATCCTATCCTATCCTATCCCATCGTATCCTATCCTTCCCTATCCTATCCTATCCTATCCTATCCTATCCTATCCTATCCTATCCTATCCTATCCTATCCTATCCTATCCTATCCTATCCTATCCTTCCCTATCCTATCCTATCCTTCCCTATCCTATCCTATCCTATGCTATCCTATCCTGTCGTATCCTATCCTTCCCTATCCTATCCTATCCTATCCTTCCCTATCCTATCCTATCTCGTCCTATCCTATCCTATCCTATCCTATCCTATCCTATCCTATCCTATCCTATCCTATCCTATCCTAGCCTAGCCTTGCCTAGCCTTCCCTTCCCTTCCCTTTCCTGCCCTGTCCTGCCCTACCCTACCCCATATATATATTCTATTGCAGGAACTGATCTTTTTAATTTATACATTCGTCCTGCCATTTTTAGCTTTTTTAAAAACAAAATATTGCTGAAAATACTCAAAAGTTACATTTCTCCTCTGCCACCTTCTATATTAACAATCAGCCTCTCTAAGCCCTCTGCATCACACAATGTTTGGTTGGCCGATGGTGAACTTAATAGAATTGGGCAACTGCAGTTCTTAGAAGCGTGCAGAACATTTGGCAGACGACTAGGAGGTCTTGCGTCCAAACGCAGCACGATCAGCGGACAGAAGAGAGCAAGAAGGAAGCCTGACTCTTCCCTCTGAATTTCAGGCTTCATGATAGACCTCTGCTGTTTGACTGTTGCGATTCAGGAAAAAAAAGTTCCTGAAAGGGTGAGATGAGAAGGGGTTGCCTACATGACATATGTGCGGACGTGCGTTTGTGTAGCCGCCTACTTTTCATCTGATGGTCCTCTCCTGTTTACCCTTGCTGTCCTTAGCCTTATAAACAATGAATATTCCATAGAAGTAGATGGTCCATCTAATTATTCTCCTACTTGTTTTGGACTCTTTCAGCCCTCTTAGTCTTTGTAAGCCAAAGTGACAAGTTAAAAATAACCAACTCTCTGCATCCAGATGGTTTCCACTCAAATGTTCTTTCAAAAAAAAAATGAAAGGAATATTGCAGCTTCTCTTGATGATCGGCATCTCTTCCCCAAGAGAGGAAGGGGGCCAGGGTGACCCCCTTTTTAAATAATATAGGGACAAGGGGTCGGTAAAGAGAACTAAGAGCCAGATTGCTTAACACCTACTTTGAAAGGGGACAGGAAAAATGGGTGAAAAAAAGCTGCTAACAAATATAAGCTATCACAAAGACTTTTGAGGCTTTTAGCTTCCATAAAGGTGAGTCTCTTGGAGCCAAACCTCTGGACGTTATGGATGCAACAAAATGCAGGCAAGGCTGTTCCCCTCCCATCCCCAAAATTCAGATTTCCAAATTGTCTTTGCCAAAGTCTATCTCGCCCAAAACTCTTAAGCAAATTTAACTGCTACTGGATAAATGACAGTATGTCGTGAACGGATGCTTGTTAAAAAAAAAAAAATACAAATAAGTATTATATGAATCAAACTGGTATGTAAGTATCAAGTTACTTAATTACAGGAAAGTCCCATGACAGAAGAGAGAAAGAATCACTTGTGTCTTCTCCAGGATTTCACTACATTAGGTGGAAATGCGTGGGTGGGACATTGTGGAGACTTCCCACGATGGAGGAAATATACAGCAGAGACATCATTTTTATGGAAGGCATTCTTAATCAAGAAAGCTATGGGAGGTTCCCATGTCCCAACATGAGCTGCAACATTTTTTAAGGCTCAAATTCATCCTTAGTTTTCAGATTTCGACTAGAAGCTTCAAATCACCCTGGATTGTACTTTTTTCTCCCAAAGCAATAATTCTGCAAGTATTTATTTCAAACCTTTAAGTGTTGTCTTCTGTCAGAGCATGCACAGTCTTACTGTGCTGAGATAACCCAGAAGTAAATACTGTAAACAGTGGTTTGTATTATTTTTTTTATTTTTTTTTATTTTAATCCCATTTATATCCCGCCCTTCTCCGAAGACTCAGGGCAGCTTACAATTTAAGCACAAACCAATGTGCTTAGCAATAGCCTTCATTCTATGTATATGCCTGCTTATTAGGGCTTTCGCCCCCCCAGCGGCATTATTACAAAGTCAGCTTATTGCCCCCAACAATCTGGGTCCTCATTTTACCTACCTCGGAAGGATGGAAGGCTGAGTCAACCTTGAGCCTGGTGGGATGTGAACCCGCACTAATTGCAGGCAGCTGGTGTTACTTAAGGAGGCATTAGCCCACTGCTCCACCAAGGCTCTTATTAAATGGTGGTTATATTACACTATCTATAATATACACTAGGGACGTGTTTGGCTCAGTGGGTTAGGACGCTGAGCTTGTCGATCAGAAGGTCGGCAGTTTGGCGGGTCGAATCTCGAGTGCCACATAGCAGAGTGAGCGCCTGTTACTCGTCCCAGCTTCTGCCAACCTAGCAGTTCGAAAGCGCGTAAAAAAATGCAAGTAGAAAAATAGGGACCACTACGGTGGGAAGGTAACAGCGTTCCGTGCGCCTTTGGCGTCTAGTCATGCCGGCCACATGATCATGGAGACGTCCTCGGACAAGCGCTGGCTCTTCGGCTTTGAAACGGAGATGAGCACCGGCCCCTAGAGTTGGAAACGACTAGCACGCATGTGTGGGGGAAGCTTTACCTTTTTTAATATACACTATGAACAAAATACATACATGTGGTGATACAGCAAACTCCAATACACAGCAGTTACAGCAGGAAACAGATGAGGCAGACAGACAGAAGGCCTTCCCTTTTATACTCAAGCTCTTAAAGAGACACAGACTCCTGCTGAGTCATTCCTATCATTGCATCACCCACCTTAGGTTACATTACATCATTACATAAGTTGTTTAGCTATTAAATTAATACCTTGATATCTTCTCCCTCACATCCTTCAGCTATCTTCACTGTTCCTTCTCTTTACATACCTGTAGCTTTTCCTCTCCTCATAATCCATTTTAGCTGTTCCTTCCCTTTTTTCAATTGTTCCACTTAAATCTTAATTTCTTACAATGGTTCTGAGCTGGAAGCCAGATGCTCTTTCAATGTTTGGTTGTATTAATAATGAAATAAAATACATCATTCCCCCATTTTCTAAGGAACCTCTCTAGGTAAACATCAAAGCATGTCAGAGAAATGTACAAATCTGCATTTAAAATCTTTCAGGTAGAAAATAAGTCCTGGAAGGCCATTCTGCTAACTTTTCACTGTTACTCAGGTCTGTTCCCCTCCATAAAAATATGAGGTTTGTAGTAGTTGCAATTTACGCAGTAGCAGACTTTAGATCGAGAAAAAGGTGTGTGTAGAAGAAATAAGTTTCTGAGAAAAGAGAAATAATCTGTTTTACTAACAAAACACAAAAACAGCCTGCTTGTGAACATAAAATAATTTAATCTACTACCACTTTTCAATATTCTGGGGTTAGGAAAATCTGTAGGAAAAACCACATGCGGTAGAAGATGATACTTTTTGACTTAAGATTTTACTTAAGTTGGTGAAATGGGCCCCTCATCAGTCAAGTGGAGAACTGATTTACCACCAACTAATCAAGTACTTAGGAGGTGAGGGCTTGGCAGCACTTGGAAGGAAACAACTGTGCATCATCCCTAAGATGCTTTTTCATGAGGCAACTGGACTCTTCTTGTTTTTCTTTGAAGACATATTACTTATCATCCAAGAAGCTTCTTCAGCTCTGACTGGATGGTGGGGTAATGGAAGGGCATCATCTATCTCCAGTCTACAACACAGTCCTTTCAACACTTCCAAAAAGGCTCCACACCCATTTGCACTACTCAGGTGACCCTGAGGACACAGATAAACCTCCAGGTGGCATCAATGACTCTCTAAAAGGATGCAAATGACCAGCTGTCTGCAAGTAGCATAAATCTTTCCATTCCCCACCATTCAGTCAGAGCTGAAGAAGTTTCTTGCACCAGAAGCAAAACGCCTAAAGTAGTTTCAGTCTGAATTACTTTCAAAGCAACAGTTCCTACTTCCTATGTACGGAATGATGTAATACTCAGACCAGTAATGAATGGTGAAATTTGTGTTTGGTACCTTTCTTTTAAAAGGGACGCGCTGACTCAGTGGGTTAGGACACTGAGCTTGTCGATCAGAAGGTTGGCAGTTTGGTGGGTCGAATCCCGAGTGCCGCGTAGCAGAGTGAGCGCCTGTTACTCGTCCCAGCTTCTGCCAACCTAGCAGTTCGAAAGCACATAAAAATGCAAGTAGAAAAATAGTGACCACTACGGTGGGAAAATAACAGCGTTCCGTGCACCTTTGGCATCTAGTCATGCCGGCCACATGACCACGGAGACGTCCTCAGACAAGCACTGGCTCTTCGGCTTTGAAACGGAGATGAGCACCGGCCCCTACAGTCAGAAACGACTAGCACACATGTGTGGGGGAAACTTTACCTTTACCTTTACCTTTCTTTTAGTGGCAAATATGAAAGTTCTCCATATTCATTTAAAAGATCCTGATAAATAGGAGTTACGTTGTGTATTCGAAATCAATCTCTCTTTGACGGTAGTGCTTCTCCCCAAAACCCTATTCCATCAAAATGCCTTAGCAGAAAAGGAAGCTTCAGGTTCCAAAGACTTTGCCCCAGCTCTAAAGATTTTAAGCTATCAAGAGATTTAGTTTTAATTTTCCAGAAATCCAAAAGACACTAGACTGAAGAGAAATGTGCAAAAAGTCCTGAAGTATTCAGGAAGAAAATTCCTTGGCAATTTATCTGAACAACTGTACAATCTCTTAAAATTTAATTAATGGATCAGCCTAGAGCGATACCCTTTAAAAACAATATAGCCAAATGTCACTGAATAATGTCAAATTTATTTGGGGAAAGAAGAACCGGAAATCATTCACAATGTGTCTACAACGATGGCAACTGCGCTTTAACTTGGCTGGCTATATTTAACCTGGTAGGGAGAATCCAAGCAGCTAAAGCATGGCTAGATTTTCTTGCAGAGAAGATATCTGAGAAAAAAAGCACCTTTTTCATGTGAGGCTTCGTATAATTCGGATTATAGAGTAGTAAGAGAGTCACCCTTTTAACAGGTCATGTCTAGTTTGGCTCTGACTTTTCCTGTTGCAACCCTAATTGGGTTTTCATTTGAGCTCCTGTAGGATTCTGTTTTCCTATGCTTCTCTGATTTCAAATGTCAAAAATTAAAAGTAAGTAGCTTATTGGGGTAAATTCACATGAATCATAACCATTGCTTTCATTTGTGGGAAGAATCTAGAGCAGGCATGTCAAACTCGTGACGTCACATGTTGTCGTGCGACGTATTGGAGCTTTTTCCCCCATTGCCGGCAATGGGGTAGGCTCGGTTTTGTCGTGATGCATCCGGCCCACAGGCCAGCAGTTTGACACCCCTGATCTAGAGAAAGAAATATTTTGGAAAATATTAAAATGGCAAAATATATTTTCCCAAAGGATTTTAAAGGCAGAAACCAAACCCCCCCACCAACCCACCCCCCCAAGTCTTTCTGCCCCAAACAGAAATGCAGATGTGACAATCTTGTCAGAAAGATTGGAGTCAGGAAGCTGGGATTAGAAAGAAAGAAATCCCTGGAATCAACAATCCCTCACACCAAAAAATCCAACAGCCATCAGCCACAGCCCCAGAAAAGCAGGATATGACTTTTGGGACATAATAGGATTAACCCACCACCATCAGAATACCAGAAAGGCACACTCAGACTCAGCTCAAAGTTCATACCACAGGAACAACTCCAAATAAAAGCCCAAGAAGGTATAAAAACCCACTCCCTGCTACATGTGGTCATTTTTTTCCCCAGAGCCATCTTTCTGTCTGGCTCTCCTCTTCAATAAACTACAACCTTCTTTTTAAAGCAGTCACCATATTGTTTATTCCCAGATTGTATTGGACCCTGATGAAGATTTTTCCTTCAACACATTGAAACATACCCTCACAAAGCAAGGAGATACTTATATTAACTTTAGCATGTTGTTAACGCTCTGCCCAAGGAGTTCTGGAGGGCTGATATAAAACATTCCATATGAGCTGAGACTTGCCCCTGTGGACAATGGGCCATTGAAAACCACAGCTCATATTCTTTTGTATTGCCTCCTCTATAGGGACACACAGACTCGTAACACCTGTGGGAAGAACCCAGAGAAATAAATATTTTGGGAAATATTAAAAAGGCAGAATATATTTTCCCAAAGGAATAATGGAGAAGATCTTTAAAAAGGCAGAAACTTCTCGCTCCCCCTCCCCCAGCCAGAAAACTCAGCAGAAACCAGTTTTTAGAAATGCAGATTTAATAATCCATTCAGGAAGGTTGGAGCCAAGAAGCTAGAAGCTGAAGAGATTAGGAAGACAAAGACCCCTAAAATCTACATAACTCACCTAAACTCTAAGACAGGTCATAATAGGATTAACCTACCAATAGAAAAAGGGCACACTCAGACTCAGGTCAAAGTACGTGACACAGGAAATACAAAGCCTCAAACAGAAACAGGAAACAACCTCAAGAGCCCCAGAAGGTATAAAAGCCCACCACTCTGCTCCATGTGGTCATTTTTTCCCAGAGCCATCTTTCTGTCTGGCTCTCCTCTTCAGTAAACTACAATATTCTTTGTAAAGTAGTCTCCATGTTGTTTATTCCCGGCTTGGATTTGAACCTGATGAAGATTTTTCTTTCAACATACCTTACCTGACTAAATATCCCAGAAACTCTGATAATTTTTCTGTAAAACTACTATTGTCAGGTCAGTATGATTCAGTTTCTCTGAATGTAGCTACACCGTCTGTAAAATTAGGCAGACTTTGGTCACCCATTGATTTCATCATCAATTGTAATATATTGCTATGCCTTCTTCTGTTTGGTTCTGTTTAGTTTAGTTTTATTTTAATGTTTATTTATATTTTTGTGTGTGCTGGCTCATGACTGTAATAAAGATTGAATTGAATTGAAACATGTATTTGTAACTACAGCAAAATTTGTATAAATTTACAGCAATCCATACCAGTTCAACACTTCCCCTCTAATATTAACAACACCATTCATCAGCATACATTTTCATATCTTCATTGCAGTCTTTGCAAATAATGTAATCTATTTTGTTACATGTTTATCTTAATCAGAAAACAGAAAATATTTTTTTCCCTTTGATAAATATTTACATGCCTTTTGCTAGAGCCCACTAGGCATAAGGGATTATGCACTATATCTTATTCTCTGGGAATTACTGCTATCCCATGTGTTAAATACTTGCTAAATTTGAAAGACTGTGACCTTTTTGATACATGATTTGGTGGCTTCACACTTAGATTACTGCAGAAGTCTTTTGTGTTCCTTATTTGTCCCATGCTCCAAAACAAGTTGAACCATTCTAGATATTTTATTATTATTATTATTATTATTATTATTATTATTATTATTATTATTATTATTATTATTATTATTATTATTATTATTATTATTATTCTGCAAGAAGATCGCACAGACTGACTACAAGCAGTGGCATGACAAAGTAGCAACAATGGTGCATTGGAAGATCTGCAAGAAATATCATTTGCCTGTAAGCAAGAATTGGTGGGATCATAAAATAGAGAAAGTCATAGAAAATGATAAAGTTAAATTGCTCTGGGACTTCAGAATTCAAACAGACAAGCTGCACAGTTCTTGCTGCAACATAACACCCCAGATTTAACAATTGTTGATAAGAAAGACTAAAATTCTGGATAATGGACATGGCAGTGCCTGGAGACAGCAGAATAGATGAGAAAACTGGAGACGATAACAAAATACAAAGACCTACAAATAGAAATAGAAAGACCGTGGCAAAGGCAAGCAAGGGTAGTACCAATAGTAATAGGCGCCTTGGGTGCAATCCCAAAACTACTGGAGCACCACTTGAACACCATTGGCATTGACAAATTTGCCATTAGTCAGTTGCAAAAGGTGGCCTTACTAGGAACTGCTTCCATCCTGCATCGATATCTTTAATACCATCAAACATCTACATCTGCCTATCCCAGGTCCTTGGTAAGGACTCAATAGGTAGACAAAAATGCCAAATCCAGACTGAACTGTGATAATAATAATAATAATAATAATAATAATAATAATAATAATAATAATAATAATAATAATAATAATAATAATAATAATAATAATAATAATAATAATAATAATAGAATGAGTTCTATCTTGGTTTCCTGAACCATTAAGAAAATAGTATGACCAGGGGCTGAATCACTGGAAGCATTCAGCTTGCTTCTGGATCTTTAACACTGGAAACAAACAAATAAAAATGTGGACTGTGGAAAGCAGCTGAGATCAAGAAAATGGTAGTCATATTAACAAGGCTAACAGGAACCTCTCTTTCATCCCTAAGAAGGACCCTTTGGCAAACCACAGGTGATAGACCTTGCCAATCTCCAGTCTAGACAGTCACCAGGAGTTTTGACTGATGGACAACGGACTGACGGACTGACTGAAAAAATGGGACAGAATGGATGCAATGCTGCTTTCCAGATATAGCAGTCCCTGAAATATTCTGCTTGTACATATACTTACCAATGAAATTTTTGGGCAAGTTCCTAATCCAAGATGGAGCCGTAAAATAGACTAATCCCTGGGGTACAATGTCCAGGTTTTGTAGATTTAGCTGACAATTCTAACTAATGGAGTTTGTTATTTTGGCTAGCTGCCTTAATGAGTAGACTACTTATAGAGTACATTCTATTTTGGCTCAAAGTCTCAGGTGTATGATTACCAAGTATTTGCTAAATCCATCTTACTTATATTTCCATTATTGTTATGCTCTATGAAAACAAATAATACACAGTCCAGGCAATTTGCAGCCTGTATTTAACATAATTCCTAGTATTAGTCCTTTATCTCTGAAATCACTTTTCAGGGCAACTCTCTTTTTTTGGCAGCAAGAAAAGACAGATGGCTAAGCATAAAAATTGCCAGTCAAGTCAGAGGACAAAACAGTGAGGCTGGGGAAGAAAGAAAAGAAAAGAAATCCTCTAAGGATGGCACATCAACATTACAAGGGCACTATTAATTAAACCTGAAAAAAAAGCAAAAAAAAAAAAACCAACTCACAATTGCTTGCTTGTTAAGGGAAGGAGAACAAGAGGCCAAAAGTTATGAGTGTGCCAAAGTGTTATTTTAATTAGCAGAATTTCAAGTCTGAGACAAGTAGAGGATATCCTTCATTGTTGTAAATCTTCAGACAGCCCAGCGTTTAGGTTGACTATTCTGCTTTTTCTATTCTCCAGGAATACCGCATCAGCAGCAACGATGACAAACAAACAAACAATTTGTCATCATAATAGAGACTGTGAAGCTTGATATTTGGGGGTGGGCAGAGAAGTCTGCTTTAAAGGTTAATTGTGTTAGTAAATATTTCACATGTGCTAATTTACTAGGTTGTAAAATTTGACTGTTGTATCAGGGAAAAAAAAACAGATAATAAAATAAAATCCCCCGACCACCTTGTTCCAGAAGTCTTCTGATATATGGCAGCCATGCTGCACACTGCTGAATAACCCAAATGTGGGTCTGTGTGCATCCAACTTCATTAAAGACAATACTTTTTCACTTATGCTAATTTTTTGCTTAGTTCTTGTTTTACAGTCTCTTTTTTTTTTTGCTTCCCACAAATCATTCATTCATTCATCAGCTTCCACTTTTATTTTCTTCTTGCATAGAAAATTGTCAGGAAGACAATACAAGGCTGTTTGAGCCACGTCCTTCTTGTGTTTTGTCCTTGTAAGCAATATCCATTCTGATAGTTGAGTGGGATAGCATATTAGGTTGGGTCACTGGAGAAATTGAGGTTGAAGAGCATCAGGCTGTTCTGGAAAAGGATCACTGACAGTTGTGGAAGCTTTTCTGGGCAATCAGTGGCTGCTGTCAAAATAACATGAAACTTGGAAACTCCTGGATGGATATTACAGTAAAAGCATTGCCTATAGAGATTCTCAATTATCCAGGTCACGGTTGTCCCAAAGGTGCTTTTTTTTCAAAAGAAAACTGGGCTTTCTTTGTCTTTCCTTGAAGACATTTTGCTTTTCACTCAGCTCTGACCAAATGGTGGAGGATGGCAGGATTTATATTCCTTGTAGTCCTCTGCTTGTTAGAATTCTTTCGGAGAGTCATTGAGGCTACATGAAGGTTTATCTGTGTCCACAAATCCTTCCATCCTCCACCATTTTTTTTTCAGAGCTAAAGAAGCTTCTTGGATGAGAAGCGAAATGTCTTCAAAGAAAAACAAGAAAGTTCAGCTGCCTCGTGAAAAAGCATCTTTGGGATTTTGAGCTTGCTGTTGCCCAAAAAACGTAAGAACAGTCGGACCTATTTAGTTTTGGACATTTGACCACCAAAAATAGGTAAATAAACTAAAAGCAAAGTCCAGTTGCCTTTGGGGAAAAAGAAAAAAACACCTTGGGGATTTTAAAACAATTGTACTGTTCAACTCCTCAGGGTAGTCTAACTTTCTTACAAATTATGGACTGATCTGGGCAAATCCCAAAAGCAGTAGATGCTGTTTCTCGTGTAAGAGACTGAGAATTGGTTCTCCTACTTTTCTAGAATAAGAAATGAGTTTGGATGAACTACTCATTGGACCATTTCCAGGACTGAAAATCAAGCCACACAACAGATCATGCACAGATTTAGCAACCCTATTTTAATCCTTCCAAAGTCAGATGTTTAAGCTATCCCTGAGAAGCCTTGTTGTTGTTGTTAGCTGCGAAGTCGTGTCCGACCCATCGCGACCCTATGGACAATGTTCCTCCAGGCCTTCCTGTCCTCTACCATCTTCTGGAGTCCATTTAAGCTCACGCCTGCTGCTTCAGTGACTCCATCCAGCCACCTCATTCTGTCGTCCCCTTCTTCTATTGCCCTCGATCTTTCCCAGCATTAGGCTCTTCTCCAGTGAGTCCTTCCTTCTCATTAGGTGGCCAAAGTATTTGAGTTTTAGCTTCAGGATCTGGCCTTCTAAAGAGCAGTCAGGATTGATCTCCTCTAGGACTGACCGGTTTGATCGCCTTGCAGTCCAAGGGACTCGCAGGAGTCTTCTCCAGCACCATAGTTCAAAGGCCTCAATTCTTTGGCCTGAGAAGCCTGCAGGATATTAAAGTGATCATTAACAATGGGATGTCTCCCTTGAGGGAAAAAAAATGATGTTGAAATAATAATAATTCATTGAAGCTGGATAGTTCCTACAAGGTGATGTGCTGCCAATAAAAGCTTGTTAGTGGTCCAGTAACCAAGAGGAACAGGATACAAAGAGAAGGACATCTTTCGTCTAGGTTCTCAGAAAGTGCTGCTTCCAGCATGTGCTGATTCTAAAAGGCAGAAGGTCATCAGTGGAAGGAGGAACAGAAGAAATACAGTTGGGATGGCAGGATCACTATTTAAAAAAAGAAAAGGGTCAATTATAAATAGCAAATGGACGAGGCAGCATTTGGAAAAGAACGCTACGTTTGAAAGGCATACAGTATGCATTATGAAGCATGGGATGTTCGAAATGTATTTTAAAAAAGCAGAGAAATGTTTTTTTTGTTTTTTTTTTTTGTTGTTTTTTTTTTCTTGAGAGTTAATAGCTGGTAACCAAAAGCAAAGTAGAAAGAAAATGCTCAAAAGATCACAGTTGCTTTGAAATAAGGCCTGCCCTTAAACTTCCTTTTGTGACACATATAGAGTGGTGGAGGTCTTTGAAGGATTTTGTTTCTTAACACAAAGCAAAGCCAGAGGGGCCAAACAACCTGCAACTGCTGATCCCCATTGTTCCCTTAGCAAAGCCATATGACCAATGATTGGTGCATTTCCCATCATTCCGAAAAGGTTTTGCTTCCCTCCCCCATCACCAAACAAGCAGGGAAGATCCTTGTCCTAACAGGGAACAAACTGCATCGACTCTTGAAATGAGTTAGTTACCTTTTGCTTAAAAACAGTCAAGTCTGATGAGGATGGCTGGATGATGAGTGTTGTAAACGTGTTATTTCTAGCTTAATCTGAGACAATCGTTTTGTTCCCAATACTGGATGAACTCCAAAACATCTTGCTTTCTTTCTTTGCATTTAAAGACAGTGGTGGGATTCATATATGTGAACAACTGATTCTGGGCCTGGGCAAAAAAAAAAAAAAATAGCTACTGGTCCTGCTGAACTGGTGCGAACTGGCTGAATCCCACCACTGATCTAAGATGTTCCTGAGAATCTGCACAGGCCTTTTTTCAAGATTAGTCTGCCTTTTTTTAATGGGGATTTTGAAAGACCTTTTTTCAAGGGGAAGTCTACAAAGGACTAGAGCAGGGGTCAGCAACCTGAAACAGTGAAAGAGCCAATCGGAACCGGTTCCCTCACAAAATGAAAAACTGGGAGCCGCAAAAAATATGTGCGCATGCGCATACATGCAAGCATGCGCAGAGCAGGGTTTGACTGAAGAGTGGAGCCAAGGCAAGATATGCACCTACCCTGCATATTTGAATTGATTGGCTGAACTTTTTTAGTCCCACTTTTTTTTTTTGGAGTGCACATGGCAGAGGACTGGGAGACGGCTGAAAGAGCCGCATGCGGCTCCGGAGCCGCGGGTTGCAGACCTGTGGACTAGAGGAACACTAAGGTTTTTTGGGGGGGGCGGGGCAGTGTAGTCCTACATTACCTTTTTTTTGCAAAATTAATTAACTTTATCTAGGCCTCATTCTTTCACATATTTAAAAGAAGTAGTGTGTGTGCGCATTGTATCATATAACCATTATAACTTTGCAAAAAAAGTAAGCGATTAAAAGGCTGTTTCTATGGACCTCAGAGAGCTAAACTGGGAAACCAGTTTGTATCTGCACCTATGTGATCCCTACCACCTCATCATTCCTCTTTTTTTCCCCTCCCCCTCCTTTTCCTCTGCTTCAGATGTTGAGGGAGATACAAAATTCTGGTTCTTGCTGTCTGTCAGCCTGAACCATTATTAATTGATGCTGTGGTAGTGTGTCTTTGATGTTGTTTCTCCATCTTCTTGGGGTCTGCCTCATGTTCTTGGACCTTCTCATCCTTTTGTATATGCATTGTATGCCATGGAATCCCAAGATATCCTCCCCAGTTGAGCAAACAACTTTATTTGCTTTTTGTGCATGTAGATTTTCTTCACTGCCTGTCTTTTTTAAAAAAGAGATAGGATGTGTGTGTGTGTGTGTGTGTGTGTACATACATACATACATACATACATAGGTAAAGGTAAAGGTTCCCCCGCACATGCGTGCTAGTCATTTCCGACTCTAGGGGCCGGTGCTCATCTCCGTTTCAAAGCCGAAGAGCCAGCGCTTGTCCGAGGACGTCTCCGTGGTCATGTGGCTGGCATGACTAGATGCCAAAGGCGCACGGAACGCTGTTACCTTCCCACCGTAGTGGTCCCTATTTTTCTACTTGCATTTTTACGTGCTTTCGAACTGCTAGATTGGCAGAAGCTGGGACGAGTAACAGGCACTCACTCTGCTACGCGGCACTCGGGATTCGACCCGCCAAACTGCCGACCTACTGATCAACAAGCTCAGCGTCCTAACCCACTGAGCCAGCGTGTCCCTTCTACATACATACATACATACATACACAGAAAGAAATGTAGCAACACTATTCATGAGCTTGTGCCTTGTTTGAGAATGTTTCTTGGTTAAAGCAAAAATAATAAAACTGATAGTCTGTTGCAAAACCCAGAACTTGTAAAATACTCACTGCTCCTCAAATAAATACCATCTCAACAGGTTTGAATCTTTATGGGTTTCTCTTCAGGTTTTTTTGGTATCTGGCAGTGATTTTGTAAACAGCATGTTCCCCCAATGTGCCTTTTATAGAAATACCCACAACACACCTTAAATATTCATAATATGCCTATTTACCCAAAGAAATGGGGGGAAATTTTAAATTAGTTATTCAAAAGCTTTGCTCAGGTCTCTTTGGAGCCCTTTTTTCTCTCTCTCTCTCTCTTCTCACAGACAAATTCTTCAGCATAAGTTTCCTAATATTTCCAGATGGCTTTAATCAGCCTCCAATGTATATTAGATTCAGAACCAAAAGGAATATCAACATTTGAAAAATGTGTGTGCTTCTAGGGACTTTCATTTACTACCTATACTGATTGCAAATATATGCTAATCTTCTCCATCAACATTCCAGCCAAATATAACCCACTATAAATGACATTTTTATAACTGTAAAACAAGCTCCATGACGTGCAGATTTAGAATTTTGCATAATACCCAGAAGCCTCATTTTCCATATACCGAGCTACAGTTTTTAGGTGTCAGAATCAAGAACTATTAAATACATGACTGTCTTCCTACAACTGCATGCAAAACGCTAGGTCCCTTTGCTCAAGTTTAGATCTCAGTGAATCTCTAAGTGACCAGAAGTTGGCACAATCTTTGCTGGATGCATAATTAATCATGACATCTTTCAACTGTATGCTTACTCTTCATGGACAATTGTTTATAAATTGAACATAAGAAAGCAGCAGATATGACACAATGAAAGGTGAAGTGACAACCTTCAAACGAATTTGCCTGCAGCCATCTTCACTTCGTCTTCAGTTGCCACAGTGATGGGAAGAGGGAAGATCTATTCTCTTAGTTTAGACATAACAATAACTGTTCTGTGGGAACCAAGGTCAAGTTACCTAAGTTTTGGCAGGATGAAACTTCCATTAGAAAGCCCGTCAAAGTAGTTAATTGGTGATTGTGATTTATGACATACTGCAGGGGTGGGAAGTTCATCTTTTTACTTTGTAAGCTTGGGGGAGGGAACTTTTAGTCTTGGTTTCACCTTTGTTCATGCCCATACTATGTAGCCATTAAATGTATTCTTTGAGGAAAGCAATTGCCTCAGAGTTCTTATTTCTACTGGTTTCATCTATTGGAACCATGACAAGGAGTGCCATTTTAGTTAACAGTTTGTATCACTAACTCTTGGACAAAAGTAACAACTTGTAAATGTTTGCTGTCTCCAGACAAGATCAACTTTTGAAATTTCCCCACTCTTCTTTGCAAGAACTCTTCCTAGCTTGGAAACATCCTTCGGTATCCTTGTACCCTCTGCATATTTGAACTCTCACTACAAATTCTCAATATTATTCAAGTTCTGGAGACTAAAAAGGCCATTCTAAAATCTTTTATCTTGTAGTACAATTTTAAGGAAGCAAGGTACCATTGAAATTACTTATTCTCTTTATTTTAAATGGTAAAAAAGAATAAAAAATGGAAAGTGTGTTTTTGAACTTGCAAAAAGGATGTTGGGTTTATATTTGTACCATGTGGAAATCACGACAGCTTCTGTTTATTTTGGGATTCATTAAAACCATAGTTGTCAGCAGCTAGCTATCACAGTGCCAAATTGATGCGATGTCATCTTATTCTTACTTGTATTGTAATATTATACACAAAGAATTAAGGGGCAGAAGTTTGTGTTACAAAGTTGAAATGGACATATATGATGACTCACACCTGACCCATCACAAGACCCATCATAAGACCCTCACTTGACACACCCACCAACTTTAAGCTCTTATAAAGAGAAGAACACTGACATTGACATCCCCTAAACCAGGGGTCTTCAAACTTGGCCCTTTTATGACTTGTGGAGTTCAAATCCCAGAATTCCTCAGCCAGGCACCCTGGCTGAGGAATTCTGGGAGTTGAAATCCACAAGTCATAAAAAGAGCCAAGTTTGAAGACCCCTGCGCTAAACGTTGCTGAAGATGTTACCTAGCCTGGTAACAAAACGTTCAGAAATGAACCCACAAGTTCAGAAAACAAACCTTCACACATACACCTTCACACACAAATACATAGATCTCTGTTCTGTTCTTGTGTTGCTTCTGAGGTATCCATGATTAAAGTAGGTTAAGCTTTTGTATGTAACTTATATTATGTTTAACTTAATATGAAACTATGCTTTATTTAAGTTCCATATGTTTTTCTCCCCCTGATTTTGTTTGATTGGAACGTGTTTCCAAGCATGTCTGTGAAATGTTTTTTTCCAACCCACTCCCCAATTATCTATGCCTATTGTAGATAGTAACAAATTAAAAGAGAAAACAGAGTGAAAAGTCTTTTTAATTTTATTCACAAGGCAGAAGTCAGAATAACATAGCATCCTAAATTTCAATTATAAACTGAATCTGCCAAAAGGTTAGTGAACCCTTCAACAAATGGTGGCCATGATTTACACTAAGAACAAAATCTCATTTTGTTACACAATATTCACACAATGTACAGTGACAGAATGGTACCTAGTTCTTTAAGGTTGAGTGAATGGGCATTAGAGAGTGATAATGCTCCTTCATCATCTTGATCATGATTTATTGTTATATCAGTCTAAAAAGTACCTCCAGAGAAGGTGAAAGTTGATGAAGAATTATATTAGCTAGTATACTGAACTTTCAAAATTTATGAACAGAACTAGCAGTACATCACCAACTCTTTACAGGTGCTACTTATAGAATTAAAATACAATTTAGTAGAGATTTAATAAGAAAGTGGCATGGACTTGGAGCTATAATTCTTCAAAATAGGTCTATGCTTTAAGTGGAATCTGACCTTAACATATAAATAGCCTCTAACTGGAATTTCATTGAGTGCTTTGAAGGTGATTCCATACCTAAGTATTCCACTTAGAAGATGGTATTCTGTTTATGTTCACTTCCTTGAAATTTTGGAGGAAGTTCCACCTCTAGTTGAGCATCTCCACCAAAAAAAACCTGTTTTTTTTAAATGAGGCAATTGTACTATTGTTTCAGAACAATGGAAGATCATATAGGAGCCGTGACCAGGGGGGCTTTTGCCCAGGTTCGCCTGGTGTGCCAGTTGCGACCCTATTTGGACCGAGATGCCCTACGCACAGTCACTCATGCACTCGTGACCTCCCGGTTAGTCTACTGCAACGCTCTCTACATGGGGCTGCCCTTGAGGACCACTCGGAGGCTTCAGCTGGTGCAGAATGCAGCCGCGCGAGTTGTGATGGGAGTCCTCCGATACTCCCATGTAACGCCTGTTCTCCGCGAGCTGCATTGGCTTCCAGTTGCCCTCCGGGTGAAATTCAAGGTGCTGGTGATGACCTATAAAGCCCTAAATGGCATGGGTCCAGATTATCTCAGGGAGCACCTGCTGCCAGCATCAGCCTCCCATCGTCCTGTGTGCTCCCACAGGGAGGGCCTCCTTAGGGTTCCGCCGGTTAGGGAATGCCGGCGGGTGATTCCAAGGGGGAAGGCATTCTCTGTGGGCGCGCCTGCCCTATGGAATGAACTGCTGGTGGAACTTCGGACTGCCCCGGACCTTCACTCGTTTCGCCGGGACCTGAAAACTTGGTTATTTGATCTTTCTGGCCTGGACTGAGGGGGTTTTAATTTAATTTTAAATTTTAAATTTTAATTTGTTTTAATCGTGGGCTAGTCTTAATTTAATTCTATTTTAATTGTATTTATTTGTATTGTTTAATTCGCCCTGTAAACCACCCTGAGTCCTTCGGGAATAGGGCGGTATATTAAATAAATAAATAAATAAATAAATAAATAAATAAATAAATAAATAAATAAATAAATAAATAAATAAACAAACAAACAAACATACTTCCATTTAATTTTTCATGGCAATAATAAGTCCTGATGGAAATGGAAAAGATACAATCATGAAATATTAGGGAATTTTTAATATTGTTTATTAGACCTGGGGGGAAGGGGAATAACATTAATGGAAGAATATATATCCATAAGGCCATTCTGCCTACATCTCAGTTACAGAAAATTGAAAAAGCTTCCCATTCTCTATAAACATACTATTCTATCCATTTGGTAAATTTCACTGCCGATGAAAGGATTCTGTATTTTTGTTATCCAGGATCCAGTCGCTCAATTTCTGCTTTCCATTTGGGTACCCATTAAAGCTTCAGAGTAGTTTATTTGGACTGGTGTGAGAAAGACATTAAAAAATAAATAATAATCTCCATTAAGTTAAGCTTGGCAGTTCTTTTGCATCATACAGAAGGGGTTTGACTTTGCTTCTTCCAGCCCTTAATGCCACAGTCCATTCTGCAGCCCTGGGTTCCTCAGATGTTCCTCCCTCTAAAATACCACTCTGCTAAACTTTCCACATCTGGTAAGATAAAGTGCCACCAGCTGAGACCAGTCTAGTTCACAGCAGCTACATCCAGCATTTCTTTTCTCTTTGGGGATATATTCAGACAATATTTGAGGTTCCTATTCATGAAATTGATGTGAGACAAAGAGGAACGATTAGATCAGGGGTGTCAAACTCAATTTCATTGAGGGCCGCATCAGCATTGTGGTTGCCCTCAGGGGGCCGGGTGGGTATGGCCTGGGTGGGCGTGGCCTACTGGGTAGGTGCAGCTAGAGTGCCTATGGCCTACTGGGTGGGCGTGGCCAGCTCTACATCGTTCGCATCAAGGGTGCCTATGGGGGCCTGGGCAGGAGTGGGACAGGTCTGACGGTCTCTGGCAGAAGGAGGGTCTCTGGGCCAGGGCCAAGGCAGTGGGGGCCGTTCCCTCACTGTTTCCAGGATGGCTTTGCAGGCCACATGAAACCACTTTGTGGGCCGCATCTGGCCCCCGGGCCTTGTGTTTGACATGTCTGGATTAGATGGTGGATTGAAAGAGGGAGGGAGAGACGATACCACGTTTCTCATCATTTTGCTTGCACATCGTAATGAGCACACCCTATAATAGTGTTACTTCAAGTTGGACCATCATTTTATTATGATTGTTTATTAATTTATCGTAGTTTTGTTTTCCTTCCTTCCTTCACTCCCTTCACTCACTCCCTATTCTGCTGGATTTTGTTTTAAGCCACCCAGACTCATTTCAGTTCATCTGGGAGACTGAATAAATGTGATGATAAATGAGATCGATAACACGTGACTGCCATGAGTTATGACCGTGATAAGCAGGCTCCATTATTCTCATAATTTGAAGACTACCTGTATCCATTTGCATTTGTTCTGGTACTCTTCCATGGAGAGATCAGGAACTCAAATTTTTGCATAGCGTCTCTGCACTGTTTCAATCAACCATCACTTTAGTGTTACATTTCCTCCTGTTTCTAGGCAGATGTCATGCTTGGAAACTACCAGTCAAATGTTGACAATTCTTATTGCAGGAACTCTGTACTGAAGCATTTCACGGTAGCCCTGTCACATTAATGAGTCATGTCTGAAGACTTCCAAGGAGTAAGGTAAAGGTAAAGGTAAAGGTTCCCCCGCACTTGCGTGCTAGTCGTTTCCGACTCTAGGGGCCGGTGCTCATCTCCGTTTCAAAGCCGAAGAGCCAGCGTTTGTCCGAGGACGTCTCCGTGGTCATGTGGCCGGCATGACTAGACGCCAAAGGCGCACGGAACGCTGTTACCTTCCCACCGTAGTGGTCCCTATTTTTCTACTTGCATTTTTACGTGCTTTCGAACTGCTAGGTGGGCAGAAGCTGGGACAAGTAACAGGCGCTCACTCTGTTACGCGGCACTCGGGATTCGACCCGCCAAACTGCCGACCTTCTGATCGACAAGCTCAGTGTCCTAACCCACTGAGCCACCGCGTTCCAAGGAGTAATGGACTGCTAATTGGCTCCAAAACCTTGAATAGTTCTTCTACAGCCGGGGTTGTATTCCACAATATTCTCCCAGAAAAGTAACCCCTTTCCTTGCTTAATGACTTCAGTGACTTTTCTAATGCCTCTCCTGGGTGTGCCAAAGGCACATTCTTCTAGTAGTGACACATTTTTATATAACCAGTTCGAAGTTTAGGAAGATAGAGGTTAATTAGGATTTGAAATACATCCATTTGCTAAGGAGAAATACATCTCTCTTAATAGGTAGGCTAAATGGTCTTCCCCCTTGCCTCAAAAAAATAAAATAAAAAATAAAAAACCTCAGCAGATCAGAAGTTATTGGGAAAGGCCCAGCAAATTCCAGAATATTTTTTTTTTGTTCTTCTTCTTATTTATTTATTTTTTCTTATTCTACTCGGGTGTCAGAAAAGGAAGGTTTCTGCTAGGGAAGCTAAAGTATCTTGACTTTCAACTATTCCCTTGTAAAGTTACTTTTTTAAAAACAAATCTCTCGGTTGGTCTGGACTCTTTGAGATTCTTCTTTGATAATCAGAGCAGATGGTTCCCAAAAGAACAGGAAGTAATTGGTCTGCCTTTCATTCACTTGCTGACCACTTTTCTCTTTTCTGATTCTTTCTGGGGCTTTTGAAAGGTGCATCTTTGGGCATGCATCTCTCAGTTTCCAGCCAATCTCCACATCTTCCTTTCTTTTTTAGTCAGGGAGGGGAAAGCATTTGAAAAGGACTTAGTATTGGCAAAGGGAGCTGCAGCACAGAGTTACACAACATTGCATACCAATGTGATTCCCCCCCCCCAGGATTTACTTGATGTCCAAGATAGTCCGTAAATCTAGTTTATTGCTATAGCTGTTGAGCTGCCTTTCTTCTGGAAAATCAAAAGTTGAGCTGGACTGATATATTGAGTCTTAGCAAGGTCTGAAGCCAGAAAATGATCTTTATTTGCTTTGAGTGTGTACTTTTATTGCACAGAGAAAGCCCGAAAGTCTATATGCTCACTAGAAGTCTGTTTTCCACATTTGTGCCCCAAAGTTATAACATGAGTAGCAAAACCAGCAACATTTATCTCATCTTTTCTCTAGGAGTTCAAGGCTACGTCTTGTGGGTGTGAAGGGAGGGTGTTGCTGCTTCAACAGTTCTGCAATGTGGAAGATAGTTGAGGGATAATGTTTGTCCAAAGGCCTCCTCAGTTTATTTCATGCAGAATTGTTCCTTTTACAGAGTTATAAAACTTTTTTCAGCTAGGAATATTTATTCCTACCTGATACAACTCAGGAGAGCCCTTTGCAGCTTGCATAATGCATTTGTGTGACATCCTCAGTATCTCCTATTTTGTTTCCGGGATTCGAAGTTCTGAGTTTGAGCTGCAAAGTCCTAACTTTTTTAAGAGCAGAATATCTAAAAAAAATTGTCACTGCTGTAATCAATACTATAATTTCCTGTTCCATGCACTGCCAGCTTTAGAAGGCAAAAAGTGATTGTACTCAAGCAATCCACAACCTCTGCAAAACTTCTGAGGGCAATCCAATTGCGCCCTTCCTTGTTTTGCATTAGATTGTTTTGCTGTGCTGTTGGCATTTGAAAAGTGTTATCATCACTCACTTTGCCTCTAATTGTATGAGATTTGCTCTTCTGTATCTTACTTATATGATAATGATGCAATAATTAATTAAAATTTTAATTAAATTTTATTCATATCGCCTTGGATTCGTGTTAGCTGAAGTGCTTCTCCAAAACCAAACAATTAATGAATCCTTAGCATTTTGACAACTGCTGAAGCCTCAAGAATGTGGAATGCAGACAAAAATATTTATTCATGATCACTTTTCCTTTTTTAAAAAAAAATGTAATCTCACCCTGCCATTATCTCTTCTGTCTTAAATGCTAATAATAATTAAAAATTGCACATTGTTATCTGCTTTACAGCACAGTACAGAATGAACTATTATCTGTCTTAAAGTTTAAAATTAATAATAATCAATCAAATATATGTAATGGCCCTATGAATTATGTGCACTCTGAGCAGTTTGTTGGGTCCTAACATTGCGGTGGATATGCTCTGCAAATCTAAATAGAAAACAGAGGTGCATAGGCAGGCAGGCAGGCAGACAGACATGGAAAAGGCAGATGAGGTGAGGCATCTTTGCCAAATGTCTTAAAATGGAAGGAGGTAGTAACACCTCTCTCCAACCACCAAGAATGAAGTTTATCTTGCAAATCATTACAAGTTCTTTCCATTGATAAAAAAATGAGTTGTGCAGGAAAACCATTTTTGAAGGGGCCCTCGCTTTCCAATATTGAGGAAATTGGGTGTGTTCTAAGGTTGAACAGAGCTAGTTGAAAGAAAGGGGGGAAAAAATAAAACTTGATGGGTTTCTAAGTTACAGTGGAGAAAATTTGAGGGCATTTCCATTCAAAGAACCTGTACTGGATAGAAAATAACCCAGAATCCTACTCATCCATGATATTATTATTATTATTATTATTATTATTATTATTATTATTATTGTTATTGTTATTGTTATTATTATTAATTTAATTTTTATACCACCCTTCTCCCGAAGGACTCAGGGCGGTGTACAGGGCAGTACAATAAAATACAATATATAAAAATTAAAAGAACTATTAAATACAACAGCCCAATTCAATAGATTAATACAAAGCATTAAAATACCCCTAAACCCATCAGACCAGGCCGACTTGTTCAAATAAATATGTTTTTAGGTCACGTCGGAAGGAGCGAAGGTCGGGAGCTGTCCGGAGCTCCACCGGTAAACGGTTCCAAAGGTCTGGCGCGCCCACAGAGAACGCCCTCCCCCTGGGGGCCGCCAGTCGACACTCTTTGACCGATGGCACCCTAAGGAGGCCCTCTCTGTGGGAGCGCACTGGACGAAGGGAAGTTGATGCCGGCAGCAGGTGCTCCATGTTGGAGAAATTATTTCCAGATATAACTGTAGCAAAGCTGACATTTCATTTTGCAGTGTTTTTAAGGATCAGTAGGCAGTAATTTTCCACAATGGAAGGAATCTCTCCTCACCTATCCTCTCCTCTCCTCTCCTCCCCTCCCCTCCCCTCCCCTCCCCTTCATCTTCTCTTCTCTTCTCTTCTCTTCTCTTCTCTTCTCTTCTCTTCTCTTCTCTTCTCTTCTCTTCTCTTCTCTTCTCCTCTCTTCTCTTCTCCTCTCCTCTCCTCTCTTCTCCCCTTCTCTTCTCCTCTCCTCTCTTCTCCTCTCTTCTCTTCTCCCCTCCCCTCCCCTCCATCTTTCCTTCTCTTCTCTTCTCTTCTCTTCTCTTTTCCTCTCCTCCTCTTCTCTCCTCTCCCCTCCCCTCCCCTCATCTTCTCTTCTTTTCTCTTTTCTTCTCCTCTCTTCTCCCATCCCCTCCATCTTCTCTTCTCCTCTCTTCTCTTCTCCCCTCCCCTCCATCTTCTCTTCTCTTCTCTTCTCTTCTCTTCTCTTCTCTTCTCTTCTCTTCTCTTCTCTTCTCTTCTCTTCTCTTCTCTTCTCTTCTCTTCTCTTCTCTTCTCTTCTCTTCTCTTCTCTTCACAAACTATCCGCTTGTGTGAAATGAGTTGAGTTTACAATATTGATTTGCAATGTCTGTGTTACACCTATTTAAAATTCCTTGAGTTTGGCGTATAAAATTTTCCTCAGTAACAACCAGTTATTTAAGCATTTTTATAAGAAGTTGGATTCCATATATTTCATTAAAATAAATTGAATTAAATAGCGTAGGTTAATTACATTCAGATCATGATTTACTCATTATACTGTTCTCATTCCTTGAGAATATGGGAAAATAATTTTTCTTCTTGTGAAATAATATTTATATTGCTTTGTTAAAAAACAAAACAAAAATACAATCTTTGCAGGTCCTTCATTGGTGATTGTAACTATCGCCATAATCCACCAGTTATTCTATGTAATGAACAGGGATAGCCTAAGGATATTATGCTCAATTTCTTTAAATTAAATTCAGTGGTAAATCATTTTTTCCTTCTTCTCTTTGGTTCTCCAAGATGGGCAGTTTCTGCCTCAATAGTACTTCAACAATAGTGTGAGCAGAAGGCAGTTCATCTCTGTGTTTGTGTGTCTGTGTGTCAAGAAATACCAAGAGAGATTGTTACAATGATAGCAGCCACCCATTTGACTTTTTGCTTAACAGATCTCTCTTTTACTTGACACTAATGGCTGTGTCATATGGGCTTTCAAAAGAAAGGGGAAATATCTGAAACGGGACAGAGGTGTTGTCCAAATACCTTCATGTGCATGGAGTTGTCTGAACCATGAGATGGATAGCAAATAAATTAGACAGATGAAAAAAGAGAGAAAGAAAGAAAAAGAAAGTATAATGACAGATGATAGATAGATAGATAGATAGATAGATAGATAGATAGATAGATAGATAGATGGATATAAGATACAATTGCCTTTTTATTAACAGCTTTTAATTTGTTGGGAACCTTTTAATACACAAACACTTGTGCATCCCCACCAACGCTACATGTTTCTCTTCATTTTTGTGTTGCCTTGTCCCCTTGAGAAAGAAATGTCCTTGCTTTCTTGTTATTGTTTTCACACTGGCTGTTGCTTTTTCATCTCAGTTTGGCTCCTTGTACCTTCTCCACTTTACAAAATGCTTAATTATGAGATTCAGATTCAGATGTCAACAAAGAGAATGAGCTGTCTATCAGCGGTGCTTGATGTTTCTCCTCTTAGCCATATGGCTTGGTATTTTGCACACATGTGTGTGTATGCCCATTTGTGTGTATGAATTAATCATACTTCATCGCTTTTTCTGAACCGCTGAGTTCTAAAAGTATGTGTTGGGTTCTAAGGATTTTTCAGCCATTAGCGTTGCTTGGTTGAAATCTCATTGAGATTATTTGCACCAAACAGGGGCTGCTTTATACCCAGCGGTCTTTCCTTCCATGCTGTGCTGAAGTGCATTGTAAAGCCAGCTCTCCCAGCATTCCCTGCAAAAATGTGCAGAGTAAATAATTAAATGGAATCAATGAATTTTTCCAGCTATAAAAGAATTCTTATTTCAAGTCAACAGGAAAATGCCTGGTGGATTTGATTAGGCTGCAGAATTATGGCTGAAAACAACAGCGGCATGAAAGATCACATAAATATTTTTTTCCTTTCCTTTTTTTTTAAAAAAAGCTCATTCAACTCTGCTTTAAAATCAGTTCAGATATTCTGAGGGCACATTATTCCAAGCCCTGAATTATTTATTTAAAGAATGTATTATTTGGATTGCTTTGGTTTATTTGTTTGTTTATAATGTATACATTGATTCTGAAGACCACCCAACTCTTAGGCTTATTAGAGTATCCATGCTTAATTAATTGCATAGATTTTATTTTGTTTGTTTAGATTTTTAGATATACTTGGAAAAAAGCAAGATTGAGGCAGAGTCACATCTAAGGCTTCCCGAGTGCTACATTTGAAAATCATGCTTCAATAAATGTGCTATCTAATGTACATACTGCAAGACCTATTACAGGAGGAAAAACAAATCATTAATTTTGCATGGTTTGCATGCATTGGCGATCTAGTGGTCACGGATCTGGACTTAGACTGGAGAGACCGAATTCCTTGTTCAAACATGAAGCTCATTGCATGACTTCTACTTCCCTCTCTCAGCCCAACCTGAGTGTATATGCTCTCCTCCTCTTAGTAGATGCTGCTTTTTGAGCAATTAACCACAACAGCAATAAATTAGTAGCATTAATATGTGATGATCTCACATGGTGAAGTCCCCAGCAAGGAGAGTCAAACAGCGGGTGTGGAAGTGTCATTTGATTGAAAGGGCTTGCAAGAAAAGTATTCCTCTTCCATTTAACCCATTATTGTGAGGTCAAGCATCCATTTGCAAAGAAATTGCTCAGAGAACCCAAATCAGCCAAAACAGAAAAACTCCTGTTTCAATTTAAACAGTCTCATTTGTAATGGCCTCAATGGTACCATTCATCAGGCTTATAGCCTTAGGGAAACCCCTGAAATGTACCCATCATAATCATTGGGCTAGTTAGTCCCACTCTTCTACTGCAAAATGTTGGTATTGCCCTAATAGGTTTCCTTAAAATAATGGTTTAGTTTCATTTGAATGCTCTATTTTGCATGTAAAATATTTTCTTAGTGTTAGAGTATATAGCACCTTCAAGGCACTGGTGGGATTCAGCCAGTTCTCACCGGCTCAGTAAAACCGGTAGCTAAATTTTGCTGCATTTGAAGAACCGGCTGGCTTCCAGAAGTCCAGTCTAGGCCTCAGAGGCATGGAGGAGGCCTCCCAGGCCTAGAACGGCCCACCGGAAGTACATGGATGCCACTTCTGGAAGTCCATTCTAGGTCTCAGAAGCCTCCCAGACCTAGAACAGCCCGCCTGAAGTGCATGGATGCCATGTCCGGAAGTCTGTTCTAGGCCTTGGAGGCCGAGGCCTGCATCGAATAAGAGAACCGGTTGTTCAGGTATTTGAATTCCACCACTGCTTCAAGGGAGATCCAAGTCTTCAGATCCAGCTTGGCTGGGGAGAAAGAACATATCTTGGAGGCAAGAAGATACACAAAAAAATAAAAATCTTTTTTTTCCCCCAGCTGGTCCTTCCTTGGAATAGCCTTCTATCTAACCCTTTTCTCACTAGGTGGGTTTGCAGGTTAGTCTGACAAGTTCTGTTCAGGTTCTGTTCAACAGGGAGCACAAAAACAGGAAATAAGTACAGGTAGCCCTGAACTTACAACAGATCATTTGGTGAGCGTTGGAAGTTACAATGGCACTTAAAAAGTTACTTATGACTGTTTTTCACACTCACGACCATTGCAGCATCCCCATAGTCACATTATCAAAAAACAACAACAACAACAGATGCTTGGTAACTGATTCATATTTATGAGAGTTCAACTGGGATCATGTGATTCCCTTTTGCGACCTTCTGATAAGCAAACTCAATGGGCAAGCCGGATTCTCTTAACAACCATGTGATTCACTTAACAACTGTGACAAGAAAGGTTATTCAATGAGGCAAAATTCACTTAACCAATGTCTCACTTCACAACAGACATTTTGTCAGGACCCACCTCAATCCACATCTTAGGAAATAAGAACTCTTGGATGCAAGTTTAGTCCAAAAGGAAAATGTTTACTAGGATGGAATCGATTGTGGCAATACAAGACGGAATCTAACAAAGTTACATTTCAATCCTATATAAAGCATTCCCATTTCAGCCCCCTCCCCTCATCCATTTGGTCAGGCTCCCATCATTTGCTTAGGTGTCAGGCCCTTCCATGGGAAAGGGAAACTCTCCTTGTTTTTATTGTTATTGCTTCTTCCTTTTTCAGTTGTAAATGAAGATGCTATTCAGATCTGTCTCTCCCCCTCCCTCCCCCAGTTCAAACATTTCCCTGTTGTTTGAAGATCGCCTTAAGTAACCATCCTCTCCCCCCCCTTGGAGAGATGGCAGAATCCCCAGAATAAGCACAATGTTCTACCTATACATTTATGAAATGTGATATAAATGGATTCTGACACGTTTGTTGGGCTCAATTGTTGTCGTGCAACCTGTAAAACAATTCAGCCACCCTAAAGTTCTTCACTCCAAATTCTTCTTCCTTTGTTCTTCTTAGCTTGAAAACAATCTGATCCCAAATATCCATATATTGGGAACAGCGAGCTATTGTCAGAAGCTATTGTCTGCAGGCATTTGTTAAAATGTCAGTGGAAGATTTGGAAAGTTAGTGTTATTGTACATATGGGTTATCGGCTACAGTAGCATACTACAGATCCAATTTATGCTTTAAATATATTCTAATTGCTTCCTTATAATACTGTGGAAGGATGCTCAATTACACTGATCTTTTTTTGTTGTTCCCCAAAGTTGATATTTGCAACTGAACCAACTGCATCAATCTCTTCCTGTTGTTGCATAACAGTTTTACATGCTACGGTATATGAATTAGTGACCTAATTGGGAAGTTCAACATTTCTCATAAAAATAAACTGAATCTCACAAGAGGAGATCAACATCCAATCATAGAATGGTTAAAAGTAACACCGAGGCCAGAATTATGCAACCAGCAAATAGAAATAGAGAATAGTGTTAGAAAAGGAAATAGAGAATAGTGTTAGAAAAGCAGAGCTATTGTGTTAATAGCAATAGCACTTAGACTTACTGTATATAATGCTTCACAGGGATTTACAGCCCTCTCTAAGCAGTTTACAGAGTCACCATATTTCCCCAACAATCTGGATCCTCAATTTGATGTTGAGACTCTAGAAAGAGCGCAGAGAAGAACAACAAAGATGATCAGGGGACTGGAGGCTAAAACATATAAGGAACGGTTGCTGGAATTGGGTATGTCTAGTTTAATGAAGAGAAGGACGAGGGGGGACATGATAGCAGTCTTCCAATATCTCAGGGGTTGCCACAAAGATGTGGGGTCAAACTATTCTCCAAAGCTCCTGAAGGCAGGACAAAAAGCAATGGATGGAAACTAACCAAAGAGAGAAGCAACCTAGAATTAAGAAGAAATTTCCTGATAGTGAGAAGAATTAATCAGTGAAATGACCTTCCAACACTGGAGATTTTTAAGAAGAGACTGGACAACCATTTGTCTGAAATGGTATAGGGTTTGGACTAATGACCTCCAAGGTTGTTGTTGTTGTTGTTGTTGTTGTTATTATTATTATTATTATTATTATTATTATTATTATTATTATTATTATTATTATTATTATTATTATTATTATTCTGGCCGATGAAGGATGGAAGGCTGAGTTAACCTTGAGGCGGTGAGAATCGAACATCTAGCAGTTGGAAGTCAGCAGAATTAGCCTGCAGTACTGCATTCTAACCACTGTGCCACCACAGCTCTTAAGAAGGGATCATAACACAGATGTAGATCCTCTCTATTCTTAGGATCAAATTCACGTACAAACTGTTGTAACCAGTGCTTTTTTTGTAAAAGAAAAAGGTGCCGGAACTCACACATGTCATACAACCCGCCTTGTCAACCCTACAAGGTTCCATCCAAAAAAGGTGCTGGAACTCTGTTCTGAGCGTTCTATGACAAAAAAAGCCCTGGTTGTAACCCTTTGACAACACAATGCAGAGTTTCCTGCTGGGAACCTACTATATTGCAGATCCACCTTTCTTCTTCCTTGAGACATTCCCCCCCCCATTTCAGATGCATCATTTATTGAATGGCTATTAGGACTTGGTGAACTGTCTTGGCATCTTAGAACAGTAGCATTAAACAACCCAAATGTATCAACAAGACATTGAATCACTGTCTTGATTGCATTACATTAGACAATGCAATGTCACTAATAATCAGCTTTATTAACATCGGATACATTAGGGGCCCAGCCTGAAAAACATGGGTTTGAATCCTTGTTAATGGAAAATAAAACTCTGATAGATGAAGGAATTATTTTCAGATTTGCAGACGTCAATATTTGTATCTTTCTTTTCTTTGGTAAATCAGGCGTTCTGTGCCAGGGTTTTAAAAATGATATAAAATTTATTGTATTGAACCTGGAAAACTACTGTACATAGAGATAGTACAACTTATGAAATAGTGGAGACACATAGATGTAAGTAGCTATACCACAAACTATCTGTACCCCTTAACCAAAATTCAGTTATCTTTAGTAGCTGCGCTAATTAATTAATTTCAATAATTATTTTTTTTTAAAAACTGTGATTCTAAGGCATGGGTGTCAAACTCGCCATGTCATGTGACGTGTTGCAATGTATCACAACTCTTTGCATTGCCAGCAATGGGGTAGGCACGGCTTCGGTATGGTGAAATTGGCCCACCAGCTGGCAATTTGACACCCCTGTTCTAAGAGGTTTTTTTAATAATATTTGTAAGACGTGCAAAAATACTACATTTAAGTTTCTTTTGTATTTCAGGTATTCATATTACTGAATTGCAGAAAGATAATAGAAGAAGAAAAAAATCATAGTGTCTTTAGGATGAGATTCTGCACCAAGTTACGCATGACGTCAACAGACCCTGGTATCCTAGTGATTGCCAGTTTCACTTGGTGATTGCCATTTTCCAAAAAGAGAAAGAGAAAATTCAGTGGGTATATTAAGACATTACATCTTCTGTATAACATTTTAATTTGCTCTGTTTGGATGAACAGCTAATTACTAATGCTACCGCCTGGGACTCTGGCATTTACACCTAACCTTTAGGGTACATGCATCTATTTTAGGAATTAAATTTAAAACACTATTGTGTGTATATTGGGTTTTTTTAAGTCATTAAATTTTGAGGTATTTGAGGTCTACTTGCTTGAGAAAATGCCTTTATTATAGTGCACAAGTTTATGTTGTTTAAATCTTTTCCATTGTTTCTGCTTAACTTACTATCCCAAGCTGCACAATATTATAAAGGTGCCAAGAAAAGCCTTATATTTTAAACTCAACTACCTGGAAGGGACTCCGACAAAATTATTTAGTCAACACAGGTTTTACTGGTCCTAGAAGGTCCAGTTAAACATGTAACCAGTTTTTTAAAAATGCTTTTTAAATATTTTAAATACTTTAATACTTTTTTTAAAAATACTTTTTTTTTAAAAAAGTATTTTATTATTTATTATTATTACAATCTGTTAGTGTTTAATGAACAATGTGTTGTCTGGGTTGATTTTTGCTTAGTAATCAAAGTTAAGTTCTTACTCTCTATCCCATTTTTCTAGCCATTGATAAAATAAGTTCCATGTTTGAAAGTATTCTGTGTCTTCTTTTACTTTGATTCTCGATGTAAGTCTATCCATTTCAACACAGTCTACTATTTTCTTGATTATCGCTTCATTCAATGGTGTTGGATGCTTCATCTCATTTTTTCCAATGCTGAGCATATACAATTCTCACTGCTGTTAATACATGTAATGTTAAATAAATTTTGATTATCCATTTTTTTCTGGAATTATAACCTAGTAAAAAGATTTCAGTTTTAAAATCTACGTGTTTCCCTAACATCTTTTTCAAACCAAGTATGTATTTAAACATGTAGCCACTTCTTGTCAGGTTTCTACAAAAAAGAGTTGCTCCATGATCAGCTAGAGTTCATTTTCCATCTCCTCAACATAATCTTTGAATAGCTTCAGCATGAGGTACAAATCAGGTGGGGGATCAACCTACCCATTAAGGTCTCCCCATCTTCTGCCATGACCCACATGAACAATGGTAATGGCTTGTGCTTTTGAATGGTTTTCCAAGCTGACTCTGTTTCTGAACCTCAGTCAGTAGAAGATATTCCTAAGGGATCCACAGTGGATCCACTCTTGCATGTTCTCCATCAAGAATCAAGATCACACAAAGTATTAGTACTGCTTTATAAAAACACTGGTAAGACCACACCTGGAATACTGCAAGCAATTTTGGTCACCATACTACAAAAAAAGATGTTGAGACCTTGGGAAAAGTTCAGAGAAGAGCAGCTAAAATGATCAAAGGCTTGGAGACTAAAACATATCAACATACAAAGAAAATGTATATAAAATGTTCTATAGATGGCATTTGGCACCAACAAGATTAGCAAAAATGTTTTAAAACATGTCAGAGAAATGTTGCAAATGTAAACACAAACCAGGTAGTTATTATCATATGTGGTGGACATGTGTTAAAGCAAGGAGATATTGGACAATAATCCACACTTGGTTAGAAAAAATGTTAGAGAAACACATAGACTATAACCCTGATTTTTTTTTTTTTAACTAGGTATAATGTCACAAAAACTTGATAAGCAAAGTTCATATTTGATTCTGCATGTGATAACAGCGGCAAAAATTATATTTGCACAATGTTAGAAGAACGAAGAAATACCACCAGAAGAAGAAATAATCAAAAAAATATTAGACTGTGCGGAAATGGACAAACTTACTTTAAGGTTAAAAGAAAAAGAAGAAACAGAAGATTTTCAAATCTGGGACCTACTTTATCAATCGTTAGAGAAAAGATTTAGGGATTAGGAATTTATTTATTTAGTTTATTTATTTATTTATGGGACTTATATGCCGCCCTATCTCCCGAAGGACTCAGGGTGGCTCACAACAATAAAACAGCCATAAAAACAGTAATACAAATATTAAAAAAGAATTAAATTACAAAGCCCCATAAGTAATTACTAAAACCAATAAAATTAAAACAATATTAAAAACCCCCATCCTCAGTCCAGGTTGGCCAGTTGGAAAAGATACGTCTTTAGGCCGCGACGAAAGGACCAGAGATCTGGGACCATCCGAAGTTCTCGGGGGAGCTGATTCCAGAGGGCAGGCGCCCCAACAGAGAAGACCCTCCCCCTCAGGGTCGCCAGCTGACACTGTCTAGCCGACGGCACCCTGAAGAGACCCTCTCTGTGTGAGCGCACAGGGTGGAGGGAAGTCGTTCCTGGCAGCAGACAGTCCTGTAAGTATCCCGGACCTAAGCCATGTAGGGCTTTATAGGTAAGAACCAGCACCTTGAACCTCACCCGGAGGACAACCGGCAACCAATGCAGCTCACGCAGGAGGGGTGTAAAATGGGAGTATCGGGATGCTCCCATCACAACCCACGTGGCCGCATTCTGCACCAGCTGAAGCCTCCTGGTGGTCTTCAAGGGCAGCTCCATGTAGAAATTTAATTTGTATTAGTGAATATGATACTCAGACAACACATATATAGGACAGCTGCAGGACTTGGGTTTGGCTAGTCTAAAGAAAAGAAGAAATAAGGGTGACATGATAGCCGTATTCCAGTATTTCAGGGGCTGCCACAAAGAAGAGGGGGACAGTTACAACAATTAACCAGTGGAACAACCTGCCTCCAGAAGTGGTGAATGCTCCAACACTGGAAGTTTTTAAGAAGAGACTGGACAGCCATTTGTCTGAAATGGTATAGGGTTTCCTGCCTTAGCAGGGGGTTGGACTAGATGACCTCCAAGGTCCCTTCCAACTACTTCTTCTTCTTCTTCTTCTTCTTCTTCTTCTTCTTCTTCTTCTTCTTCTTCTTCTTCTTCTTCTTCTTCTTCTTATTATTATTATTATTATTATTATTATTATTATTATTATTATTATTATTATTATTATCCAAAGCATCAGAGGGCAGGACAAGAAACAATGGTTGGAAACTGACCAAAGAGAGAAGCAAACTGGAATTAAGGAGAAACTTCCTAACAGTGAGGACAATTAACCATTGGAACAGCTTGCCTCTAGAAATCATGGGTGCTCCATCACGAGAGATTTTTAAGAAGAGACCGGACAATCAACTGTCTGAGATGGTATAGGTTCTCCTGCTTGAGAAGGGGGCAGGACTAGAAGACCTCCAAGGTCCCTTCCAGCTCTATTCTATTTTATTTTCTTACAGATTTTGTTTTTCAAAGACTAGTCTTTTCCTTGAAGGATTGATCCATGAAACCATCTATACTTTGTCAGGGGAAAAGGAAAAAGTGAGCCTGAAGATCAGAGTAATGTTAGAGAAAGGGATGAAATTAAAGTCACCAAGAAAATGAGAGCACCTCCTTGATCTGGTAATCAATATCACTCTAAGATCAGATCTTCATGTTCAATGAGATTTTAATTCCCAGTAATTTAAATACCATAGAGACCAATTTGTCCTTCAAGTATGAGGTTTCTTCTTCCTTGTGAATCAAACCGTTACACTGAGGAAGGGGAAATATATATATAAATGGGATGACTTTTTAATTTCCTGTTGGAATGCTAGCCATCTGGGAGAAAAAGAGAATAGGTTGTATGTTATGATTTTTGCTTGAGTGGCAGGACATGGGTGAAGGTTTAAGAGATTGGAAAGGATTTATCTTCAGCTCAGCTACAGTGTGCTTGAATTGTAAAGACTTTTATGTGATATAAGTCACATATGTGATGTGTGTAAAGACCTATATGTGGTATATTACAGCTGAGCTGCTTTGAAAAGACAATCTTCATGTCTTGGCCAAGAAAAAGGGACAGGTGAAGAATATATGCTGAAGGGAGAGAAAGAGGTAGCATAGGTTTGCCTTTGGTTTTCATTATATGTTTTTATAGAGACTCAACAATTCTTTGGGCCTTTTAACAGAACAACAGATTTGGAAGGGACCTTGTAGGTCTTCTAGTCCAACTTGCTGCTTAAGCAGGAAACCCTACGCCATTTCAGACAAATGGCTGTCCAATTTCTTCTTGAAAACTTTCAGCAATGGAGCACTCACTACTTCTGGAGGCAAGTTATAATCATAATCATAATAGTAAACTTGGAAGAGACCTTGGAGGTCATCTAGTCCAACCCCCTGCTCAGGCAGGAAAACCTATACCATTTCGGACAAATGGCTGTCCAGTCTCTTCTTAAAAACTTCCAGTGTTGGAGCATTCACAGCTTCTGGAGGCAGGTTGTTCCACTGGTTAATTGTTCTCACTGTCAGGAATTTTCTCCTTAGTTCTAGGTTGCTTCTCTCCTTGATTAGTTTCCATCCGTTGCTTCTTGTCCTGCCTTCAGGCACTTTGGACAATAGCTTGACTCCCTCTTCTTTGGGACAGTCCCTGAGATATTGGAACACTGCTATCATGTCACCCCTAGTCCTTCTCTTTATTGAACTAGACATACCCAATTCCAGCAGCCGTTCCTTATATGTTTTAGCCTCCAGACCTCTAATCATTTTTGTTGCTCTTCTCTGTACTCTTTCTAGAGTCTCAACATCTTTTTACATCATGGTGACCAAAACTGAATGCTGTATTCCAAGTGTGGCCTTACCAAGGCATTATAAAGTTATATTAATACTTCACGTGATCTTGATTCTATCCTTCTGTTAATGCAGCCTAGCACTGGGTTGGCTTTTTTGGCAGCTGCAGCACACTGCTGGCTCATATTTAAGTGATTGTCCACTAGGACTCCAAGATCCCTCTCACAGTCACTACTATTTTTTCCTAACTGTCAGGAAATTTCTCCGTAGTTCTAGGTTGGTTCTCTTCTTGAATCCTTTTGCCTTGTTCTACCTTTAGGTCCTTTGGAGAATAGGTTGACCCCCTCTTCTTTGTGGCTGCCCATTAGATATTGGAACACTGCTATCATGTCACCCCTCATCCTTGTCTTCATTAAACCAGACATACCCAATTCCTGCAAGTGTTCTTCATATGTTTTAGCCTCCAGTCCCCTGATCATCTTGGTTGCTCTGCTCTGCACTCTTTCTAGAGTTTCAACATCTTTTTATGTCACGGTGACCAAAACTGGATGCAATATTTCAAGTGTGATCTTACCAAGGCATTACAAAGTGGTACTTACACTTCATGTGATCTTGATTCTATCCCTCTGTTAATTTAACTTAGGACTGAGGCTGGGGAAACTGAACAAGGAGAAGCTGCATCATTTAAAACCATTTTGCCATTTTGTGTGAGTAGTTGCATTTGCTTGCTCTGGACGTAAGTGCCACATTAACATCTTCATCAACTTGGTCTCTCAAAGACCATCAAAGATCTATAAAGACACTGGCTGCAACATTCAGCCAAGTGACACAATACACATTTTGGCCTAGACCAGGGGTAGGCAACCTCGGCTCTTTTATGACCCATGGACTTCAATTCCCAGAATTCCTGAGCCAGCTTGGCTGGCTCAGGAATTCTGGGAGTTGAAGTCCATGAGTCATAAAAGAGCCGAGGTTGCCTACCCCTGGCCTAGACCAACGTACCAAAAAAGAAAGAATAAATTCTATTTAATTGGAGTATACTATTTCCTTATCACATTAGTTCTCATACAGACAAATGACTCACGCAGGTAGGATTTTTTTTTTCAAAAAAAAAAAATCTGCTGGAATTATATATTGTTTTGAGTGAGAACAAAGGAAGCTAGAATAACGTGTAAGTCAGAAGAGATGGAAATGTGTCTTTATACAGTAACAACATTGTATTTTAATAATGGATCAATATTTCTGGGACTAAAACAATCTCCTTTTATTTGAGTGATGAGCATATAGAGTCATTAGTTTACTCAAGAGGAAATGTATATATAATTAGCAATCAATCAAATATAATGAAAAGGATAGATTGAAACTCCTATCATTAAAATAGTAAGGATAGATTGAAGGAGGAAAAAAACAAACAAATTTCAGACAAAAAAAAGTTTAGCCTTTTGCCATTTATCTGAAGCAATCTATAACTTTTCTACACAGGTTTTAGATGAACCCTGGTTTGAAACAAGATGTGCACATTCACTTATGTTATATAACAGGGTTGGAAGGGACCTTGAAGGTCTACTAGTCCAACCCCTTGCTCAGGGAGGAAACCCTACACCATTTCCCGTTTAGACTACTGCAACGCTCTCTACATGGGGCTGCCCTTGAGGACCACCCGGAGGCTTCAGCTGGTGCAGAATGCAGCCGCGCGAGTCATGATGGGGGTTTCCCGATACTCCCATGTAACACCTCTACTCCGCGAGCTGCATTGGCTTCCGGTTGCCCTTCGGGTGAGATTCAAGGTGCTGGTGATGACCTATAAAGCCCTAAATGGCGAGGGTCCGGGATATTTGAGGGACCACCTGCTGCCAGCATCAAGCTCCCTTCGTCCAGTGCGCTCCCACAGGTAGGGTCTTCTCAGGGTGCCGCTGGTTAAAGATTGCCGGCGGGTAACACCCAGGGGTAGAGCCTTCTCAGTGGGTGCGCCTGCCCTCTGGAACCAGCCGCCCGTGGAGCTCAGGACTGCCCCCTGTTAGGCATATGGTGTTAGCCTACAATGTTGGGTTGAAAATATATTAACCATAATGCTATGGCTTTAAGTTGTTAATTGGCCAATGGGTGTGTAAGTGTTCTCATGGCCATAAGAGGAAGCTAGGAACGTAGCTTCTCTCTCTCTCTGAATTCACTGATCTCTACTGTTACTGTTTTTGCTTTGCTGTTGGTTTACTACTGTTGTAACCTAAACTGTGTATTGACCTCTGGACCGGTAAGAAGACTTTGTAGTTTGGATTACTACTTGGACTGTTGCTATTGTTTATGACCTGGACTGTTTATTTTTGACTGTGCATTTTTGTTCTTACACCACCTTAAAGTAAACTACTTTTTGTTTTTATAACTCAGTGTATTCTTGTGTGACTTTTACTGCTCTCAGTGCCCTTCCTTGTCTGTGCAAACTCTTTGGTAGCACAAGGAGACCTCTGCACAAATAAATTCCTCAACACTGGTTATGGGCCCAGGCCTGTACTGAGAGTAAGTACACACAGTATTCCTAGCTGAGTTTGTATTTGGTGTAAAATGGCACAAGAACTGTTGTCAGGCATCTCCTGGATAACCCGGTTGGATGGGACAAACTATGTTTCCTGGTCCACGAAATGCTGCATGCTTTTGCGCAAGGAAGGACTATGGACTGTTGTAAATAACCCACCAGATACTACTGCTTGGGATCCAGATGATGAAGAGGATGCAAAGAAGTTAGACAACTTTAAACGTAGCAATGAGAAAGCTCTTTGCATTATTGGACTAACACTGAATGACCAGCAGCTTGTCCATATTCGTGGTGAGGAGTCTGCTGCTAGGTGTTGGGATGTTTTGCGAAGGCTTTATGTTCGTGACAGTGTGGGTGCACATATACACCTTACGCGTAAGCTGTTTAGGGCTCGTCTGCAGAAGAATGGAGATATGCTGACCCATTTAAATTACATGAAGGCAACTTTTCAAGAGCTTCATGAAAAGGAGCTGATTTTTTCAGAGTTGCATCAGGTCTACATTATTCTGTCATCTTTGGATGAGAGTTATGATGAGTATGTTTCTTCTTTGGAAGTCCTGACCAGAGAGGAACTGACATTGACTAACATTACTGGAAGACTGCTGGAAGAGTCCAGAAGAAGGCGTGACAGAGACCAGCTGAGAGAGACACAGCCACAAGAGGAGCAGCAATTCACCACTGCTTACAACGTCAAGAAATGTTATTCTTGTGGGGCTAGAGGGCATATAGCCAAATTCTGTAGAAAGGGTAAAAAACAGAATGTGAATAGCAGTGGGAAGGCTAAGAAGGGCATTGGTTTGGCTGTTTCTGGTGAATCAACATCCAGAAATAATGAATTGTGGGTTGTTGATAGTGGGGCTTCACAATGCATTACTAAAGAGAAAAAGAGGTTTGTTAATATGAAAAACAGCAACCAATATGTTTCACTGGCCAACGGTTGGAAGATCAAGGCCTCTGGTGAAGGTAATTCCTATTGTCCATGCATTGATGAACAGTTACCTATGTTATATATACCTAAACTAAGATTCAACCTGTTATCTGTAAGGGAATTGGTTAAAGTTGGGTTTGTGGTAACATTCAGAGGGGAGCAATGCACTATTGAGAGGAATGGAACCTGTGTAACTGCTAATTTGAAAAATGGTTTATTCGTTCTCACAAGTAACCAGGTTAGTACAGTTAAAGCTAACTCGATATGTGAGAACAAGAAGCCACATGATGAATGTATACATTTATTGCATAGGCGGTTAGGGCATGTAAACTTTAACTCACTACGTAAAACAGTTGAGTTAGTAGAAGGAATTAAACTGAAGCCATGTAGTAAGTATTTGAATTGCAATGCCTGTAATCAGGAAAAGAGTAAGGCAAGTCCGGCAAACAGGATAAACAGCTTCAAAACAACTGTACCTTTGGAAGTTGTGTTTGCTGATTTAATTGGACCCATGAAACCAAGTTTAGGAGGATCCTGTTATATTTTAAGTATATTGGACCACTACTCTCGTTATGGATTTTGTTATCTGCTTAAGTCAAAGGCAGACACTTTCGAACAATTTGCAAACTGGCTGAAGTTCGTGGAGAGAAAAACAAAGAGAAAGGTTCAGTGCATAATTACTGATAATGGTACTGAATTTACAAATAAGCGTTTTGTTGATATGCTAGAATCAGCTGGCATTGAGCATAAACATTCAGCCCCTTATAGACCTCAACATAATGCATTTGTTGAGAGACGTGGGCAAACGTTACAAGCCATGATGAGAACTATGTTAAGAGATTCTGGCTTAACAGATAGACTGTGGGGGGAGGCAGCAAAATGTGCAAACCATGTTCTGAATATAGTTGTTAATACTTCTACTGGTAAAATACCATATACTATATGGCATGGTAGAAGACCAAACCTTGATTACCTGCACACGTTTGGCACCCCAGCTTGGGTCCACATTCCTGCACAACTCAGGAGTAAAGGCCAACATAGGGCTAGGCAATTATACTTCGTAGGTTACGAAGCTAATCACAGATCCTATCGTTTCTGGGAACGAGGCACAACTAATGTATATAACAGTGCTAGTGCAAAATTCCTTGAGCACGTTGGTTGGGATAGGTTAGAGCAAGTAACTGTTAATACTGATCCTCTAGTGTTTGAGGACTCCTCTGATAACGTAACTAGTAATGATAATGCATCTCCTGTAAATATAAAAGATGAAGAGGAGATAGGGGAGATAATAGATGAATCAGAGGAAGGAAAGGAGTCAGAAACTCAAAACCCTGTAATTCCTTGGCGTTCAACGCGCATCAGACATCCACCTGATCGCTATGAAGCCAGTGTAATATGTCAAGTTAGTTCAGTACCTTCTAACTATGATGAGATCAGGATGTATCCTGAAAAGGAACAGGCATCATGGAAAGCTGCAATGAACAGGGAGTTGAAGTCTTTGCAGAATCTTAAGGTTTATGTGAAAGCAAAACTGCCACCTGGTGAGCAAGCTATAGGTTGTAAATGGATATATAAGTTAAAGAAGGGTGTAGACGGGACTGTAACCCATAAGGCACGTTTGGTTGCACAAGGTTTTGCCCAAACTACTGAGGATTATGACGAAGTGTTTGCACCCAGTCTAAGGGCAACTACTTTAAGAGCAGCTTTAGTATGGGCGGCTAAAAACCAATATATGGTTAATCATGTAGATGTTGAAACTGCATATCTACATGCTCCATTGCAACATACTATTTATTTAAGAATACCACCAGGATTGACCAATGATAGAGACCATGATTGTTGGGAATTAAAGAAAAGCCTCTATGGATTGAAACAATCAGGCTATGAGTGGAACAAATGTATAGTTAATGAGTTAAGTGCATTAGGTTTTGTAGCCAGTAATGCTGATCCTTGTTTGTTTAGAAGAGAACACAACGGAGCATTATCTTTTCTCTTATTATTCACAGATGATATTGCAATAATAACAAAAACTGATTTAGAAGCACAAACTATCATTTCAAGATTGCAAAATAAATTCACAATTAGAAATCTTGGGGAAAATAAGCCACTATTTGGGGTTAGATATTGTGAAAACGAATAGGGGTTTTAAGGTGTCGCAAGCCAGTAAAATATCTCAGTTATTAAAGAGATACAATATGGAAATGTGTAAACCAGCAAAAACTCCGATGGCTATGGATTTTAAGGACACTAATGTTGAGAGTCCTGTATTTGATAAGACTATGTACCAATCTTTGATAGGAAGTCTTATGTATCTGAGTAATTGGACTAGACCTGATATTTCTTACTGTGTAAATCAATTAGCTAGGTACAACAATAATCCAACTGTTAGACACTGGCAATCAGCTAAACGAGTATTAAGATATCTGAAGCAGACTATTCACTACTCGTTATATCTAGAGCCAAATCGTGAGTTAATCCTTACTGCATATGCAGATGCGAGTTTTGCCTCTGATTCAAACACTCGTAAATCTACTTCAGGGTTGGCTGTAATGTTGGGTGATTCTTTAATTGGATGGAAATCTATTAGACAAAAACACATAAGCTTATCTACAATGGAGGCTGAATTTTCATGTCTATCAGTGTTATGTACAGAACTGCTAGTGTACAAACAATTATTGTTAGATATGGGTTTAAATGTAAATGATCCATTTATTGTGTATGAGGACAATCAAGCTGCAATAAAGATGGCTAATAATGCTGCAGTAAGAACAAGATCTAAACATACTGATCTTCGTTATTTAAATGTCAGACAATGTGTCAAAGATAAATTAATACAGCTAGAGTATTGTTCATCTGATGTAAATATTGCAGACCATTTTACGAAGGTACAAAGTGCTGTGAAAACACAATGCTAATTGTGAAAGAATGTGCATAAGATTGTAAGAGTTATATATTATTCTACCCAAAGGGGAGAATGTTAGGCATATGGTGTTAGCCTACAATGTTGGGTTGAAAATATATTAACCATAATGCTATGGCTTTAAGTTGTTAATTGGCCAATGGGTGTGTAAGTGTTCTCATGGCCATAAGAGGAAGCTAGGAACGTAGCTTCTCTCTCTCTCTGAATTCACTGATCTCTACTGTTACTGTTTTTGCTTTGCTGTTGGTTTACTACTGTTGTAACCTAAACTGTGTATTGACCTCTGGACCGGTAAGAAGACTTTGTAGTTTGGATTACTACTTGGACTGTTGCTATTGTTTATGACCTGGACTGTTTATTTTTGACTGTGCATTTTTGTTCTTACACCACCTTAAAGTAAACTACTTTTTGTTTTTATAACTCAGTGTATTCTTGTGTGACTTTTACTGCTCTCAGTGCCCTTCCTTGTCTGTGCAAACTCTTTGGTAGCACAAGGAGACCTCTGCACAAATAAATTCATTAACACCCCCGACCTCCGTTCATTCCACCGGGACCTGAAGACCTGGCTCTTCGAGCTCTCTGGCCCAGGCTGAGAGTTTTTTTAATTTTAATTTTAATTGGGTTTTTACTGTTCTCAGGGTTTTATTTAATCTTTTTAAATTTGTTTTAACGTTTGTATTGACTCTTTTTTAAATGCCCTGTAAACTGCCCTGAGTCCTTTGGGAAAGGGCGGTATATAAATCTAAATACATAAAATAAATAAATAAAAATTTCAGACTTAAATGAGAGAATAGGAGAACTCATCAGATTTGCAGATGACACTAAGCTGGCAGGAATAGCCAATACCCCAGAAGAAAAGCTGAAATCCAAAAACATCTTGACAGACTTGAACAATGGGCTGTACTGTACCGTAAGTCCCCACAGACAGTGACTGTAAAGCTTAATTCAGCTTCTTCAGAGAACTTCAGCAAATAATCCTTACAGGCTGGGGCAGGTCAGTAATTTTTCACATGTTTTTTTTCCTCCTAGAAAAGGAAAACAGCACTTGCATTACATGCAACTGGTGGTTGAGAGGAAGGTGCCACAGAAGCAACTTTTAAAAGAATCATAATGAGATAACTTTACTGGTAACTATTAGTAACAAAGCAAAATATTGGTTGGCATTTTTTTAAAAAAAAGTTTTAAAAATGATGCTTGCTTCCTTAGTTTCCTAACAAGGAACCCATAACGTAATAGGGAAATAAACCATACTCTCCACCCACCCCGATTTTCTAGGAAGATGACATCAAATGTTACTCCATGTTGTGATTCAGGGTCAGCCTGTGGGTTCGGCAGTTGGGTCGGACGATTCAGAGGAGGAGGAGGAGGGGTTTGGAGAGCCTGCAGAGGACAGTTCTGAGGCTTCGCAGAGCCCTCAGCCAGGCCCCTCCCATCTGGTTACTACGCAGACCCAGCTGTGTGAGCCTGACAGTGTGGATGAAGATGACCCACAGCTGGCCCTGTTCAAGGACGCCCGACGCAGGAGGCAGTCAATCAGGAGTAAACAGAGGAAGGCAATGGGGCACCTCGGAAGGAGGCAGAGAGAAGCCACACCTTGAACAGTTTAAAAGGGGGATGTGTGGGAGGGCTGGTTTGCTGAAGGCAACCGTTTGCATAGCTCCTGTTTTAGTGGTTCGTGTTTTGTTTTGCTCAGTTTGCTCTGTTTTGGATCTGTTTTGTGTAAATAAATTTGGCGGGCTTACTTCCAGACTTTTGCTTTTTGTAAAGGGGTTGTCCCTGCCTTTTCTGCAGGGCTGGAACAGAACACTCCAGTCCTTCAGTACCATGGTAGCTTTTTCAATTCTACAGAAAAATAAAATAAAAAAGATAACAATGCCCCAGGGTCCTTGAACAATCTCTTGCTGCTGTCATTCAGGATCATCAGTCTCTGCAAAGGAAACCAGCATCTTGGCTCTGTAAAAGGTTTTGGGAATAGACTCTCCCGCTGTATTCACTGAAGCTTATTCATCTGCTTTTTTAAATACTTTGGCTAGCAAATCCCTCCAAATACTTACATGAAATTCCAAGAAGGCGTGTATTTTGGCCACTGCCACTGATAGCATTGCTTTGAAAACAGAATCAGATGGGGTTGATGGATGGATTGATTGATTGATTAAGATCAGTTCTAAGTATTGGGAAGGAAACAACTCCAATTGTTTCCCTACAGATTTATTTATGAGGATTGATATTTTGGATAAATCTTGCCAATCTTAGCAGAACTCCTGTTCCTATCTCTAAATAAGAATTTCTTCCTTTCATTACTTATCATAGGTGTCTATAAAATTGTGCTCTGGTTGGTACCGTGGTTAAAATGCAGTGTTGCAGGCTAACTCTGCCCACTCTCAGGAGTTTGATCCTGACTGGCTCAAGGTTGACTCAGCCTTCCATACTTCTGAGGTCGGTAAAATGGGGAGCCAGATTGTTGGGAGCAAGATACTGACACCGTAAGCCATTTAGAGAAGGCTGTAAAGCACTATGAAGCTGTATATAGTTCTAAGTCACTCACCATCCCTACTCATGCTAGCATCGCCATGAGGGTTGCACATGCGCTCGCACCTTGTTTGTGTCACAAGCGTGCTCGCAGCCCCTTTTGCAAAAGACAGCATCATCTTGATTCAATCTAGACCAGGGGTAGGGAACCTTGGCTCTTTTATGACTTGTGGACTTCAACTCCCAGAATTCCTGAGCCAGCCATGCTGAGGGGAAAGAGAGAGTTTCAAAGCTGAGCCATCCTGGCTCAGGAATTCTGGGAGTTGAGGTCCACGAGTCATAAAAGAGCCAAGGTTGCTTACCTCTGGTCTAAGTGCTATTGCTATAATTCCAAAAAATGTAACCATGAGATTCAGTGCAACTTAGCAGACCAATGGAGGACAAGGAACGAAGCCTACCATTGCTTCACTGAGTGGATGCTTTTTTAAATAAGAAAAAACAATGAAACGAGAAAGCCTGCATCTATTACTAATAGAATACAATGGAATAAATTGCAAAATTACCGCTCATTTCTTTGACAGACTCATTGTGGTCATTTTCAGCTTCATCCATAGCAGCTTTTCCAATTGCAGGAGTACAAGCGAGAGCAGTTGTGGATCAAGCTGAAAATTACAACAACGCTGGCACTTTCTGAAGTAGAAAGTAAAAATGTTTATCCGTAAAATCATTGTTCCTATGCTGATGGGTCTATTTATAAGTATCAGCACTCTCCCTCTACAAAGAGCCAAGGATGAACCAGTTCAAAGAAAGCCTACAGACCTAACTTCTAAAATTAGGTGAGTGCCAATGAGTTATGCTGCCAAGTCTCTTCTCTTTCCCCTTACGTTCTTTGTGCTTTTTTACTGCCTGCAAGAAACTGTAATTGATGCTATCAAAAAAAAAAAGCAGAGAAGGCTGCTTATTTTTATGAAACCTGAGTCAACAAAAATTAGACACAAAAAGCACAAGAGGGATCTTTAGTTTAAAATATTATATCCAAAAGACGCCATAAACTCAGGTACATAAGATGAACAGCAGGCCACTAGTCAATTAAGTATGCATTTTTCCCCCATTCTTGGGTCGGGTTGCAACCACTGAGAGAGTAAATGTTACTCAAAAGCTCTCTAATGCTGCCTGTCCCAGTGTTAAGCAGGAGGTGGCTGGTAATCACACCGTTTTTTGCTTGGTTCTGAATACATGTAAATGATACATTTAGTTGCATACAGGGAAGAAGAGATGCAATTTCATACTGTTTAACTTAGCAGGTGGCACCCGTGGTTGTTGTTGTAGTTGGTTTTTTTTGTGAAAGAATGAACACCTGCTGCAGAATCCTCTTAGAGGAAATCTCACCTGGGATAAATGGCCTTTGTGCATAAAGGAAATTCCATTTTTATTCTGATTGGGATTGTTACATTGTTAGTTGGCTTTTTGGATATGAACCGAATAGACCCCTTAGGTCAGTGATGGCGAACCTTTTAGAGACCGAGTGCCCAAATTGCAACCCAAAACCCACTTATGGATCATTGGGTGCTGGGTGGGCGTGGCCCTTGGGGTGGGTGTGGCCAATTGGGTGGGCGTGGCTGCAGCAGTAACGGCAGACTGGGTGGGACTAAAAAGTTCAATCAATCAATTCCAATTTTGTGAGAACTTTTTTTTCCCCGCCAGAAGTTAAAATTGATTGATTGATTGAACCTATTTGTTTTTGTACATGGTGGCGGAGGCCTAAAGCGAAAAGGTTTTATAAAACCCAGCTGAAGGCCTAGGACTGGGGCAATGGTGCACATGCCCACAGAGAGGGCTCTGCGTGCCACCTGTGGCACCCGTGCCATAGGTTTGCCACCATGGCCTTAGGTCTTTAGAGAAACAGATGTGTTATGACTCTGGACTAAATAGTCAGAAAAAGTTTAAGCAAAACATCTAAGAGTTTTTACTGTAGGAGGACCAGACTGAGCCCAAGGGAAGGGGTCAAGCCCATCATCAGCCATGAGTCCCTCGCTCATACGAGAGATCTAAATCGAGCCCATCTTGAATGCCTCTCTTATCTCCCACTCATTTCCCTTGACCGTTAGTAGCTCAGATTCTTGTAGAGAGCTTAAGCTTGCTATTAATCTTTATACTCATTTGAACTGCCAGATTTCCCCAGCACTTGACATTTATTAGCTCTAGCTATGTGTAGTTAAAGAGATGCGGTGGCTCAGTGGGTTAGGATGCTGAGCTTCTCGATCAGAAGGTCGGCAGTTTGGTGGGTCGAATCCTGAGTGCTGCGTAGTGGAGTGAGCGCCTGTTACTTGTCCCAGCTTCTGCCAACCTAGCAGTTCGAAAACACGTAAAAATGCAAGTAGAAAAATAGGGACCACTACGGTGGGAAGGTAACAGCATTCCGTGCGCCTTTGGCATCTAGTCATGCCAGCCACATGACCATGGAGACGTCCTCTGACAAGGGCTGGCTCTTCGGCTTTGAAACAGAGATGAGCACCGGCCCCCACGTATGTGCGGGGGAACCTTTACCTTTATGTGTAGTTAACTGTGTTAAGTACCCTGTGGTGGTTTTTTTTTTGGGGGGGGGAGTGGGAAAACACATCTTCTCCTCCAACACCCTTTTGTTGGGAAAGTTTTGTGTCCATGGAAAGGTCTGTGGGAATGCCACAACTAATTTGGAGGAACCACTGTTTTATTACTCTTTGGCTGATGGCTGAATAGCAAAATGATAACCGTAATAGGAATGATGACTACAACAAGAAAACTGCAGCACTAAGTCATGTTAACCTTGCTCACGAGGTCTATTGTGTGAGTCCCATCCATCCTTGATATCCTGAGGCTTCAGTCATAGGTAAAAATTGTTCAATTATTATTTTTTTTAAAAAAATAATGAACTTTACATTGTCTTTCAAAAACAACTTGGGAAAAAATGTTCAACTGACATATATTGGTTATTCATATGCAGTTAATAACTGAGTGAGTAAAATTTTCCCACATAGGGAAGATGCATTTTTACACTCATTTTATAATTATGCACAGGAAAATATGGAATTTAATTACTTTTGGGACACTAGTTTATTAGACTTCTAAATTAGTTAAACTAAAACATTTAAGGGCTGTGAAGATGTATTTTTAATATCCCCTTTGTGCTTACACAATCTATTCAGAATTAATCTCACACATAGAAATGGACTATAGATATGTTAAAATCAGGCAGTTGTTCTGACAACGTTATTGCTCTTGCCAAAATAAAGTTACATTTAAAAAAAATGAAAGTTTTGTTCCTCAGTAATTTTAAGAGGTATTTCCAGGGAATAAATGCCTCCAGAAAAAGACCAAAGCATTTTTAGACTGTTTGTGATGTCACAAAATTCATAATCCCATAAGTAATCCGGCATGGGTCCGGATTACTTACGGGAGCACCTGCTGCCGGCATCAACTTCCCTCCGCCCAGTGCGCTCCCACAGAGAAGGCCTCCTCAGGGTGCCGCCGTTCAGAGAATGCCGTCTGGCGGCCCCCAGGGGGAGGGCGTTCTCTGTGGGCGCGCCAGACCTTTGGAACCGTTTACCGGTTGAGCTCCGGACGGCTCCTGACCTTCACTCCTTCCGCTGTGACCTGAAAACTTATTTATTTGAACAAGCTGGCCTGGTCTGATGGGTTTGGGGTATTTTAATATTAATTTTAATCAATGTTTATTGTAATTTCAGCTTTTTATTTAATTCTTATCTTAACTTTTGTAAATTGTATTTTTATTGTATTTATTGCCCTGTACACTGCCCTGAGTCCTTCGGGAGAAGGGCGGTATAGAAATTAAATAAATAAATAAATAAATAAATAAATAAATAAATAAATAAATAAATAAATAAATAAATAAATCACCTAAAGATGTTATTTTTTTCAATGACATAAATATCTTTTATAATTTGCATCTTGTTAGCCATGTAATAGAACATTTAGCAGGCAGTGATGGAAAGACAAACAACTTAGGGGAAATGTTCACAGTTTTCACATAGTGACAACATAGATGTTGCATACAGTAAGTGTCATCCTTGTACCCTCAGTAAGTAAGTGAGTAAAAATACTTTGACACACTTGATCTCAGTGTCATCAGTCAAGACAACAGATAGATAGATAGATAGATAGATAGATAGATAGATAGATAGATAGATAGGTGGGTGGGTAGATGGATAGATATAGATAGATAGATAGATAGATAGATAGATAGATAGATAGATAGATAGATAGATAGATAGATAGATAGATCTCAGTGGCATTGGTCAAGACAATACAGACTAGAAAGAGAAATGATTGGACTCAGGTTGTACATTTATTAATAACTTTTGATAGAGAAAAATAAATAAATCTGCTTAATGTATTTCATTTCTATCAATCATAAGGAATTTCCATAAAAGTACCATTAACATTAGTTCATGTACGGCCACTTTGGTTATACAGTAAGATGTAGACAATACAACAAGAACAATGGCCTTGTGGAATGGAAAGAAAACTGGAAGCTAAATTCAGGTGACTATGAAATATTTTCTTGTAGGATATGTTGTTTTAAACATTCCACAGTAAAATGACAACAGCTGAGAGTGAGACAGGGATTTCTCATTAATTAATTCATTGATAGGTAGGTAGGTAGACAGACAGACGGACAGATGGATGGATGGATGGATGGATGGACGGACGGACGGACGGATGGACGGACGGACGGACGGACAGGCAGGCAGGCAGGCAGGCAGGCAGGCAGGCAGGCAGATAGACAGAGATCTGAGGATGGCCCCAACCATCCTATCTTTTTGTAAGGGGCTAAAAATGTGGCTTTGCCAGTCAGCTTGGGGCCCCAGTGAGGGAACAGTGCAATGAAGGTGACTGTTTGAGTAATAAGAGATCCCACCTTTCCCCCTTCCCACCCCCCCCCATGGTTTTAATATTTGCTTTTATTTTATTTTTTTATGTTTTAATTTAAATGTAACTGTAAGCCACCCTGTGGTAAGACGGACAGTCAATAAATTTTATAAATAGATAATAAATAAATCCCAAATGTCTAGGGTCAGTGGGCACATTTGATCTTATGAGAATAGTTTGTAAAGAAATAAGGAAGGAAGGAAGGAAGGAAGGAAGGAAGGAAGGAAGGAAGGAAGGAAGAGAGAGAGAGAGGGAGGGAGGGAGGGAGGGAGGGAAGAAGGAAGGAAGGAAGGAAGGAAGGAAGGAAGGAAGAAAGAAAGAAAGAAAGAAAGAAAGAAAGAAAGAAAGAAAGAAAGAAAGAAAGAAAGAAAGAAAGAAAGAAAGAAAGAGGGAAGGAGGGAGGGAGGGAGGGAGGGAAGAAGGAAGGAAGGAAGGAAGGAAGGAAGGAAGGAAGGAAGGAAGGAAAGAAGGAAGGAAGGAAGGAACTCTCCATTTGGAAAGATGTGTTGCTGAATCTTAAAACTTCATTTATCAGAAGACAAATTGGCAAGATGGCTCCCATCTCCTCTTGTTAATCCATATGAACCCCCATCTTATATTTCCTTTTCCTGAGCTTGTGGAAATATTTACAAAACTATATCTGCTTATCATTTTTATTGCAAGTAATTTGTATGAAGATGATATTTAGGGCCATTACATCTGAACCATGACAAGATTGCAGCAAAGAGAGAGAGGAAAAAAAAAGATATGGCACCCATAACATATATAGAATTCTATATTCTGAAGACTGGATTGTTGACATACCATTATTTGTTTAATTACCGTGGATAATAACAGAAGATAAACAACAGCCCTCCAATTTCCGTGTGGCATAAGGGCTCACCAGATCTAACCTGGGTCTGACACCAAGGCATCTTTTGATGGATATTATAAGGAAAATTGTTCTCCTAACTTAATTGGAGTCAAGGAATTGCCAATGAAAATGCATGCCACCTGCCAGAGTTCAATTTAGCTGCAGTCAAGTTTGACTTTGAAATTCCAATTACCATAAATGTTCCATCACCTGGGGAGAGATGCAAATCAGACAGGAGAAAAGACAAGACAGCAGAGCAGGCTGGGCAGGTAGGAAACAGGAATCTGGTAACCAGTAACTTCTTCCTTCCTTCCTTCCTTCCTTCCTTCCTTCCTTCCTTCCTTCCTTCCTTCCTTCCTTCCTTCCCTTTGTTCACTTTTGGTACTTGTGCTTCTGGTTCACTCTGGAAAGAAAGAAGAAAGAAAGAAAGAAAGAAAGAAAGAAAGAAAGAAAGAAAGAAAGAAAGAAAGAAAGAAAGAAAGAGAAAGAAAGATGCAAATTTCTTTCTTTCTTTTTTCTTTCTTTCCAGAGTGAACCAGAAGCACAAGTACCAAAAGTGAACAGAGAAAGAAAGAAAGAAAGAAAGAAAGAAAGAAAGAAAGAAAGAAAGAAAGAGGAAGTAAGTAAGTCCAATGTCCTATGACTAATTTGCATCTTTCTTTCTTTCTTTCTTTCTTTCTTTCTTTCTTTCTTTCTTTCTTTCTTTCTTTCTTTCTTTCTTTCTTTCTTTCTTTCTTTCTTTCTTTCTTTCTTTCTTTCTTTCTTTCTTTCTTTCTTTCTCCCAATAACTGTGCTACAAAATTTACTGGTTGCAGTGTTTACCATTGTATTGCAAAAAAAAAAAAAAAAAAAAACTTCAGCTGTTTGAGCAAGGCTGTCTTACCGTCTTTGACTAAGGTGTTTGGTTCCTGTCTAAGGGAATCGGCCACATGTTTAGCAATAACAGCAGGTTCAAGCAGAAGGCGTCTGTAGCTCATGTTTCTTTTCAAGGGATTCAGCTCTCTTTTAGGGACCTTATGATAGAGTCTCTGATGTCAGTCCATATAGGAAGAAAAGTCCATAATCGTCAATGAAATGTGAGTTCTTTCATGTTTTGTCCCAAAATCAATGATCATCTTTCTTTGGCTGAGTGCCTGAGACTGTTTAACAAGGGAATTGTCACACACCTTGTAAACTCTAATATATATTGGTGGTGTGCTGTGTTTGTCTGATAAATCTACACAACTTGTGACTTACCACAAAACCCAATGAGAGGTATGAGTATCAGATGACTTTTAGCTGTATTTCTTAAATGAATGCAGAATAAATATTTTTAAGCTACTGTTATCTATCTATCTATCTATCTATCTATCTATCTATCTATCTATCTATTCTATCTATCTATCTATTTCTATCTATCTATCTATCTATCTATCTATCTATCTATCTATCTATCTATCTATCTATCTATCTATCTATCTATCTATCTATCTATCTATCTATCTATTTCTATCATCTATCTATCTATCTATCTATCTATCTATCTATCTATCTATCTATCTATCTATCTATCTATCTATCTATCCTCTGTCTAGTTAATCTATCTATCTATGTATCATCTCTCTCTCTTTATATTATATTTATCAATCTATCATTTCTCTCTCTCTCTCTCTCTCTCTGTATATATATATATATATATATATATATATATATATATATATATATATATATATATAAAATTAATATATATATATAATTAATATATATATATATAATTAATATATATATAAAATTAATATATATATATAAAATTAATATATATATATATATATAATTAACAGTGCTTTTTTGTAAAAGAAAAAGGTGCCGGAACTCCATTCTAAGCATTCTATGAGAAAAAAAGCCCTGTATATTAATTAATTAATTAATTAATTAATTTTAATTCCATTTATATCCCGCCCTTCTCTGAAGACTCAGGGCGGCTTACAAGCTTAGCAGTAGCCTTCATTCTATGTATATGCCTGCTTATTAGGGCTTTCGCCCCCCCCCCAAGCGGCATTATTACAAAGTCAGCTTAATTGCCCCCAACAATCTGGGTCCTCATTTTACCTACCTCGGAAGGATGGAAGGCTGAGTCAACCTTGAGCCTGGTGGGACTCGAACCTGCACTAATTGCAGGCAGCTGGTGTTACTTAAGGAGGCATTAGCCCACTGCTCCACCAAGGCTCATCAATCAATCACCCATCAACTATCTATCATCCCTCTGTCTTACTATCTTTTTATCTTTCACTCTTTCTGTTCTTCTATCTCCAGCTCTGTCATCTCTCTAATCTACCATCTATTCCTTGAAGTCTGATCAGTTGCAGCAAAAACTGAGGTTCTAAACATGTAATAGGCTGAACTCACCACTCCTAGAGGAAGAGTATTTTTGCCCTGCTTAATCCAACTGCTGCTTGAAGTTCTGACTGGGAAATCTGATTGTTGTCCTAAGAAGTCCTGGAAGAAAGAGACAATCTCACTTTCTGGAACAGCTAGCAGATCAGCATTCTGAACCTAAAGCATGAATCAAAAGCGGGAGTGAATTATGCATCATTGTCTGATAAATACCACAGTCTTGAAAAGGAAATGGTAAAGAAAACAGCAGGTATCCCACCCAAATCGCTGGCTACCAAAAAAGTTCATGCTCAACTAGTTCAGTTTGTGAATGAAAATTTCACTTGTAGAACATCACTACCATCACTCACACGGTGTTTCTTTATGTAGTTTGGGTGACCCATATGATCCTATTTTCGGGGGGGGGGAAACATTGTAAACAAGAAGTCTACTTTTTTACATATAATCTCTGATATGGTCAAGTGATCTGTTAAGGGCAGGGTGAGGGAAACACATCACTGTAGATTTAATTGTTGTTTTCATAGTGATCAGTCAGTAAGCTGCAAGAAAGAAAATATGGTAAAGATGCAATATTTGTGCCCTTTCAACTACATCTAGATTTTTATTTTTTGTAAAAGAATTAATAATAGATTATCCCTTTGCCTCTATAATTCTGTTACTGCATCCTGAATCACACCTTAAAATGTTGTTCTCCTTGTCCTTCTCCTTCTGATAGATAGATAGATAGATAGATAGATAGATAGATAGATAGATAGATAGATAGATAGATAGATAGATAGATAGATAGATAGATAGATAGATAGATAAGACAATTTTCAAAGATCTATATATTTATATCTATCTGGTAGCTGAAATTCTTAAGGCTTTGGAGGTTTGCTGTCAGTCTGAGCCCAATAATGAATTTCAAATCTGATTATGCTTTAGATAAATTCTGTTTTATTGTTTAAAACAGTGAGGTATAACTCACCAAGATTTGATTGCACTGACAGGAAAGTTGTGTGTGTTTTATTTCTCTTAGTAGTTAGTATAAGGTTTGTTGACTATTTATGGAATTTTAATTTCATAGGCAAAGATGCTCTACGCACAATCACTCATGCGCTCCCGACCTCCCGTTTAGACTACTGCAACGCTCTCTACATGGGGCTGCCCTTGAGGACCACTTGGAGGCTTCAGCTGGTGCAGAATGCGGCCGCGCGAGTTGTGATGGGGGTTTCCCGACACTCCCATGTAACACCTCTACTCCGCGAGCTGCATTGGCTTCCGGTTGCCCTCCGGGTGAGATTCAAGGTGCTAGTGATGACCTATAAAGCCCTTAATGGCTTGGGTCCGGGATATCTGAGGGAACACCTGCTACTGGCATCAAGTTCCCTTCGTCCTGTGCACTCTCACAGGGAGGGTCTTCTCAGGGTGCCGCCGGTTAAAGATTGCCAGCGGGTAACACCCAGGGGGAGGGCCTTCTTTGTGGGTGCACCTGCCCTCTGGAACCAGCTGCCTGTGGAACTTAGGACTGCCCCCAACCTTCGTTCATTTCGCAGGGACCTGAAGACCTGGCTCTTTGAGCTCTCCGGCCCAGGCTGAGAGTTTTTAGTTTTAATTGGGGTTTTATTCTCAGGGATTAAATTTAATTGTTTTTAATTGTTTTTAATTTTTGTATCACTGTTTTAAGTACCCTGTAAACCGCCCTGAGTCCTTCAGGAAAGGGCGGTATATAAATCCAATAAAATAAAAATAAATAAATAAATAAATAAAGTTCCAGCTTTGCCTAATCTAATTCTGTTGCTGGTGCTTTCTTTGCAACCCCAAAGAAATGATAATAATGACTTACTGGATGCAATGGGTGCCCTCTTATCTTTGTTTTCTAAATTATAAAGACATCTAAAAGCATTATTTATAATTCTACAACTTAAGGACCAGTGATCTTTCGATGATTTCAAAGGGAGTTCTGCCATTGCTGTCATATTTTATTAATTGGACACTTAACTACCGCTGTGTTATAAAGATAATATATAATTAGCTGAGATTCATTTTTAATGAATTTATCATTGATCAGCAGCCATCTTTATTGAAGTCTTAGCATATTTATGCTGGCTTTGTACTCAAAAGTCACTCTTAATCCACTCTTAATTACTGGATTATCAGTAATTTTATAATAGTCAGTTTCTGCCCTGGGTTAGTGCCTATTTATTGCAGTAATTAAGCAATGTCCAATGGGCAATTAGGTCATTGTGCGGTCTGAGCCTAATGTCAAAACAACAGCAAAAAAAAAAGTGTTTAAACTCCTTAGTTAATATCCTAGTCTAACCTGGAAAAAAGATAGTCCTCTAGTTTGAAAACTGTAATTGTGACTTAATGACCACAACTGAGCTCAGAATTTACGTTGCTAAGTGAGAAATTTGTTAAGTGAGTTTTGCCCCATTTCACAATTTTTTTTTGCCACGGTTGTTAAGTGAATCTGGCTTCCCCATTGACTTTGCTGGTCAGAGGTTCACAAAAGGGGATCATGAGTCCATGGACACTGCAACCGTCACAAATGTGAACCACTTGTTAAGCATCTGAATGCAAATCACATGACCAGTCATAAGTGTGAAAAAGAGTCCTAACCAGTGGTGGGATTCAGCTGGTTCGTACCGGTTCAGTAGAACCGGTAGCTAAATTTTGCTGAGTTTGGAGAACTGGCTGAATGCACATTGCTTCTGGAAGTCCATTCTAGGCCTCAGAAGCCTGGAGGAGGCCTCCCAGGCCTAGAATGGACTTCTGGAAGTGCATGGATGCCACTTCTGGAAGTCCGTTCTAGGTCTTGGAGGCCTGGAGAAGGCCTCCCAGGACTAGAATGGCCCATTGGAAGTGCATAAATGTCACTTCCGGTAGTCCATTCTAGGCCTTGGAGGCCCAGGTCTGCATCCAATAAGCAAACCGGTTGTTCAGGTATTTGAATCCCACCGCTGGTCATAAGTCACTTTTTCCAGTGCTGTTGTAACTTTGAACGGTCACCGAATGAACTTTTGCAAGTTGAGGACTGCCTGTATTAAATACAAATTAAGAAACGATTACCCTCTCGAGTTCTCAGGAGCTGATTATCATTTCCGCCAGTGATGGCATCGTTCTGGACCAGATCAATAATCTCACTATTACAAATGAGGGCTGCTGCCAAAATTTTATTCATTACTGTGTTTGGCAAGTGATCTCATTTGCTCTAGACCAAAAGAGGTGGCAGGAAAAATTATGAACTACAAATTAGGGACTAATACTTCAGCCTTACACAACCTTGGTTTGTAATGCATATAAGCAGGGCTTTTTTTGTCATAGAACGCTCAGAACGGAGTTCCGGCACCTTTTTTGGATGGAACCTTGTAGGGTAGGCAAGGCGGGTTGTATGACATGTGTGAGTTCTGGCACCTTTTTCTTTTACAAAAAAGCACTGCATATAAGGTTCCCCCGCACATGCATGCTAGTCGTTTCCAACTCTAGGGGCCGGTGCTCATCTCTGTTTCAAAGCCGAAGAGCCAGCGCTTGTCCGAGGAGGTCTCCGTGGTCATGTGGCCGGCATGACTAGACGCTAAAGGTGCACGGAACGCTGTTACCTTCACACCATAGTGGTCCCTATTTTCCTACTTGCATTTTTACGTCCTTTCGAACTGCTAGGTGGGCAGAAGCTGGGACGAGTAACAGGCGCTCACTCTGTTACGCGGCACTCGGGATTCGATCCGCCAAACTTCTGATCGACAAGCTCAGCGTCCTAACGCACTGAGCCACCACGTCCCATATATATATATATATATATATATATATATATATATATATATATATATATATATATATATATATATGTATGTATGTATGTATGTATGTATGTATGTATGTATGTGTATGTGTATGTGTATGTATATGTATATGTATATGTATATGTATATATATGTATATATGTATATATATATTGCAAACTTGTTGTAAATCCTTAATTTAGTTCCTCAGAAGTTCATCTTCAAAGGACCTTGGCAGGCAGAAGAATGAGGGATAGAGAGTAACTGTTACACTAGAAACTTTGAGAAACAAAACTGGGTAAAGATCAATTATCTGCATGTAAAACATTCCACATTACCTATTTGTAAACTCCCTACCAAGAAAAAAAAATGATGTTCTCACTGTAATTTTAGAGCATTATACGATGTGGATTCTCCACAATACAGGTAGTCCTCGGTTTACAACCGCAACAGAGCTCAAAATTTATGTCGTTAAGTGAGACATTTGTTAAATGCATTTTGCCTCATTTTACAACCTCTCTTCCCAGAGTTGCTCAGTGAATCACTGCAGTTGATCAGCTAATAACCTGGTTGTTTAAGTGAATCTGACTTTGTTGGTCACCAGGTGATCACATGACCCCAGGACACAGCAATGGTCATAAATACGAATCAGTTGCAAAGCATGTGAATTTTGATCTCATCATCATGGGGATGCTTCATAGCCATGAAAAATGGTCTCAGGTCACTTTTTCCAGTGCTGTTGTAACTTTGAACTACAAAGAGCCTTGGTGGAGCAGTGGGCTAATGCCTCCTTAAGTAACACCAGCTGCCTGCAATTAGTGCAGGTTCGAGTCCCACCAGGCTCAAGGTTGACTCAGCCTTCCATCCTTCCGAGGTAGGTAAAATGAGGACCCAGATTGTTGGGGGCAATTAAGCTGACTTTGTAATAATGCCGCTTGGGGGGTGTATGAAAGCCCTAATAAGCAGGCATATACATAGAATGAAGGCTACTGCTAAGCTTGTAAGCCGCCCTGAGTCTTCGGAGAAGGGCGGGATATAAATGGAATTAAAATTAAAAAAATAAATAAAAAATAAAGTGTGGTGAACACAGCACAGAACATTGTGGGCTGTCCCCTGATACAACTAGACGACATTGATGCCTCAGAAGAGTGAGGAAAATCCTCAGGGACAACTCACACCCTGGTCAGCACCTCTTTACTCTCCTACCATCGGGTAGGAGATATAGAAGCATAGCCAGCTGCACCAACAGGCTGAAGAACAATTTCTACCCAAGGGCTGTCAGACTCCTGAACGGAAAATAACTCCATATCAACATAGTATGATAGACTTGCGGGGCCGGCACATTGTGCAGTAAGCTGACATGGTACAATAAGATTGTTTGTTTGTATATTTTAAGACAGGCATTGCTGAGAGTTTGGAAAAAGTATAGACACAAGCTAAACTACAAGATACCTTTGTGGGCAATTCCGAAACATGCAATAGAAAACATAAATGTTGGCTTCAAACATGATGTGACTACATACAAGGAGATCTTAAGTTTGGAGAGGAACATATGGTGTTTGAAGCCGTATAATCTTTTACGAGATGAGAAGATTGTTCAAACTTGGTTTCAATATGGTCAATTACGGGCCAGGTGGAAAGAAGACCAGAAAATTGGTTTCTCAATGACTGATGAAAATTTGGTAAAGCAAATTAGAAATCAGGGTCCAGCACATATCAAACGGATATATCTTGCATTGATAGAAATTGACTCAGAAACAGAACTTGTTAAAGATTGTATGATAAAGTGGGCTCAGAATATTCAAGAAGTTATCACAATGGACACTTGGGAAAAGATCTGGGTGAGGAACGTAAAATTTACACAAGCTCAAAACTTAAGAGATAACTTTTATAAAATGTTTTATAGGTGGCATTTAGATCCTAAAAAGCTTATTTAGATCCTAAAAAGCTTGCAAGTATGTATCCGAACTACCAACCTAAATGTTGGAGATGTGGTGGCGAAGACGCAACGTATTTTCATATATGGTGGACCTGTAAAAAGGTTAAAGCTTTTTGGATTAAAATCTGGTGGAATATGCAGAAGATATTTAAGCAAAGGATAAAGTTCTGTCCGCAATTGTTCTTATTGGGCATAATTACAGATACTACTGTTGTGGACACCAAGTTGATGCTGAACTTAATTACGGCAGCAAGACTTTTAGTAGGCCAATATTGGAAGAAGGAGGAACTGCCGACTATAGAAGAATGGACTCTAAAAGTTTCTGACCTGGCGGAAATGGCAAATATTTCGGCTTATTTGAAAGACCATTCGCAACAACATTATATTATGGAGTGGAAAAAGTGGATTGATTATATCCAGAACAAATATGGGACCAAAAAGTTTCATTTAGCATTTGTATAAGATTTTTTTATGTGATATTAGTATTGCTTGTAGTCATTTCATATGAGCTAGAGTGCGATAGACTTAATAGTTTATTGTTGTTAACATATGGTTGTTTATGATTGTTTTTTACTTTTATACCTTGTATTTAGCTCTGGGAAGTCGGGGAGGGGGGAGGGGGGAAGGGGGGAGGGTTAGGGAGGGTTACGAAGGGTTGGGTGGAGGGAGGGGGGAGGGATTGTTAAAGATAAAATGTATTGTAAAACTTTTCAATAAAAAAAAGATTGTTTGTTTGTTAGTAGGATTCACTGGGTTAGGGATTTTCTTCTTCTTTTGTCTTCACTGTGAGTTGTGTTTGATGGGGGGGCTGCACGAAGGGAGGCTCAGCCAATCTCATTGTACCCATGTTGTACTCTGACAATAAAGGTTGATTTGATTTGACTAAATGAACGGTTGTACTAAAATTTGCAATCACAGCTCTTTAGCTCACCTACACGCTTGCACGTGTGTGCAGGAACGTCTCCCTGCAGAAACTTTGCTGAGGTCAGCAATGCAGTTTTGGGGAAGGATGAAAAGTGTCCGTGCATTCAACATTTCTTTCTCATGCTTGAACGGGGCTACGAGTACCCATGAAATTCTCATCTATCTGTTCTTCACAGACAATAAATTTCTTATTTTTTTTAAAAAAATAATAAAATAAAAACCCTGAACATCAGGTATCTCCAGGGCTATCAGTTTTGTGCGGTAAAAATCTGAACCAATCAATAAATGACGATAAATATTATTTTCCTGCACTTGTGGTTTTTTTTTTCTTTCTTTCTTTATTGGCAAACATTGTAGCACTAAGAATTTTAACCTATGGCACTGAAAATAAATTATGCTTGGTTGATTAGAGCCTGGGTGCAAATATCTTGAGCTTTATTAAGACGAGGATTGTTTTCAGTGCCCGTGTGAAAAAACAACAACAAGAACAACACTTAGAACTATCATTATTTATCCAATAATTGTGGCCAAAACCTACAGTGAGACATCTTGATTGCAAAAGACTCAGGGGAGTTATTTATTTATTTATATCATTTATATAGCCATCATCTCATGGGAGGCTTAAAGGATTAAAAACAAACTCCCTAACCATTTCTCTGTTCTGTACCAGCCTGCTACCAGCCCTGCAGAAAAGGCAGGGGCAACCCCTTTTACAAGAAGGCAAGAGGCTGGAATTAAGCCTGCCAAATTTATGAATACAAAAACAAACAGAACAAGACACGAACCATGAAACAGGAGCTTTTCAAGCGGTTGCCTTCAGCAAACCAGCCCTCCCACGCATTCCCCTTTTATACAGTTCAGGGCATGGCTTCTCTCTGCCTCCTTCCGAGGTGCCCCATTGCCTTCCTCTGTTTACTCCTGATTGACTGCCTCCTGTGTTGGGCGTCCTTGAAGAGGGCCAGCTGTGGGTCATCTTCATCCACGCTGTCAGGCTCACACAGCTGGGTCTCCGTCGTGACCAGGTGGGAGGGGCCTGGCTGAGGGCTCTGCAGAGCCTCAAGGCCATCATCAGCAAGCTCTTCAACACCCCCCTCCTCCTCCTCTGAGTCGTCTGACCCAACTGCTGAACCCACAGGCTGACCCTGAATCACAACACTCTCCCCTTGACATCCCATAGCTAGCCTTTCATATAATGCCAGTGTGTGGTCTACTGGTTTACATAATAGCTAGTTTGGTCTAGTGGTTAATGCACCAGGCTAGAAAGCTGGAGGCCATGAGTTTAAGTCCTGAGTTATCCAGGGGGGTAACTGGGTGACTCTGGGCAAATCATCAGGAGATGGTAAATACTAGCCCTGACTTAGGCAAGAAAGCCTGGTGGGTGACTTTAGCTCAATCTCCAGAAGACTGTGAGTTATAGTCCTATCTTGGGCATGAAAGTTGTCTGGGTGACTTTGAGTCAGTCACTATCCACAGCCCACCCCACCACCCACCACCCCACAGGGTTGTTTGTTGTATAGAAAATAGGAGGAACAGAGTGTGATGGATATGTTCATCTCTGTGGGTTATAGTAAAAATAATAAACACAGGATACAAATAAATAAAATAGAATTGCTACCATAACTTGAATACACTTCACTTCATATCATAGCTAGCTTATATACGAAGGGACACGGTGGCTCAGTGGGTTAGGATGCTGAGCTTGTCGATCAGAAGATTGGCAGTTTGGCGGGTCAAATCCTGAGTGCCGCATAGCAGAGTGAATGCCTGTTACTCGTCCCAGCTTCTGCCAACCTAGCAGTTCAAAAGCACTTAAAAATGCACTACGGTGGGAAGGTAACAACATTCCATGCCCCTTTGGTGTCTAGTCATGGCAGCCACATGACCACGGAGATGTCCTCGGACAAACGCTGGCTTTTCGGCTTTGAAACGGAGATGAACACCGGCCCCTAGAGTTGGAAATGACTAGCACGCATGTGCGGGGGAACCTTTACCTTTACCTTTAGCTTATATACACTTCACACCTTCTCTGCCAGCTTCATATCTTCATATCTTCTGCAGCTTTACGACCGCATAAACTGTTTTCCATGGCTCTAGTTACTTTTAAATGTTTTAATGTATGCCCGATGGAAAAAAATGCAATGGGAGATATAGAGCATTCTGTCAAATTATCCATTAGTTCAATCTTATTCGCTGGCACTAAATATCAAAGAAGGATAGAATCTTACTTAAGCCTAGGGAGAAAATTGTTGCCAATTGACAACTCGGCAGGCTACTGTGGAGAGAATGATAAAACAATATTATAACATAATATTTAAAAGAAATAGCATTTTCCCAGTGGAGAAAGGGTTCATTATTTTTCACACTGAAAAGTAGGAGTTAATAAAGAAGGGGGAAAAAGAGAGTTTCAGAAAGAATGAGTTGTTCATTTGGATTAATGAAAACATTTAGATTTTACAACAGCCAAAGTCAGCTCTGGAAGAAAAAACTTATGTAATAAATGAATAAAAATCTTAAGAAAGAAAGAAAGAAAGAAAGAAAGAAAGAAAGAAAGAAAGAAAGAAAGAAAGAAAGAAAGAAAGAAAGAAAGAAAGAAAGAAAGAAAGAAAGGAAGGAAGGAAGGAAGGAAGGAAGGAAGGAAGGAAGGAAGGAAGGAAGGAAGGAAGTCACAAAATGGCATGAAACAACATGGAAACATAGACCTCATAAGAAGCCATGGCAGCTAATTGGCGAAGATGGATCTGCACATTCATTATAGTGTTTTCTTTTGTTTAGGCTCCCTGGCAGATAATTGCTGGCAATATTCATTCCCATGATTTATCTCAGATGGGGAGTTCATAAAAAAATATATCTAGTGATGAAAGTACTATGTGGGTCATCAAGTACAACCTATTATAAATGAACAAGAGTCTGTCATTTCCTTGAGTAATTGGCTTGACTGATGTCTGGCTGGCCTGATTGGTTGGATTTATACCCCACTATAATTGACTAACCATTGGTGGGATTTTTTTAAAAAAAATAATAAATCAGAATCTTATTTTCCAGTATCTTGAATTCAATACTTGGTGACCTGCCCTCTGAAACAAGAGATGAAATAAATCTTCACTTTATTCAATATGACCTCTTTTCCTATATTTCAAAAATTATGTGGAGTTGGTGAAATTTGAATTTTAGTACAAAGGCATCTACATTTAAAAATGAAAAATATTTTAATGCCCTCCCTCAATCCTTCCAATGCTAAATATTAAATATTAAATAAATAATAAATATTCTTTGGGCCTTTATTGTAGGATTTAGTTTCTGCACCCCTAATAACTTCTCTGGATTTGTTTGTCTGAATCCTTATGGTACCCAGAACTGGAGATAATATTTGGTTCTAACCAATGCAAAAGAGAGTGGAAAAATTAGATTACAATCATAAACCAAAATGTCTTACATTACCCCAAACAATCATACGACATAAACGAAAGTAAAATATTGAAAAGGTAAAACATACAGCTGAGTGTGTTATACGGTGGAAAATAATGTATCAAATTTTATTTGCACCAAAAGTATCCTCAGAGACATCAAGGTTAAGTTGTTAGGGTTAGAAGTTTTGTTGGAAATTGATCTGCTCATAGGAAAACACAATCTCTTCCCTAAAATAAAGTTGTGGGAGGGTAATTCCTAGTGGCAGATTTGGTACCATGGACAGTTCCGGAGGGCAATCAATGCTGACTCAGTTACAGTTTCTGCACACCCGGTTGATTTCATCTTGAACAGGAAAATCTTTTGCCCCTTTTCGTTAACCCTCCTTGTTAGAACATTAAGATTAGCCAGATTAAATGCTAATCTGTAAAGAGCAGAGAAGATATTATAGTAATGCTTAGGGAGAGGGAAAAAATCCATGACATAGGCTGATGTTAAAGTAATGGTTTTACATCTATCATGGGGGGAGCTATCCTTCTCTTTGTGTAACCTGTGATTTTATGTACATTTTCTGCGGACAGATCATCTATGCAATTTGTAGTCAACTACTATTCCATACTCTCTCTTTTTTGCCAAGGACTTTTATTAAATCCTATTTACCCTCCCCCTGATCTTATATATGTGATACTGATGTCTATTTCTTAAGTAAATAACTTTTGTGCCTCTCGTCTTCTTATTTTCAGCCTGTTCTCTAAGAAATCAAAATTAGTTTTATTTACATTTTGTAGCATATTAGCTATCCTATCTAATGTCGTGTCAACTATAAATCTGATATGCATCCCCTTCCCCCCCCTTCATTCAGATATTTAATACAAAAAATGAATGCTGGTCCTAGGAGGGATTCTTCTTGATACCTTAAAAGGATAATATTGGAAATTATTATATCTTTTAAATTGTTATGGGCATTTGCAGAACTGAGTGCAAGTAATCTTTTGAGGCATAAATTAGGAAATTTATGCGGAAGAACAGGGTAGAACAATGGCTAATGACCCTCTTTTACCAGTCTACTATAGAGAGCGTCCTCTCGTACTGTATTGTGGTTTGGTATGCTGGTCTGACAGCCACGGATAGGAAAGTATTACAGAGGGTGGTGAGCACAGCACAAGACATTGTGGGCTGTTCCCTGACACCACTGGATGACCTCGCCAGGGCTCGTTGCCTTGGAAAAGTGAGGAAGATTCTCAGGGATGACTCACACCCTGGATGGTATCTCTTTACTCTCCTACCATCGGGTAGGAGATATAGGAGTATAGCCAGCTGCACCAACAGGCTGAAAAACAGCTTTTATCCGTGGGCTGTTAGGCTTTTGAACGGCAAATAATTTTTATAAACTTTATGCAGAATTGACTTGCAAGGCCGGTGTGTGTTGCAATTAGTTCACATGGTGTAATAATATGGAGGGTTTGTTGTCACTGTGAGTTGGGGGGTGGGAGCACTAAGGGAGGCTCAGCTAATCTCAATGCATACATGGTTGGACTTTGACAATAAAGGTTCATTCCACAGAAATAGCTAGTAGGAATTTTTTGTTCCTTGCAATGTCTGCAAAGGGCTTTGACAAATGGGTTATTTCTTGGTTATTTTTTCTAGCCAAGAACTGCTGTAGTGTTGTGCTTTATTGGGACATCATCCTCTAAACTTTTCTTTGTTAAAAGTTTTCTGAATAGCCAGGAGATTTTAAATAATATCTCCCCCACCTCATCATTCAGAGAAATAAGACAATTACAAATCCAATTTATTGCAATATTTATTACACATATTCAGTGTTTCCAATGGACATATGTAAATGTTTTAATAGGATTACAGACTCTATTGTACAACCTATTTTTGCCCTGAAGGACAAATATATTCTGGTTCCAAATGAACCCTTGGTAAAGTTACCACAGTCTTAAACCTTCTAAGGAATGGCGGATGAAGCATGTAATTAGATAAGAAATAATTCCAGAAACTTCATAATTCAGTGAGCTCAAAATAAAGAGCTGGGCCAATGGATTATTAGCGTGAATTCATTTCCTGGATTATTATTATTTTAAAAAGGAAGAGAGAAATCTGAAAGTCCAAAAAATCAAAATCAGAATCAAAGTCGTTTTTGAAACGGATTAGCCAGAAATAAGAGTCAGAAACTTCAACAATACTTTATTATTATTTTTTCAAGATTGTTTTGCTGTCCCAGGGGTTTAAGGACAAATATTGTATACAGTCACTCTTGTTACATTTTGAGGGGGCACAATGGCTCAGTGGTCAGACCTCAAGCACTGTTCAACAGGGTGACAACCCCCCCCCCAGTTCCTTGCCTGAGCAGTTCAAAAGCATGAAAATGTGAGTAGATTAATAGGGACCACTTCAGTGAGAAGGTAACAGCATTGACGACATCATCGCGGAAAATGTCTTTGGACAATGTTGTCTGCCTCAGTTAAGAAATGGAGATAAGCACCAGGCCCTAGAGTCAGACATGACTGGACCAGGAAACTTTTACCTTAACCTCTTTATATTCTGAAAAGCGCACAGCATTATGTCATTGTGTTATGTTGCTCATTCATGTTATTTTACCATTTTTATTTTTTGCGGATGTCTATCAAAATGACGCCAGATCACCAACACCAATGCTGCAGCTCTTGTAAGATTGCAATTCTTTATTTGTATAAAATAACATCACATTCAAATGGTATAGCACTGCAATGTTTTGTGTACCAGTGAGTGCTATTTATTCTTAGAACTGTCACTCGGAACAGCCAAACTGTAGATCTGTGACTATTACGACTAGTAGCATTTAATTTAATACTGCAATCCTATATACATTTTTTCAGTAGTACTAGCTTTTGAACTCATGGTTACTTACTTCTATATATACATAAAGTAGGACGGCTATGGAAGTTTTAAAATAGAAAAGTGAATTCTTTCTAACATATTATTGTATTTTAATTGTTGTATGAAGAGAGTTTATTGCATTTTCCCCCATTTATAAATTATAACTGGCAACAAAACATTATTTTCTGTTCAATCCAGAATTTTTTGTTGCACAATATTAATTCTACTGCTGACGTTGAATGCATTTTTCATTCCACACTTTTGGCTAGTATCCTGTGTTAGTGCTCACAATTTAAACCTTCCACTAAAGGAAAAAAAATATATATTTAGCTTAATGTCGGTGGCAATAGTTAAATTGATTCTTGGTGAGAATACAAACATACTTTTGTGGTTTTTCTTAGCAATGGTATAGAAATATTTTTGCATTGGATTTTTTTCTGAGACTTTTTAGTTTTCTAAATCAACAGCTTTCCTCACTTCTGCTGTTCAAATGAAATGGGATGCTATCACTTTTTTTTAAGCTGTCATTCATTTTAATAGGCCTTATGTATTTGTCCTTAACAGCTGACTGAAGTCTTGGATGAAACCGATTGAAAAAATTATTAATTTCTAAGTACCTCTGATCACACATTGCCTTGAAAAATTTGAGGATGGAGGATTATTGATCAGCTGTTAGCATAAACTAACATTTAAAATGTGGAAGAGGTACTTTTTTTTCTGTGAATTGGGAATGACCTGATTTTTTGTTATGCTAAAATACATATAGCTTTTCTAGAAACCAACCACAGAGAAACAAGCCAACCTCAACTCAAGCTTCTTTCTAACTGAGTTCATTTAGCTTGCTGTTAAATCAAACAGAACTGGAACTATTAGTCAAGTGTCAACATCTGTGGTTTGAATTTTATTTTTGCATATGATGGGATTTTTATTTATCTATTTATTTTTTAGGAATTGGTCAAAAATATCCCCCTCTGAATTAGGAAACCTATTTTGTACTCTCTGTCAATTGCATTGCCTGCAACTTGTAATGGACTGTTTAATTGGACTGCACTTTAGAAGAAGAATTAAACCACTTTATAGTTACTGTATAGTCAAGGCTATGGTCTTCCCAGTTGCAATGTATGGCAGTGAAAGCTGGACCATAAGAAAGGCTGAGCACCAAAGAATTGAGGCCTTTGAACTATGGCGCTGGAGAAGACTCCTGCGAGTTCCTTGGACTGCAAGGTGATCAAACCAGTCAGTCCTAGAGGAGATCAACCCTGACTGCTCTTTAAAAGGCCAGAACCTGAAGCTAAAACTCAAATACTTTGGCCACCTAATGAGAAGGAAGGACTCAATGGAGAAGAGCCTAATACTGGGAAAGATTGAGGGCAAGAGAAGAAGGGGACGACAGAGAATGAGGTGGTTGGATGGAGTCACTGAAGCAGTAGGCGTGAGCTTAAATGGACTCCAGAAGATGGTAGAGGACAGGAAGGCCTGGAGGAATGTTGTGCATGGAGTCACGATGGGTTGGACATGACTTCGCAGCTAACAACAACAACAATATAGTTACTGTATCTATGCATTCATTCATCATTCATTCATTCATTCATTCAATCTAAAAGGGGAGAGATGTTCTCCACCTTTAAACATGGTAAGAAAACTGGTTTGCTGTTACTCTGTTTATCGTTTTATTGCCTCTAGTCATGCATGCATTTCAGATGATGATTTATGAGCTAGAAACTAATGCGGTGTAACACAGTTTCACCAGTTTTCTCCTAGCATCTAACCACAAAGCCGTTCCTCCCATAATAACACTCCAGTTGCACAATACAATCTTTGCCCTCCTCCTACCCACCAGGAAGATAAATATCCCTAGGCCGCTGACAATATTGGGATTGGATATCATATTCTCTATTGTCTGCGTAGTGGAAGGGCAGTCCTAAGCTTGCTCTGCATTTCCAGTGTGAAGCCCTTCGTATTTTCCCAGTTAGAAACATAAAACTGCTTAATAATTTGGGCAACCTGTGCCCAGATCCAGATTGTTTGAATATGATTGATACAGTTGCTTACAGTTGGTTGTTTTTTTTCCCCCAATGGTGAATTACTTTTGGGGAAGGGGGAATCACTACTGTAGCTTAGTTTTTGCTTAGTTAAAGGTAAAGGTAAAGGTTCCCCCTCACATGCGTGCTAGTCGTTTCCAACTCTAGGGGCCCGTGCTCATCTCCGTTTCAAAGCCGAAGAGCCAGCGCTTGTCCGAGGATGTCTCCGTGGTCATGTGGCCAGCATGACTAGATGCCAAAGGAGCACGGAACGCTGTTACCTTCCCACCGTAGTGGTCCCTTTTTTCCTACTTGAATTTTTATGTGCTTTCGAACTGCTAGGTTGGCAGAAGCTGGGACAAGAAACAGGTGCTCACTCTATTACACGGCACTCAGGATTCGACCCGCCAAACTGCCGACCTTATGATCGACAAGCTCAGCGTCCTAACCCACTGAGCCACCATGTCCCTTATTTTGCTTAGTTGCAGCATGCCAAAAAGAAACTGAAGCATGAGCAGAGGTTTTGAGGAGTTAAAAGCAATGTCCTGGCCCCGTGGACACTTGGTGAGGAACAAGTGGCATCAAGAAACTTGCTTTTCCTTTGCATATATAAGAGACGGCTCTGCCAAAGTATCCAGCTGATGCAAGATAACTTAGCAAGCTTCTATGGCATGTTTTCCCATGTGTGCACTTAGCAGTGGATATTCAGCCAGCTTTGTGGGCTGCACCTTTGTGTTGTTAATCATTCTTGCTTGGAAGCCTCCTGTCTGTATTTCTCCTTGTAACAATTAAGACAAACATCAGTTACCTGATTTAACAGCAGCTAAGGGGACTGGGAATAATGGCTGCAACACTGTCCCCATAAACATATTCTTAGCAAAGTGTTATTTTTTTCTAGGTTCCAAAATTACTGTCCCAGCTATGTCATCAGACCATTTCAGCTGCCTGCCTGAAGAAGACTTTGCCTTCACTAAAATTATGCTTGGGATATTTGTACTACTCTTCTTAGTACAAGGGGCTGCCAAATCCCACAGAGTTTGAACTTTGGTGTAGACACCTAAGGTGCTAGGAGAATGCTGGGCAAATGCTGGCCATAAAGTTTCCATCTGCTGCCCTTCCTGAGTTTCCAAGCAAACTGAAGGATCTGGATTGGTTGATCTTTCTTTTTCTGTAAGTCCCGATATCTATTCAATTAAAGTTCTTTTTAGAATCTCACCTGATTTAAATCTCTAAGTCCTAAAGAACCTCTTGGCTCCTGGATAGTCACCAGATGACAACATGGATGAATCCTCCAAACCCTTGAAAATGGAGTTCCACCTTGAATCCAAGCACATTTTTCTATTAGTTGGAAAAGTGGGATCTCCGGAGAAATGATTAAAGTTTCCTTCAAGTTGAATCTAGTTCTTGGTGCATCAACATAACCACAGACTGTAGTCTTCTTGGTTTACCATTGATGTTGCCTCAACTTCTTAATGCAACCTGTAATTCTGAGAGTCTGTGGAGGTTCTCCTTGCCCAAACTCCTTGATTTTGGGATTAGCACTATACAAAACACTTCTTGAAGGTGCCAGTCAAGGCTACTGTAGCAATTAAAGACAGGTGAATTTTCAGGTTTTGATAGATTTACTATCCCTGAAATAAAGTTTTGCTCCAGTTTCTGGGTGACCTGACAAATATTCATGTGGAGGTAAATCAAACCAGTAAGGTTTCAGTTAGTAGACACATCACAACCTTATCTCTACATGAGATGGAATAATAGCTCTACAGTTTGCACCATCATGAGTTCTCTTAAAATTACTGTGGAACGTAGTTTCATTTCACGTTTGAACAGCATTGGATAAAAATGGGATGATGGAAAGGAAGAGAACGTTAGCATTGATTCTCCATTGGCAAAACTTTGCATGGAGTCAGAGAGAGAGAGAGAGAGAGAGAGAGAGAGAGAGAGAGAGAGAGAGAGAGAGAGAGAGAGAGAGAGACCTAGAATGGAGGCTTCATTACCTCAAGGGGTGAGTTTGGGTGGACAAAACCTTCCCAAGCTGAAGGGTCAGGTCTGAACCAGTCTAACTCACAACATCCATTTCAGGAAGTGGCTTTAGGATTTAAAGAGTTCTGAACAAGAAGATTTTGTCTTGGAAGATCCTGTCAAACTAGTCCCGGAAGCTCTGGACAACCTAAAAATGCTGGCTGGAGTCAACCAGATCAAAAGCTTGTTGAGTATTCATTCGGGTGAAGAGCGGTCGCTGTGGGGAAGGAAGGAAGGAAGGAAGGAAGGTAGGAAGGAAGGAAGGAAGGAAGGAAGGAAGGAAGGAAGGAAGGAAGGAAGGAAGGAAGGAAGGAAGGAAGGAAGGAAGATGAGAAATCAATTCAGGCTCACCGGGTTTTCAAGATCTTGATTCAGGACTTAGTTCAGGAAAAAAAAAAAACAGGCTTCCGTGCTCTTGGCGGGATCCTGTTTGGCTGGATCTCTCTCCGGGCTGACTTTTGCAACCGGGGGGCCTGGGGAAAACCCGAGGGAAACTGGGACAGACAATGGGGATCCTAATGAGGCTGAACGCTGCTCGAAAAGCGCCCCCCGAGTTAGACGACTCTTCCACGGATGTTCGCAGAGAGCCGGCTGGGTGCTGGACAGCTCTTGGAAAGAAAGCAAGACCAACGCCGGAGAAGCCAGCCCGGTTGGGGGCGCCAGGGAGCTCTAGCATTCCCCCCTCCTCCCCTTGCTCAGAAAAAGACCCTCTCTCGCCCGCCCTCTCCCCTCCCCGTCTTCCCCGGATACTAACCCAAGAGCTTAAAAGCCCGGCAACTTTCCGCGCGGTTCCTCCTCTCCTCCTCCCAGCCGGAGCGCAAAATTCGGGGCGCTCCAGGTGCAGCCGCCGCCGTTGCTGAGCCGAGTGGGTGGGGGTGGGGGCGAGGAGGAGGAGGAGGAGGAGGAGGAGGAAGAGGAGGAGGGGGTTACTACTTGGCGTAGCCTGCCTTCCCTCCCTTTTCAGTCGCTCGGCGGCAGCCCGGCTGCTTCCTGCGCCTCGGGCGCTGCGGACTCTCCGGCGTTGTGGAGGAGGCCCTGGCCGGCAGCTCGCCTAGTCCCCCTCCGGGCTCGCCGGAGCAACGCCAGTCGCTCAGTCCGCCCGCTCTCCTCCTTTGCACGCTCCGGGCGAGCCGGCGAAGCACAGCCTGGCCTCCGCCTCCGCTGCAGGATGTCGAACTCGAGCAGGAAGGACTTTGACGTGAAGCACATCTTGCGCCTCCGCTGGAAACTGTTCAGTCACCCGGCGGCGCCCGCGGGCGGCTGCTTGCAACCGGACGGCAGCTTCGAGCACTGGGGCCCGAGCCAGAGCCGGCTGCTGAAAAGCCAGGAGCGAAGCGGAGGCGGAGGCGGCGGAGGCGCCTTCTGGAAGAAAGCCTCCTCCTCGTCCTCCTCTTCCTCCTCCGCCTCGCCTTCCCAGTCCTCGGCCGCCGCCTGCCCGCCGCCCTGCGCCGTCTCTTCCCCCCTGCCCCTCAACGGGACGTCGCTCCCGACCACCCGGCTCCATGGGCTGGCCGAGTCGCAAGGACCCCCGCCGGCCCCTCGCACCATCTTCTACGTCGAGGCTCTGGACGAAGGGCCCGGCGGTGGTGGTGGTGGTGGAGGAGGAGGAGGAGGAGGAAGCAGAGGGGGGGACTTCGCTGAGTTCCCCCGCCCGGAGGAGAAGGCGCTGGTGCTGCGCGAAGTCAAGGGAGAGCCGCTGCCCTTCGCGGATGGAGGCGGCCGGGCAACAGGTGAAGGTGCCGCGCACAGGTAAGCTACGCGAGCGAGGGTTGCCCGGCCGGAGAAGCGCCCCTGGCCGGCCAAGGAAAGCCCAACAACGTGTAGCACCCCTTTCCCTTCCAACCACCCTCTCAGCTTTGCTTTGCCTTGCCTTGCCTTGCCCTATCTTGCCCCACTTTGCTCAGTTATGGGAAGCGCCCACCACAACCACCCCGACTTCCACTTGCCTGCCGGTTCCTTTTGAGTAAGCTGCGCAAAGAAGCAGCTTGACTCTCCTCCTCCTCCTCCTCCTCCTCCTCCTCCTCCTGGGATTGTTGTTGTTGTTAGTTGCGAAGTCGTGTCCGACCCATCGCGACCCTATGGACAATGTTCCTCCAGGCCTTCCTGTCCTCTACCATCTTCTGGAGTCCATTTAGGCTCACGCCTACTGCTTCAGTGACTCCATCCAGCCACCTCATTCTCTGTCGTCCCCTTCTTCTAGAGAGCGCTTAAGAAGGCGTCCTTTCGGTCCGACCCTGCCGTTAGTCTCGTTAGCGACCGAACTTCGGAGTCTTTTTTTTTTTTTTTTTGGTCGCTGGAGAAAAAAATCGCACGGTCGCCTGGCGAACTGGTGGAGAAGCCACCGCCACGTTTACGCACGCCAAGAATCGCAGGGGTGGTAGCTGGGTTTTGCAGGGATGGTCGTGGAACGCTATCTAAAGCCGACGCTGGCAATAATATCCGAGTTCACTTGCAGGGATTTGCGAAGAACTTTCCTGGATTTGTTCCGGTAGCGAATTGACCACCAACGGATAGATAAGAGACACCCATTAAAGCAGCACTGCAGCTGTGTTTAAATTGCTTCAAGGGACCGTTAAGTCCTGCTTCAGTCCTTGTCACTGGCACCTGTAACATTTCAAAACTCAAACTTTGCTTGAGCTGGAGCAGAATAGATCTCATGCTCAGGAATGCCTTAATTCTCTTTTTGGGAGTTCTAGAGTAAACCGATTCTTCTTTGTTTCCTTAAGGGTGCAAGAGAATGACTCTTCTGGGCTTCTTCCCAAAGGTCCTTTTTTTTTTACAGGAGGCATCGGGACTTTCTTGCTTTTCTCTGAAGACTTTTCGCTTCTCATCCCAGAAGCTTCTTCAAAGCTGAAGAAGAGCTGAAGGAGCTTCTTGGATGAGAAGAGAAACGTTTTAAAAACGAAACAAAACCAAGAAAGTCCAGTTGCCTCTTGAAAAAGCACCCTTGGGATAGAGCCATGACCTGAATGATGGAGAACCTCCATCGACATTCCTGACTTCTTGGAGAAAGCACTCCTTAGTCTAACTTTTTCATCTCAAGTTGATGTGTCCTGTCTAAAATAAATCCTTAACAGAATTCTTGTTTTAATAGTGTATACGAGTACTTGTGCAAGATTTTTTCCCCCCCTGGATCCAGTTTCTTGGGAGTGAACTTTGGGGCTCAAGTAGGGCTTTTGTGTAAAGGGGTAAAGATTGTGTTGGCAAACTGATGCAACCAAAAAATTGCATGACCAAAAATGTCAACATTGTAAGACTACATGTGACTTTCAATACTTAAGCACATACTAGAAAATGGATTGAGTATATCCAGAACAAATATGGGACTAAAAAGTTTCATGTAGCATTTGAATAAGTCTTCCTTTCTTTTCTTTTTTTCTTTTTTTATATTTAGTAGTAATAGTGTTTGTAGTTATCCTATATGAGCTAGAGAGTGATAGATCTTAGAGTTTATGGTTGTTAGCATTTGGATGTTTATGAGTGGTTTTTTTTTGTTTTTATACCCTGTACTTAGCTCTGGGAAGTGGGGGGGGGAGGGGGGAGGGGTAGGGAGGGAGGGGTATGGGAGGGGGAGGGGGGACTGTTAAAGATAAAATGTATGTTAAAACTTTTTAATAAAAAAAAATACTTAAGCACATACTTTAATTACCCTAAATTGCCACAGACACTACTTAGAGATTTATTGTAAGAAAAAAGTGAGTACTCTTAATTGTTGTGTTTGTGTTTCTACACTATTTTTTCCAGAAAGTAGTTAACATCTTGTAGTTAACATCTTCAGCTTTGAAACTAATGATCCTCTCATCTTGTCTTCTGTTTCTCTTCAAAATTATAAGAACTAAAATAAGCAAAAGATTATATATATATATATATATATATATATATATATATATATATATATATATATATATATATATATACACATACACACACACACACACACACACACACACACACACACACATATATATATATATATATATATATATATATATATATATATATATATATATATATATATATATATATATATATATATATATAGGATGGCTATTGTACATTGACATTCATACTTTTGTGTACTCAGAATATTTACACAAAATGGAAAAATCCCGATTAGTAGTCCAAAGGTTGCTGATTAAAAGTGCCCAGTAGGGAAACTATGCAAAGTTATTTATCTTATATACAAATTATGCATGGAAGCACCTATGTATCCAATTTATTTTATTGATGGATTGACTTACCCAACTGGATTTAGAAATGAGATAAAACAAAGTGAAGGTCATTTAAAATAGAAGGAAAAAGAAAAAAAAGAAGCAAAAAAATACTATTCCCACTTGGAACCATTCAAGTTCAGTTTTATATATATATATATATTTTGGGGGGGAGGACCTTTTGTTATTCCCAAAGATTGGAATAACAGCTCCATTAACGGCTTCTGAATAAATATGGTGCTATGGAGTTTTATAGGTATCCCCCCCAGTTTCCATTTGAACTGGTAAAATGCTTTGTTTGCATTTTTCTTTTTTTTTAGTTTGAAACATTACTTCAAAAAGAGTATCTTCCTTTTTCCTGATAACACTTAACATAGGTGAAAATCTTGTTTCTTGTTTCTTTTTTTTGGATATTTATTTTAATGCTCTTCCATTATTCTACTCCTGGGATGGCTTGAATTTCAAATTAGAGTTACAAAGCACTTGGGTTTGTCAGTTTCCAACCAGTTGATTCAGTCAAAGCTAAGCATATTTAAACCTGTTTGCTTCAGCGAATAGTGACATGCATCCTTACCTTTAAAAGCCAGGAGACTTAAAGATTCTTGACTAGATCTAATATCAGAAGGAAAACCAGCCATGTGGGAATAATATTTTAGGCCATGCCATTGGGATTTGCTGATGTGTGTACTTTTTAGCTGAAATGTTTCTAGCACCTGTCATATAGAGCTAACCAAGCCCTAAGTTGAGATATCATTGGTGTTTATTCAGGTGTTTAAATGATCGTTGACATCCTGAAATATTTTATTTAGAATTATGACATTTCAGATGCATTGAATTTGTTTCACCATTCTGTCTAGATCCACAGGGCTCAAATACTTCTTTCTTTCTTAATTATTACAGATCCAATAGTAAGCCTTGGAGGGTGTTATTTTCTAAATTGCCTAATGAAATTTCTAATAATTAGAGGTTTAGCTAGTTTTCAATGACTTTAGGACATAGCAACCGTTCTTCAAAATATTCAAGTGAGAAGGGGCCCCTGAAGTTAAGTTTTGCTCAGTTCACTGAGAACTGCTTAATTTTTTTAAAAAACCTTTATGGCATTGTTCCAAATGAATACAAGAAAAAAATAATCTGTGTCACTTCATTTGTCTTTCTTATTCACTGCTTGTCCCCTTAGCACAGAGTACACACAAATACTTAATCATTTCGAAGAAACTTAATGAATATTTGAAAAACTTCAAACAGAAATTAATATAGAAAGTGAGGGACCAAAAAGTAAACAATGTGGCACAATAGTGGGACAAGGTTATGGAAAAGTTGCCTTCAACTTTTTTAGTGAAAACTAGGCTATGAAATTTAGCTAATTTAAAGGTTACATACTCTCACTATTATAAATCAGTCTTCCAGATTGCCATACCAAATTTATGGCTACAATGCATTCCCTCTAATGTATGGTGCCCATAGCTTGTAACATGTCTTGTGGCTTAACTCTCAGGATGCTGTTTGCTTATACATAATAGGCTACAGAATGGTCCTGGATAGGAAATTAACCCTTTCCTTGCTCCCTGGAAAAGGACCATGAAAAGTAGCAAGTGAGATTTCTTTAAAAATGGATAAATGATCCTGTCTATTACGCTAGCCGTTCCAGTTTGATTAGCTTTTGCGTTTGGAAAAGAGAAAAAGATGGCTTTATTTTTGTTGAGCAGAGTAGAATAGCTTCATGTGAGTCTGTGGAAAAATCTGAGCTCCTTTGTCAAGCTATGCAGGCAAGGAGTCTTCTTTTGAGCAATTTTTCATGCATATAATGATACATGAATCAATTTCAAGGCAGTGAAGCTGAAAAGCTGATTTTTATACAGTTTAACCTCTTTCATTGAAAAGTTTTTCAGGTGTTCATTTCTTTTTCAAAGTGGGGAAGCACCTGAAAGCAGGACAAGAAGCAACGGATGGAAACTAGTCAAGGAGAGAAGCAACCTAGAACTAAGGAGAAACTTCCTGACAGTTAGAACAATTAACCAGTGGAACAACCTGCCTCCAGAGGTGGTGAATGCTCCAACACTGGAGGTTTTTAAGAAGAGACTGGACAGCCATTTGCCTGAAATGGTATAAGGTTTCCTGCCTGAGCAGGGGGTTGGACTAGATGACCTCCAAGGTCCCTTCCAACTACTTCTTCTTCTTCTTCTTCTTCTTCTTCTTCTTCTTCTTCTTCTTCTTCTTCTTCTTCTTCTTCTTCTTCTTCTTCTTCTTCTTCTTCTTCTTCTTTCTTCTTCTTCTTCTTCTTCTCCTTCTCCTTCTCCTTCTCCTTCTCCTTCTCCTTCTTATTATTTATTATTTATTATTTATTATTTATTATTTATTATTTATTATTTATTATTTATTATTTATTATTTATTATTTATTATTTATTATTTATTATTTATTATTTATTATTTATTATTTATTATTATCTGAGCGTTCATAAGCATGTTGGTGTTTCTATAGAATTAAAATCATGAAGTAAAGCCTTCTTGGATGGCTTTCTTCAGTTGCATTTAAAAAAACAAACAAACAAACAGATTTTTCAATTAAAAATATGATAGAAGGCCTCTTCTTTTGGAACTTCCTTTGCAATATCGGTAGGTTAGGATGGCCCAGAGAGTCAGATAGCCCTAACATCACTGGCATAGATCTACGAGTCTGTTTCACCTTCTTTAAAAAATAAAAATAAAATCTGGATAGAAAAGAAGGTTTACCAGGAAACTTGATTCTTTCAAGTAAACATGCAGAAATGTGTCTTGTAAGCTTGCTTCAGGCACCCCTGGGGTCAGTAAGATGTTTGAAAGCAAAGAAAAACCTCGGGAAAATTCAGTTCTGTTTGATTCTCTTTTAGAAAATGTCTCGAAGAACATGGCCACTAAAGATTTGCTAGATTTTTTTTAAAAAGTCATCAACATGACACAACAGGGGCACTTGTAGTTTTGCACATTTTCTTCCTTACGGTTTCTGGCTGAACAAGGGTTGAAGTCTGTGTTCCTACAAAAGCAACCAGATCTGTCTGAGGTGGAATAGCACTGGGCTACAAGATTCAAACGATCACGTTATGCCATGTTTTAGAACTGGTGCTAATTATTTTTTCAAGAGTTTTCGGTTCCTACTTAGTTTGATGCCTTATCTCTTTCCTTAGAAATGTTTCCAGAAGATCCAACTTTTTTGGCCTTTTGACAGACCAAAGAGGTTTTGTGTATGTGTGTTTGGGTGAGTGTGTGGAATGCTATGCAATGTCTGTGCTGTTAAAATTCAATAATGCTCTGTTATTTTTGGTTAATGTTTATCTTCCACAATCAATTACAAAATAAGCTTTCATCATACTACTCATAATTTCCAGTTGCTAACAAACAAAATGGTTACTTTTCCCCCGTATAGTGTTGCAATAGAAGAAAAGGAATTAGATATTTTTTTCCCTTCCCCACTCCCCTAGAATTCACATATTCCTTTTTCTGAACTTATCTTAGCAGAAAGGAACATCTGGTGATACAGTTGCAGTTTTGAAAAATGTGGTGGAAACTGTCTGGTGAGGACAAGTCACAAAATGCCAACTTAACTGGAAGACTATCCAGTGGTCAGCATGCAATCCAGTACAAGATTTATGACGCCCAAGGCTTTCCTATAAACTAAAATGCTTCAAGCTGTTGTATTGCTGTATAGAACATATGCTTCATGTTTGCTTTTTTTAAAATGGGGAGGGGGTGAGGGACATGCTTGAAGGATACCTTAACCAAGTTGATTAATTATGTGTCATCAAATCAATGTCAGCTGTTAGAGATCCCATAGATAGATTTTCTCCATCACCATCTATCCACATCTTAACAGAATAAGAGCATAAGAGAGTTCAAAGAGACCTGTGAAGTCTTTTGGCCCACCCCCCCTGCTCAAAATGAAAATAAAAAAACACTATAGTACCATTTCACTATACCATTTCAAACAAAGGGTTGTGCAATCTCTTCTCATCCACAACTTCTGAAGGCAAGCCGTTCCACTGGTTAATTGTTCTCACTGTTCTTCTCAGTTCTAGGTTGCTTTTCTCCTTGTTAAGTTTCCATCCATTGCTTCTTGTCCTGCTATCAAGTGCTTTGGAGAACAGGTTGACCCCATCTTCTTTGTGGCAGCCCCTCAAATATTGGAACACTGCTATCATGGTCCTTCTTTTTACTAGAGTAAAGGTAAAGGTTCCCCCGCACATGCGTGCTAGTCGTTTCCGACTCTAGGGGCCGGTGTTCATCTCCATTTCAAAGCCGAAGAGCTAGCGCTTGTCCGAGGATGTCTCCGTGGTCATGTGGCCGGCATGACTAGACGCCAGAGGCGCACGGAACGCTGTTACCTTCCCACCGTAGTGGTCCCTATTTTTCTACTTGCATTTTTTACGTGCTTTCGAACTGCTAGGTTGGCAGAAGCTGGGATGAGTAACAGGCGCTCACTGTTACGCGGCACTCGGGATTCGACCCGCCAAACTGCCGACCATCTGATCAACAAGCTCAGCGTCCTAACCCACTGAGCCACCGCGTCCCTTTACTAGAGTAGCCATACTCAATTCCTGCAACTGTTCTTCATATGTGTCTTCCAAAGATGCCCTGTCACTGAGTCCCTCCACCTTTCTCGTGGTCATTGTTTTCCTCTCTTTTCTTCCAGCTTTCATAGCATCAAAGTGATCTTCAGAAATCTAGTTTTTTTGCATAATATGTTTGAAATGACGTATTTTACCCCAGTCAGCCATATAGATCATAATCCTACAGTGAACATTGTGGTATGTAAACCAGAACTGAAATTGTAGATACGTCTTGTAGCTGAATTTGTGGCTGTTATGCTCTAGCTTTTCTTTATTTTTATTTTTATTTTTCATTTAATTACTTCTGTGGAGATAGCCATCTATTTGTGTATGTGTGTGTGTATGTAGCACACACTTTTTAAAATACTCTATGTCACCCACAGCAATTATGTGTGGTTCTTTTTCTTCTTAGCTTTTAGAATAATAATAAATAATAAACCTTTATTGTCAAAGTACAACATGTGTACATTGAGATTAGCTGAGCCTCCCCCCGTGCTCTCTCCCCCCAACACACAGTGACAACAAACCCTCCATCCTACCACACCATGTGAACCAACTACACCACACACCGGCCTCCCAAGTCAATTCTGCATAAGATTATGTCCCATTTAAAAGCCTAACAGCCCACGGATAAAAGCTATTTTTCAGCCTGTTGGTACGGCTGGCTATATTCCTGTATCTCCTACCGGATGGTAGTAGAGTAAAGAGATACCGTCCAGGGTGTGAGTCATCCCTGAGAATCTTCCTCACTCTTCCAAGGCAACGAGCCCTGGCGATGTCATCCAGTGGTGTCAGGGAACAGCCCACAATGTCTTGTTAATTGTTAATAAAAGATGTTAATTGTTGAAATCAGAGTTTTTAAATAACTGTATAATAAGCATTGGAACTCAACTAATATTGATTAAATTTAAGAGTTTTAAAAGCTGTTTTTATAGGTACCGAAGAGAGATCTTTCAAAATCTTCCTTGGCTTTAATTCAGTCCTTGAATAAAATATAATTAATGCTTCTTCATCATTTTTCATGTTGGTGAATCTAAAATAGAATTTGTAAACAAAAGCAAGCACAATTATTCTTTTGCATGGGTTTCCAATATAAATAAGGTACATTACGATAAATATTTCAGCATAGCCATATATCCAGCCTAGGACAGGAATGTCATTAGATGAGAATTAGTCTGACAGAAACTATTTTCAAATTTTGTAATGTGTTCAGCTGTGGAAGGAACATAATGTTTAATCTACTTGAAATAAGCTTTCATAGTGTTTATCAATGAGCTTGATTCATTTCCCGGTATCTGGGTTACATTAAACTATAGGAACGTGAAAGAAAGAAAAGAAAAGAAAATTGCCAGTTAAAAGTAATGTTTTCAAACTACCTTTTAGAACAAGGAATTAAGATCTGGATAACAGAGACCCAATCACAGGGCCTTATATGTGTGTTTCCCCTGGATTGTTCAGAAGTGTCTTTTCATTCGTATGACACTAGCTCTGGAGCATGAGTAAAGGATTTGGCCGGGGGCTCATCCCATGCCTCACTTCATCTGGCATTTCTCTACAGGAAAACAGCTCTTTTGCAAAGTGTCAGCTATAGGGAGAAAAGGTGATTTTTCTTCCTCCTCTGGAGCGCGCGCTCCAACTCTGTCCAGTGTGTGTATAGAGAAAAGCTATTTAAACCTCTCAGAGTCAGTTTGTGAGTTGAGCGACATAGGAGATGGGTAGATGGATGGATGGATAGATGGATGGATGGATGGATGGATATTCTTAGGATCAGGAAGGTGGGATGGGTCATTTCCATGTCAGTGACAGAAACGAAAGGGGAAAGGAAATGTGAACTAGAGTGGTGCTTGTTGTGTCTGTGTGAAGTGAAGCCAAGGGATGACACATAAGGAAGTATGTTTTACACAGCTGTGGAAAGTCCTTCAGTGAAAAGGTCTGAATAAGACTCATTAACTAAGTGCTCTTTGTTAACATTGCATTCAGTTGCAAACCTTAGTTACTATTAGATAGTATATGATCTCTCTCTCTCCCACTCTCTCTCATATCTATCTATGTATCTATGTATCTATCCATGTATGTATGTATGTATGTATCTATCTATCTATCTATCTATCTATCTATCTATCTATCTATCTATCGTATAGCATCTCTATCTTTCTATCTATCATATAGCATCTATATCACTATCTATCAATCTATCATTTTATATATATATATATATATATATATATATATATATATATATATATATATATATATATATATATATATATATATATATATATATATATATATATATATATATATATAATTCATCTGTCTCTCTATTTGTCAATCTCTCAGTCTTTCCACCCATCCATCCATCCATCCAAATGGTATAGGGTTTCCTACCTGAGAAGGGGGTTGGACTAGATGACCTCCAAGGTCAGTTCCAACTTTACTATTATGATTATGATTATATCATTTATCAAACATTTTTTCAGTCCTCTCTTTTCAATCTCTGTAGTGGGAGGAAGAAAAGTCATTCAAAGCTATTCAGATAAAAGAGATAATTTGAAACTAACCAAAAAAGGTCACACCTGAAGGTATAAATCTTAATTGAATGCCATTACACGGTGGCTCAGTGGGTTAGGATGCTGAGCTTGTTGATCAGATGGTTGGCAGTTTGGCGGGTCGAATCCCGAGTGCCACGTAACAGAGTGAGTGCCTGTTACTCGTCCCAGCTTCTGCCAACCTAGCAGTTTGAAAGCACGTAAAAATGCAAGTAGAAAAATAGGGACCACTACGGTGGGAAGGCTTTGAAATGGAGATGAGCACCGGCCCCTAGAGTTGGAAATGACTAGCACACATGTGCGGGGAAACCTTTACCTTTACCTAGTTATAATCTGTGAATTATTCTGAACCTCTGGAGATGATTTAGTCCAATGAGAACTCATAGGAATACACATTTTTCCTGTGATACTTGCTTTCTAAATTCTATCATGAATTGTTTGTAATAACAGAGAAAGTAGACCCATGCTCAGGACTGTTTACAATATTTGGTCAGGGAAATGAAATAATAATCCTTCAATTTAGTTGTTTTGGTTTCATTCAATTCCATGGATGGGTTGGAAGAAAATTTGTGAAAGGGAGAGGGGATAATTTAAAAGATTCCCCAAACATCACAGTAGCTTTTATGTTATGATTTAGCTTCATGGTTTTCAAAGACCCAAACTTCCAAAAATCAGGTATGCAAACATAAATTTCTGAAAGAAAAACCCCCAAAACAAAACAGGTTTGCTATTGTAAATCAGTCAGTATATAATTAAAGGTGTATCTTCCCCTACCTACAGCTTGATCATACTGTACTACAAGATCCCATTTATATCCTGCCCTTCTCCGAAGACTCAGGGCGGCTTACAATTTAAAGCACAAATCAATGTGCTTAGCAAGATATTCCCAACTTGCTGAGGGATCAGATAATGAAATATATATTATAATATAACAATTTGGAAATCATAATAAGGCCAATAAAAATAGCCTTTTTATTACAGTATAGGAAAAAAAACCACTAATACACAGTGGTAAACAGAATCACTTTCCATTTATTGCCTAGAATGGCTGTAAATCAATATGAATGATCATTTTGCACTGAATTCTGAACTGTGTTTTTTTTCTGAGCCAAAATTAGCTTTTTATTTCTATCTTTCCTTTGATAAGATGCTTTCCTTGTACATTATCATTGTTTTCCCCAAGTAAATTTTCTCCATCTTAAGTACAATCCATTTCTTTTAAATCAATGCAACTATGCTATTTCTGTGACATTATTTATTGCAATATCTCAGCCATTTCCTTTAATTTGTTTCCAAGAAAAGATGCTTAGAAATAAGACTGCAAAAGTCTCCTCTAAATTCTTGACTGCATAAGGAAACAATTTAAAAAAATAAAAAAATAAAGGCAGGTTTCTTATATAACATCTGCCTAATTACCCGCTGAGTTGCTAAGTCAGCCTCTACACAGGTGTCATTTTGGAAATCAGGAATTTCCACAAGCAACCCTATTTTATGAGAAAGAGGATTTTTTTTCCCCTGTAGTATGCCGCTTTATAATTTCCATATGTTTATTAGCGGTTTTAAGAATAACTGGAGACTAGTTTTCCATCATTTCAGATATTGAAAAAGCAAGAAGGTGAAGCATGTTTTCTTATGCGCTGTCTGTGTGGGTTCTAGAGCGTTTGTTTCTTAACCTGACAGCTTGAAGATGTGATCATGAATGGAGATTATACAGAGAACTTTAAGATAAGAAAAGGCACAAGCCAAGGGTGTCCATTATCTCCACTGTTATTTATTTTCACTCTGGAAGCCTTAAATAGAAATATTAGACAAGATACAGAAATTAAAGGGCTAGAAATAAAAGGCGAAACATAGCATTTGCTGATGACTTGGTATTTATTTTAGAAGAACCTTTGGAGATGATTCCTAAATGGTATGGGAAAGATAGAACCATATGAAATGGTAGGATTGAAAAATAAACAGAGAAAAAACCAAAGTAATAGCTAAAAACCTTACAGATAAACAAACAAACAAACGTGTTATAAAAAACAGAATTACAGATAGTTAAAAAGCTTAAATATTTGGGAGTACATTTAACAGCAAGATGTTCAACGATAAAATAAGATAATTATATGAAGATGTCTGGACTTCAACTCCTAGAATTCTGCTGGGCTGGGGAATTCTGGGAACTGATGCCCAGACACCTCAAGCTGCCAAAGTTGAGAAACATTGTTCTAGAGCAGAGGCTGAGTCTAGGATGGGTAGAAAGATCAGTTCAGTTCAGCAATGATGAAAGTCTGAGAAACAAGGAATGAAAAGGGTGTCCAGACAAAGTGGTGGGATAAGACTGAGACTTGTGGACTTCCACAATTCCAGCATGGTTGAACTGAGGAATTCCAGGAGTTGAGGACCACAAGTTGTAAAGTTGCCAAAGATGGAGATCCCTGTTCTAGAGCAGAGATTATTTCCACCATCTTTGTTCTCAGTCTCATCTCACCACCTTGTCTGGATACCCTTGTCTTTCCTTGTTTCTCAGACTTTCATCATTGCTGAACTGAAATCTTTCTGTCCATCCTTGACTCAGCCTCTCCCCAAAAAGCTTTGATCATCACCCACCTGCCCCTGATGTCTCCCTTCCCAATGTGTTCCTGCTTGCCAAGATTTTACATGCCTTGAGGTTGCCCTTGGAAAATGTCAACATAAAGGCAGAAGCACTAATACTAATACAATAAAGATAGGATGACTTCGGCTGGTTGACCTAATGGTTGGGGAGAAGAAGAAGGCACGATCACAGGGGCAAAGCTGAAAAAATATTCATTTCCTAATCTAGGATTAGTTGACACTGTCTTTGGTTTTCCACTGGGCGGGGGATCTTGTTATTGACTTTCCAAAAGTCAAAAAGAGTTTGGGGCCTGCCAAATTGTAAAGGGGGAAGTGTTTCCACAAGGCATGTTTTCTAGATCCCCCTAGTTTTCGGAGAGGACATGTGGAAAGTTCCTACACTACTCAATCTGGTGCGATGGGCAGATACTCTCAGGATATCATCTAAGTATAATAAATAGGAGTCCGTGAATACACTTACAGTCCACAGAAAACTAAACGTACTGTGGGGGTCCTCAAATCAGCGATGCCAGCATGAAGATGATGTATCTGGCATTTCTGTTTAGCTTCCAAGCTTTCCATTCTGTCGAAGTGAATGTGACTGATGCCATAACTATTATTCGCCCCATACATTTTTAATCTTGACTTTGGAACAGTGTTCAGCCTTTTATTATGCCTTTCTCAGGAAGAGAGCAAATGCCCAAATGTTCATTCTGAGAGGCATCTAAGTAATTTTGGTTTACTCTGAAGTGAAAGGTGGGTTTACAGCTATAAAAACATATAGAAATTCATCATGGATGAGTGCAGAGGGAAGCTCCAGACCTCTTCCCGTTTGGAGTCAGAGAGAGGAAGGGAACATTGAGAGCTGGATGTGTTTTTTGTTTATGAATAATTTTGAGTAATGAGTCAGGGCAGAACCAGCATAAATCCTAAAATAAAGTTGTTATCTCTCTCTCTCTCTCTCTCTCTCTCTCTCTCTCTCTCTCTCTCTCTCTCTCTCTCTCTCTCTCTCTCTCTCTCTCTCTCTCTCTCTCTCTCGTATAGTTAAACTAGCAATCTTCCTCCTCCCACCAAATTCATAGTGTCCATCTGAAATCCAGCCAGTTCACAAGTGGCATGATGTTTGGGTAACTTTAGAATAGAATAGAGCTGGAAGGGACCATGGAGGTCTTCTACTCCAGCCCCCTGCTCAAGCAGGAGGACCTATACCATCTCAGACAGGTGATTGTCTAGCCTCTTCTTAAAAACCTCCAGTGTTGGAGCACCCATGATTTCTGGGGGCAAGCTGTTCCACTGGTTAATTGTCCTCACTGTCAGGAAGTTTATCCTTAATTCCAGGTTGCTTCTCTCTTTGATCAGCTTCCAGCAATTGTTTCTGGCACAGTTGGCGCCGCTTCTCAAGGTCTTCTCCAGGTTCGTTTCTTCGTAGTTGACACATCCTTTTCCAGGTGGATAGTGATGGGAGAGGAAAAGCAGAAAGCGAAAGTAAATCCCCCCCCCTTCCCAGCAGAATGGCAGGCCTCAAACAAGAGCACATATGCAGAGACAACAATAAGGATTTGGGGACATGACAGAAGAGACTAGAGTGCCTATAGAATATCATTGTCTTCCCCAAAGAAGGAAAATGAGGAATGTTGTGGTCTTAGAAAGAGAACATGCAAACACAGAACATGTTGCAGAAAGGGATTGGCATCAGTGTCTTTCGAGTAACTATGCCCTAGTCTCCAAAGGTTTAACAGGTTTATTAATAGTCCAAGACTGGACTATGGCATGGGGCTTTGAGACTGAACTCAGAAAGAAGTCCCCATTCAAAAGAAGCAAACATTTTGTGTGGAAGGTAAGGGAGAAGCAATTGTCTGCTCAGAGAGAAAGAGCAAGGATTCCCAGAGATAAGCAGACAGGGTTGGCTTCCTTGGAATTTAGTCCACTATCAAACTATGTTCACCTACTGTTTCAATACTGGATGCTCCCTGTCTCCATCCAGGCAATGAAACTGTTTGTCAGCTCTGCCTTTACTCCACTAGAAGGTGGCTACGGCTGTGAGATTCGGTTTCTCTTTGCTTTAACAAGTGGCTCTCTGAATATTTGAAGCCCAGATGGGAGCCCTCCTTCTATAGAAGGAGAGTAAGGTAAAGGTAATGTAATGCGTGCTAGTCATTTCCAACTCTAGGGGCCAGTGCTCATCTCTGTTTCAAAGCCGAAGAGCCAGCGCTTGTCCGAGGACGTCTCCGTGGTCATGTGGCCAGCATGATGCCAAAGGTGCACGGAACGCTGTTACCTTCCCACCGTAGTGGTCCCTATTTTTCTACTTGCATTTTTTACGTGCTTTCGAACTGCTAGGTTGGCAGAAGCTGGGACAAGTAACAGGCGCTCACTCTGCAATGCGGCACTCAGGATTCAACCCGCCAAACTGCCGACCTTCTGATCGACAAGCTCAGCGTCCTAACCCACTGAGCCACTGCATCCCTTAGAAGGAGAGTACCTTTACCTAAAGTTTACTTCTGAAAAGATCATCCAGCCCAAAGCTCTTTGGGCTGCTGTCCTATAAGTAACAGGTTTACATGGCCTTGGCCCGGTGTTAACATGCATCTTATTCAGTTCCAGACCAGACCAGAATCAAAGTCAGTCTTACCCCTGGTCCTTTAACATTGGGTCTGACTGGCATCTATCTGGTTCCCTTGTATCCAATGCTGGTGATTCTGTTGGGAGTCATTCTCTGTAGGTGATTTGTCCATTTATCTTTGGTTTGGGCAAATCACTCTGCTGCATCAAAGTGGATGTTTAATTTTTGTGGTCCAAGACCAGTATGCATTCATATGTACTCTTTATTAGGAAGGAAGGAAGGAAGGAAGGAAGGAAGGAAGGAAGGAAGGAAGGAAGGAAGGAAGGAAGGAAGGAAGGAAGGAAGGAAGGAGTAAATTAGTCATAGGGGACTGGACTTCCTTCCTTCCTTCCTTCCTTCCTTCCTTCCTTCCTTCCTTCCTTCCTTCCTTCCTTCCTTCCTTCTTTCTTTCTTTCTTTCTTTCTTTCTTTCTTTCTTTCTTTCTTTCTTTCTTTCTTTCTTTCTTTCTTTCTTTCTTTCTTTCTTTCTTTTCAGAGTGAACCAGAACCACAAGTACCAAAAGTGAACAATGTCAAGCCAAACAAACAAACAAACAAAAATGTTAAAAACAATTGCACATGTACAGTCCTGCTCCATAAAATAGTTGAAATTAACCCTAAATCTAAGGGAAGGGATAACCAACCAACAATACGAGCTATCTAATTAGAAAACAGAGGTTAAATTTAGGGTTAAAAGTCTGGGAGATAAAAAATAACTTTCAGATGACACCACTTGAAATGTTTATGAGCCTGGGCATAGACACACCAGTGGGAGGCTCATGTATGCATAACACCATTCTAGGCATTGGTTAAATATGTAAGGTTATAAAACTAAGACTCTGTCGACATCTTGAAGTTGGCAGAGGATTAACTGCAGGCTGCATAGATGTAAATAGTCAAACTGAGTCTCTTCATGTCTAACATGTTCTACATGCTGTTGCACAGAATGATAGAGTGCCAAACAAGGTCTTCTAAAAGCAGCCAGGAAATAAGGGGATGGCTTCCATGGCCAGAATCCATGCATGGGAAAAGAGTGATAAGATCTGAGTCTCCATCTGTGTTGCAGCATAAAATTGCTGTAGGTACCCTTGACTAATCTGACAGAGCAATCAGGTATATGGAATAATCCTGAATGTAAATATACCCTGAAGCCTACAATAAGAACTTTGTAATGATTTGAACAAGTTACACAAAATCCACCTGAAAGGGAAATCTCATTGTCGTGAGGCCTATATGACTATATTTTATGAGTGGTAAAGAAATGGCTTGGAAAGAAATGGAGAGACTGACCAATGTAGGCCATTTGAACGGTGGTGTAGGGTCTCCTGCTTGGGCAGGGGGTTGGACTAGATGACCTACAAGGTTCCCTTCCAGCTCTGTTATTCTAATTTGTCAGAGCATGCACAGTCTTATTGCACTGAGAGTAAGTGGAGTAAGTGGTCTATATTAAATGGTGGTTTATATTACACTATCTACAATATACACTAGGAACAACATACATACATACACCTTGTAATACAGCAAACTCCAACATACAGCAGTTACAGCAGGAAATGGATGAGAGAGAGAGAGAGCACAGCAGCAGAGCCTTCCCTTTTATACTCAGGCTCTTAAAGTGATACAGACCCAGACCCAGGCCCTGCTGAGTCATTCCTATCATTGTATCATCCACCTTAGATTCTATTACATCAGACATGTCAAACTTGCGATGTCATGTGATGTCATACGACATATCTCAACTTTTTCCCCATGGCTGACAATGGGGCGGGCACAGTTTCATCGTGACGTGTCCGGCCCGTGGGCCAGCAGTTTGTCACCCCTGCATTACATCATTACATAAGCTGTTTAGCTATTAAATGAATACCTTGACATAATTCTATTCTAATCCTGAACTAAGAATCAGGAAATAATAAATATTATGCAACAAAAGACTGCTAAATAGGTTTTGCTTCCAAGTAAAATCAACCAAGCCAACGATGACAAAAGACCAGGAAAGATGGTGTTGCAATAACTAAGATAATTCATCAAAAATACCAGGGGTTTTGCCAGATGCTGAAAGAAGAGTCAGCTGTTCTTAGAATACTTTGGAAGAGAAACTAGTGCACTAAAGTTGTTTCTTTATTCAAAATTGCTTCTTAAGTAATAAATTTGCATAGTTGTTCTAGCAGTACTTAATGCTAGTACTTCATGAAAATCCCCTGCATGTATTCCGGATGATTTTAGATTTGGATTGCAAATGGCCCCTACTCTATTAGTCTGGAAGTTGAGTTAGGTCAACTGGATTTATTTTCTTGTTGGTTTGAGACTTTTCGCTGCCCATCCAAGCAGCTTCTTTGGTCTGAAACAAGTTGGTTGGGGGAATCTGAATAGGCAGAGAATTGGTAGAACGTGCCAACTCCTAAAATTCTTAAGGATATTCCTCGACCAACCTCAGGATTTCTTCTCTAAAGTGCATTGCAATGTGTTGATGAAGATTCTTAGCCCTCTGGGGAGAATTGTCTGGAAGTGGAGTCATAGCAATTGGACATTTTCTTGTTGGTTTGAGAGGTATTGCTGCCCATCCATGCAGCTTCTTCTAATGTCTATTCAGATTCCCCTAACCAACTTGTTTAGACTGAAGAAACATCTCAAACCAATAGGAAAATAAGTTCACTCTGACTCAACTTCCAGACAATTCTCCCCAGAGGACTGAGAATCTTCGTCACCTTATCTATTAGTTTTTCTCATGGCCATGAAGATTTGGCTCTTTCCCCAGACATTGGGATCACAAGTTCAGGTGGGAAATCTAGAATGATGCCACCTGTGGCATAGTTTGTGGTTTTACTGTTGGTTTTATCACAATTAATATTGTCCAAAGCACCAGAAGGCAAGACGAGAAATAATGGACGGAAACTATTCAAGGAGAGAAGCAACCTATAACTAAGGGGGAAATTTCCTAACAGTGAGAACAATTAACCAGTAGAACGGTTTCCTTTCAGAAGTTGGCTGCTCCCACAAGGAGGCTGGATGCTTTTAAGAAGATTCTGGACAGCCATTTGTCTGGAATGGTATTGGGTCTCCTGTTTGACCTCCAAAGTCCTGTCCAACTCTGTTACCTTGTTCTGTTCTGTTTTTGGTTGCTGTCCACCAACAGTTTCTGAGATCAGGGCTTTTTTTCTCATAGAACACTCAGAACGGAGTTCCGGCACCTTTTTTGGATGGAACCTTGTAGGGTAGGCAAGGCGGGTTGTATAACATGTGTGAGTTCCGGCACCTTTTTCTTTTACAAAAAAAGCACTGTCTGAGATAGATCGGCAGCCAGATAAATTGGATTGACATATCTTTTAGCTAGCTAGCAAACAAACAATATTATTTGACTGTGATTTTTGTGTAAACATTGGTTTACTTAATATAGAATAGAATAGAATAGAATAGAATAGAATAGAATAGAATAGAATAGAATAGAATAGAATAGAATAGAATAGAAGAGAAGAGAAGAGAAGAGAAGAGAAGAGAAGAGAAGAGAAGAGAAGAGAAGCTGGATGGGACCTTGGATGTCTTCTAGTCCAGCCCCCTGCTAAAGCAGGAGAACCTATACCATCTCAGACAGGTGATTATCCAGTCTCTTTTTAAAAACCTCCAGCGATGGAGCACCTACAATTTCTAGAGGCAAGCTGTTCCACTGGTTAATTGTCCTCACTGTGAGGAAGTTTGTCCTTAATTCCAGGTTGCTTCTCTCTTTGATCAGTTCTCAACCATTATTTCTCATCCTTCCATCTGGTGCTCTGTGTTTGTCAATCTGTAGAATAGCACAAGTTGCATGATGCTTGTAGCTTTACAATTCTCTCTGAAAGCTGTTGAGGATTTCAGCATGATTTAACCTTAGATGAGTAAATAAACTATAGCTGGTGATCTGATTGCCAAGTACATAATTATTTCTGAATGAACATATTATGGCTCTTCTATTAACCTTGTTACACTTTTTCTGTTGATCCATGCTTAATAGGATTTAATGCCATTGGGACTTACACTACAGCATGCTTATGTTATAAAGGATGTTTTAAGAATTTCAATATAAAGTAGACTTTGAAAAGGAGCTTGTATCTGGCACTAAATATCTCCTTATCTGCCAAGCACCATTATTACTGTTTGACCTTTTCAATGAAATACATTTTAAATGTATGATTTTCCTGTTTCCTTTCTCTATTTTTTTAAAAAAATGCCCTACAAGAATAGAATGTACAATAAGTAAAAAAAAAAAACCAGCCACAGTATGTTCTTCTAAGACAAGAAATGAATGCTTTAGACAGTGCTTTTTTTGTAAAAGAAAAAGGTGCCGGAATTCACACATGTCATACAACCCACCTTGCCTACCCTACAAGGTTCCATCCAAAAAAGGTGCCGGAACTCCGTTTTAGATATACATGTATTAACTGCCAGAATATTACAAGGAAATTAGGAATTGAAGGAAGAGAAGTGTTCAAATCAGGTTAGCCCCAGATTTTGAACATTTTAAAAGCTTCAAAGAAAACGTAATTTGGAAGACTGTCCCTTGCCATGCTGTGAAGGGGAAAAAATATTTTCCTTGGTAGATGGAAAGTCCTGGTGGAAAACTGACAATTACTACAGGGATGTGGATTTATTTGTAGGATGTCCATGGAAATTCTCAGTCATCCAGGTCATGGTGCTTTTTCAAAAGGCAACTAGACTTTGTTTTGCTTTGAATACAGTTTTGCTTCTCATTCAAGAAACCTCTTCAGTTGAAGAAACTTCTTGAATGAAGCTTCATGAAGAAGGAAGCTTCAATTCCTTCTTCATGTAACAACACTAAAAAACACTAAAAAAGGCATATAAGTACTTGAGAACATGTGATATGATATTGTAATGTTGCTTTTAAGTTCAGCTGTACCTTGGGTTGAGTTCATGGATATGCAACTTGTATATTTCACTAGTTGGACATTACGTTTTAATATTGTCAGGGAGGTTAGTACTCCTGTTGTGTCCTGGTGGTCTCCCATCTCCATCTCCCATCCACTATTCATCTGGTTCAGATCCAATTGCAAAAAGGCACCTCAGAACCCAGATATAGTGTTTTTGTATCTTACATCCTAAGACCAATCAGACAGCAAGCTACTTACCTTCTTCTCATTACTTGACATATAAATTTCCAATGCCAAATTTCCACTGTCAGGATTATCCTAACTGGGACAGAGAGTCTTCTGTCTTCCCTTTATAATATATTATGAGAAGACTCTGCATGGAGCAGAGAAAAAGAATGCAAAAACTATTACAAAAAAAATCAGCTTAGTTTGGAAAGATAGGTGCAGTTGAGGAAGAAACTCAAGATGGTTCCACCTTGATTCTCTTTAATATAAGTAGAAGGATAAATAAGTCTGGATAAATATTGGTTAGTGATATTTTATCATTTTAATGGCCATGGAGGAATATTTTGATGAAATCTCATGTTTCATTTTCTGCTACCAGATTTTTACCAAAGTTTCTACAACTGTGAAGTCATAAATTAGGAGGAGAAAAAGAGCGAGAGGCTTCCAATAAATCAGACTCATGAATAAATGTGCATGCTTCATCTGGATGATTGATGCTCTTTTCAGCCGAATATTTCAGAACCTTCATTGCCAAATTAAGATTTTATAACTTTAAACCTTATGAAAAATTTAAAATCTGGAATAAAAGTTTAATTTGCCTACACAAGCTATCTTCTACAAAAAAAAATGTATCTGAAATTTTCTCCAAGTATTAAAATTGTTCGTATTATGGATCACAATCAAACGACTGAAGGGAGTGAACAGATTGGAAATCAAGTTCTTTTCAAAAATCACTTCACATTTATAAATGTTTATGTATGTAAGTGTGATGTGTATGTGCATTATTTCTTTTGGCCTGTCTGCTGCTGCTTCATAAAACAGACAAATTGCCATTTTGATAGCATTTTTCATCCTTTTTTGCATACTAAATCCATTCATTAACTATTAAGCCTAAAACATGTAATAATAATAATAATAATAATAATAATAATAATAATAATAATAATAATAATAATAATAATAATAATAAGGAGGAGGAGGAGGAGGAGGAGGAGGAGGAGGAGGAGGAGGAGGAGGAGGAGGAGGAGGAGGGAAGTCCAGCCCCCTGCTCAGGCAGGAAACCCTATACCATTTCAGACAAATGGCTGTCTCTAGTCTCTTCTTAAAAACTTCCAGTGTTGGAACATTCACCGCTTCTGGAGGCAGATTGTTCCACTGGTTAATTGTTCTAACAGTCAGGAAGTTTCTCCTTAGTTCCAGGTTGCTTCTCTCCTTGATTAGTTTCCATCCGTTGTTTCTTGTCCTACCTTCGGGTGCTTTGGAGAATAGCTTGACTCCCTCTTCTTTGTGGCAGCCCCTGAGATATTGGAAGACTGCTATCATGTCACCCCTTATGCCAACCTGTTGATTGTCTATGGCAGGGGTCCCCAACCCTGGTCTGTGGACCGGTATCAGGCCACAACATGCCAGCAACCGGTCCACACAAACAAGCAAAGCCCCATCCGTGGGATGTGGGCAGCATGCAAAAACCACACACTCTCCAATCTGTAGAAAAACCTTTCTCCATTGAACTGGTCCCTCATTCCCAACATGTTGAGGGCCTCTGGTCTAAGGAGCATTTTTCTACAGTACATGTAGTCCTCAATTCACCAGTTTGTTTAGCGACTGTTTGAAGTCACAACGGGACTGACAAAAGTGACTTATGACCCTTTTTCACACTTAATGATCATTGAGGCATCCTGTTGGTCACACCATCACCACTCAGACACTTGGCAATTGACTCATATTTATGATGGTTGCCTTATCCTTGGGTCGCGTCATCACCTTTCGCGGCCTACTGACAAGCAAAATCAACAGGAAAGGCAGAATCCCTTAACAGCCATGTTACTAACTTGAGAACTTCAGTGCTTCACTTAATAACTGGGGCAAGAAAGGTCATAAAGCAGGGTAAAATTCACTTTTTAAAAAATGTCTCACTTAGCAACAAAAGTTTGGGACTCAATTGTCGTCATAGGTCAGAGACTTCCTGAACTTCACTCAACATAGCCATCGGTGTCTCCTGGAAATCACAATGAAGTCCTAAGTCTTTGCACAAGAACACCATGTTGTATTCTGCAAAGGTCCCCAACCTTTGGGGCACCAGGGACCGGTTCTATGGAGAAAGGTTTCTCCATGGACCGGAGAATCCATGGTTTTGTGTGCTGTCTGCATCCTGCAGATGGGGCTTTGCTAGTTTGTGCAGACCGGTTGTTCGCATGCTGTACTGGTCTATGGACTGGGAGTTGGGGACCCCTGTATTACTGGACAACTCTCTTTTCAAATTCCAAATATCAAATGATCAAACCACAAAGAATTCAGGAGATAACGTCCTTTCCTGCAAAAATAGGGGTGTGGGAATTTCTCCCCTTGTAAAGGTATTGTAACAGAAAGCAGTAAATCTCCAACCTTTGGAATAACCTATTGAGTAACCAAAGAATTCAGCAAGCATGGAGAAAAAAAAACATAGACCTTATTGGTTTATAATTAATATGTAAGTTAAAAAGGTGTTTAGTGATATTATTTAGAACATTTATCTCAACCAGGCCTGTAGCAAGCCATGAGAGAAGTCATTATTTTCATTTCAGACAGGGCTGAAGCTAAGAGATAATTGTTTGGTAAGACTAATTAGTGTCTCAAATAGAAGTTTTAACAAGGTCACATCATGTAGTAGTAATTATATAGGATCCTCTTCAACCTAACAAGAGCCAGCCTTCTGCCTCAGGTACTAAACTATACAGAGCAAAGCAAAGAGTTTTTTCCTTACTGATCTCAGGACAACATAATGTGGATTGATATATTTTGTGAGCTGAAGGTATGGGTTTAAGACTGGTTGGTCAGCTCTGTCTCTAATGAGAAACTCATTAAATATTGTTCCAAGCAGATGTGAGGGCTGGGAGCGACCTTGAAGTTGCTTTATAGTAAACAAAGCTAGGCTATGCAACCTTTTAGTTAGCTTAGCATGTCTTGTCTTGTCTTGTCTTGTCTTGTCTTGTCTTGTCTTGTCTTGGCCTGGCCTGGCCTGGCCTAGCCTGGCTTGGCTTGGCTTGGCTTGGCTTGGCTTGGCCTGACTTGGCTTAGCCTGGCTTGGCTTGGCTTGGCTTGGCTTGGCTTGGCTTGGCTTGGCTTGGCTTGGCTTGGCTTGGCTTGGCTTGGCCTGGCCTGGCTTGGCCTGGCCTGACTTGGCTTGGCCTGACTTGGCTTGGCTTGGCTTGGCAGCTGTGATGGTGCAGTGGTTAGAATGCAGGCTAAACTCTGCCCACTGCCATGAGTTCAATTCTGACTGGTTCAAGATTGACTCATCCTTCCACCCTTGGTAAAATGAGGACCCGGATTGTTAGGGTCAGTATGCTGGCTCTGTAAACTGCTTAGAGAGGGCTGTAAAGCACAGTGAAGCAATATCTTTGTCTATGTGCTATTGCTGTTATTAGTTGCCTTAAAGAGAAAATGGAAGGGCTCTTATTATGGGTGCGTTTTTTTTTTCCTGTGCTTTGTTTTAAATTTAAGAGACAGTCTGTTGAACGGGATTCAGCAAGACTTTACCTCTTCCCTGGATTCTCATCAAAATCCACATTCAAATATTACATAATAATTTACCATAAACATAAACGTATTCCAAACATAAACTTACTACAAGCTATGAATACCTAAACGAATAACGGAAGGAATAGCATCTTGATTAAAACAAGAGCATTTGATCGATGGCGCTTGTAAAGGTTCAACAATTGAAGTAAGATTAAATTTTTTAGGTTGTAATCAAATATAGCTTCTCACTTGGACATCAGCTGGCTCTTGAATATTATTGTTGATGTCCGCTCTTCTCCTTTAATGCTTCGTTTCTCCTTCGTAATTTTTGTTTTGTTTTGGGGTGGGTTGTTTTTTTTTTTTTGCTTTTTATTTCTTCCCTTCTTTTTTTTTCTCAGACACAGTCTAAATGTTGATTCTGGAGGCATTCCATGTCCTTCTTTTACTCGTTGCTGACATTAATAATGCATTTAGGTTCTTCGGAATTTGGTTTCCATGTTCTTCTCCTGTTCTTTCCACACGACCATCTTGGTTGCAGTCTCTACAGAAAGCACAGGAGACTGACAAATACGATTACACTTGATCTCTTTGATTCACATGCTTTGGCTCTAGATTACCATTTCAGCTCACAGGACAGCGTGGGTGAGCTTGCGAACTCTTGTGGTAATCTCTTTGTGATTGAAAAAAGGATTTGCTTCTTGCACCCTGAATTCAAGATAGAGAAGGGATTCTCTAATACTCGAGCCTTGGTGGAGCAGTGGGCTAATGCCTCCTTAAGTAACACCAGCTGCCTGCAATTAGTGCAGGTTCGAGTCCCACCAGGCTCAAGGTTGACTCAGCCTTCCATCCTTCCCAGGTAGGTAAAATGAGGACCCAGATTCTTGGGGGCAATTAAGCTGACTTTGTAATAATGCCGCCTGGGGTGTGTGTGAAAGCCCTAATAAGCAGGCATATACATAGAATGAAGGCTACTGCTAAGCTTGTAAGCCGCCCTGAGTCTTCAGAGAAGGGCGGGATATAAATGGAATTAAAATAAAAAAAATAAAAAAATAACCCTCCTAAAGGAAAAAAAGAGAGAGAGGAAAAAAAAAACCAGGAGTCTGATAGCTCATTTTCTGTCTTTGTCTTTCTTTTTTTTTTCCTATAAAAACTTGTGAAAGAGTATGACTGCGTATAAAATGTTTTAGTCTGAAAAGAAAATGCTACCAGACTTCTTGTCGTCTATGGAGATTCTCAGTCATACAGGTCATAGTTGTTCCAAAGATGCTTTTTTTTCCCCCAAAAAAGGAATGGTGCTTTCTTTTTTCCCCCTTTAAGATATTTTGCTTCTCATCCAAGAACTGAACTGAAGAAGCTTCTTGGATGAGAAGCGAAACATCTTCAAGGGAAAACCAAGGAAGTCCAATTACCTTTTGAAAAAGCACCTTTGGGACTACCAGACTCCTCCTGATTTTTTTTTCTTTCATAGGCGAGTACAGCTGTGCCTCCTACTCCTTCTCCTTCTTCTACTTGTTATTTTGACAAATTCACCAGTCAGTTGCAAAAGGTGGCCATACTAGGAACTGCTTCCATCCTGAAACAATATCTATAATACCACCAAACATCCACATCTGCCTATCCCAGGTCCTTGGTAAGGACTCGATAGGTAAATAAAAATGCCAAATCCAGTCTGAACATCTGGCTGACTGTGTGAATAATAATAATAATAATAATAATAATAATAATAATAATAATA
>NC_138206.1:112403000-112500500 GCF_964194415.1 Vipera berus
TTAACAAGAGAAATATATAATAGTGTAAGCTTATGGCTATGATGAGTGATGGTCTGACTCTTGATATGATGGTTTTAATTCCTAAAGGTAAAAAGGTAAAGGTTCCCCCTGCACATGCGTGCTAGTCGTTTCCAACTCTAGGGGCCGGTGCTCATCTCTGTTTCAAAGCTGAAGAGCCAGCGCTTGTCCGAGGATGTCTCCGTGGTCATGTGGCCGCCATGACTAGACGCCAAAGGCGCACGGAACGCTGTTATCTTCCCACCGTAGTGGTCCCTATTTTTCTACTTGCATTTTTACGTGCTTTTGAACTGCTAGGTTAGCAGAAGCTGGGAGGAGTAACAGGCACTCACTCTGCTACGCGGCACTCGGGATTCGACCCGCCAAACTGCCAATCTTCTGATTGACAAGCTCAGCGTCCTAACCCACTGAGCCATCCCGTCCCTTTTAATTCCTACCTTAACATTTTATTTAAATATTTGTGTTTTTGTAATAAAGGTTAAATGTTTATTAATGGCCCAATATAAACACAACAAGAAGTTTATTTGATTGACTTCCGGTGGCTCCGCGGACGACGAAGGGAGCCTTCCCGGGCTGCCCGCGGCTCAGCTGTTGTTTTTTCGCCCGAAACAGCGCCGATCAGCTGTTCGGGCGAATCTGAAGCCCCCTCCTCGGGAGAAGAGGAGGGGGCGAGCTCCCAGGTAGGGGTAGAGTTCTCCAGGGCCGCCTGAGCTTATGGCTTGGGCGGCTGAAGGATTGAACTCCCCCGTAGCCTGGGCTGCTCCCAGCTGGCCGTCGCCTCTGCTCCTGTTCTTGGAGCAGAGCCAGCCGTCTGCGACCACCCCTGCCTGAAGGAATGACTATGATTTAAAGGAGCAGGCAGAGCGATACAAGAGGAAATGGTAAAGAGGATTATTATGTTTTACTCTCCAGCTTGATGGACTTTTTTGGATTACAAATTTGAAGTGAAAGTGCGTCATATTTGGTAAAAGATGGCGGCTAAACCACCCCCTAAAACTCTTCGGAGTGCTGGAACTTCTCCCGTGCAACAATCATTATTGCAGGCGCTGCATCCTCCTGATGTATTGACATCAAAGGACTTACAAGATGCTCTTGAAAAACATACCCAGGTAATTTTGGAATCAATTAATATTAGATTTGCACAGATGGAGGAGAAATTGGAGAAATTGGAGGAGAGAATGGAGGAGAGGATGGAACAGAAGCTCAAAGCAATGAGGGTAGACATCTTGACTTCAGTGTGTAAAGTGGCTCAGTGTGTGGAAGAATTGGAGGAAAAGCTAGAAGACTTGACTCAAAAGAATGCTATATTAGAAACAAAAGTATTGGAGAATGAAAATAAAATGGAAAAGGAACTGTGTCTTGCTCAATATTTTCAGATGCAGTTTGCCATTAGAATTAGAGGCTTAAAGGAGAATACTAAGGAAGATCTAAAGCAGCTGGTTTCTGAGGCTTTTGAAATAGTGTTGAAACAGCCAGCATCTGAAATAAAAGGAGGCATGGACAAAGTGTTTCGTGTGAATTCATGGATTGCCAGACAGAGGAAGTTGCCTAGAGATGTGGTGGTATACTTTGCAAAAAGGGAAACTAGAGATGAAGTTATACAAGCTGCTTATGATACTAAAGTTATGATTGCTAATCAAGAAGTTTTGGTCTTAAAAGAAATTCCTCCAAAGATTCTAAGGAGAAGGAAGGATTTTACATTTCTTGTGCAAGAGCTCAAGCAGCGAGATATAAGGTTCAGATGGGAGATTCCAGTGGGGTTGATGGTGACGCACGAAGGTAAAAAGTACCGTTTGGTTACTGTGATGCAAGCGCGTGATTTCTACAATAATGTTTTAAATGCAACGCCATTAACACTTTTGGAAGCTGGAAAGGGATCTGGAGAAGGAGTGCATCAAGAGGCCGAAGATGGTCAGATAGAAGACAACGGTGTTGGAGGAGATCAAGATATAACCTCGTCGGATGAATCTATAAAACAGAGGGTGACGCGTGCTGCTGCAAAACGATCTAAGAAGAGAAAGTAGCAGGAATTGCAGAAGTCTTTGGAACTTTTACGATATAGTCAAGTAGTCAAGTAGGGGAGGGGGGAAAAGATTTGGGTGTAGACGCAATATATTTCTATATTTGGTGGTTTTGTGGAAAGGGTGAGCTTTTTTGGATTAAAGTTCAAGTTTTGTTTGCAATGGAGTTTACTTAGGATAAGTATAGGGTTGAGAAGGGTTTGTTTTTTTTTCTTTTCTTCTTTTTCCTTATGTTTAATACTATTAATACTATATATGTTTAATACTATTAAGGTTTGTTTCATTCTATATAAGCTAGAGAGTGTCCTTTTCTTATTCTAGTTTTTTTTTTATATATATATATTTAATATTGTTAAGGTCTGTTTTATCCTATATAAGCTAGAGAGTGATGGATTTTAGAATTTATAGTTGTTAGTATATGGTTGCTTAGGTTTGCTTTTTTTTTATATATATATATACCTTGTATTCAGCTCTGGGAAGTAGGGGGGGGGAGGGGGGAGGTAGGGGGGGGAGGGAGGGGGGAGGAGGGGAGGTAGGGGGGGAGGAGGGAGGGGGAAGGGGGGTTTTTTAAAGGAAAATTGTATTTTAAAACTTTTCAATAAAAAAAAAAAAAAAAAAAAAAGAAGTTTATTTGATTGGTAGAGGAAAAGATTCTAGCTAAGGTAAAAATTGGAGAGCGAAAGATTTAAGCCACGTAATAGAATTTATGTAGCTTTTTATAGTGTTTTTTTCTTTTGAAGACTGAGCATATTTGAGGCCACACTGATTGTAACCTTTGCACACAAGCAAAGGAGGCATAAATATATTTTTTTCTGTAGCATCTCTTTCATCCCATATCTAGGTATCAAATTCTTTTTTAAAAAAAACCCTAGTGTTTAAACTGCATCAAAAAAGATTGTAATAAAGTACTTATTTTGCCAAATACGTTCTATGTGAAAAATGCAAATTCTGTTCCTCTAGTGCAAAGCTGGTATTTAATGGGAAGATTGGTTTACAACTGTATCTTGACTGAACTTGATTTAACAGCTTTTTCAGTTCAGTAGCAATCAGAACTTTTTGGAGCAATAAATGATAAGGGTCATAAGCTTGCCTCTGAAATAAAGCTGAATCACAGTTTATCTTCACGGTTAAAGATGCAAACGTATTGATAGTCTGTTTCAGATTTCCAGGCTATTTGAAAGCATCTTTTCCTTTTAGAATAGCTGACACACATGCAGTATATCAGTGGTTCCCCAACCTTTGCAGCTTGACTGCCCAGCTGAGGTCGGGGGGGGGGGGGAGAGTACAGGGGAACTGGGCCATGTGAATGCACATGTGTGCAGAACTCCACTTACACAAGAGAAAAGAGAAGCTTTTGTGGTGTGGTTTCACGCTGCGTCTCTGTGCCCAAAACTTTTCCAAAGTGACTGAAGGCCTGAAGCAGCGTGAGATTGCTCCCCTGAAGCTTTTCATCCATTTGCAAAATCTTTTAGTATGGAGAAGAGAGGAAGCCTTTGGGACGCGGCCTTGTGCTCCTTCAGTCTCACTGCTTCAAAAGTGGATCGGCCCAGCCAGCCTCACTGAATCAACGAAGCTGAATAGGGCATGCTTGCCCCACTCAGCCTCTACTCTCACTGCTCCACTTTTGGAGCATCGGGAGCAGGTGGCTTGGTGGCCCAGAGTAGCAGGACGGTGCACACATGTGCATGCAGCTCCACACATTGAAGAGACAAGTGAAGCCTTTGGGGTGCTGCTTGTGTCAGGGGAACTGCACATGCATGCTGGCCCACCACTCATACCGATTGCAAGGAGGCCGTGGCCCATTAGTGGGGGTTGGGGACCCTGTAGTATATAATACACTCACATTTCCATATCATGCATAAGATAAATGCTTAGGTGGTGCAAGTTAAAAAGACACTTCATGATATATGAAGGTCTCAGCAGGGGTTCCCCAGTGTCCTGTGAATTTTACCTTTGCTCAGCCCCCACCTGTAATAACCAGGGTTTTTTTTGAAGGGAGAGAGACATCCATTCTTGCCACCTGCTCTCTGTTCCTGATCTACTAGAGAAGGGGTGTCAAACTGCCGGGCCCATGGGCTGGATGCGTCATGCAGAAGCTGCACCCACCCCAGGTCTGGCAAGGGGGAGAAAGTCACGATAGGTTGCGACAGATCATGTGACACGGCCAGTTTGATGCCCCTGTACTAGAGCAAGTTTAGAGGATGGAAACCATTTACAGCATCAACATTTCTTAAATATCAGCTGGATTTAGAAATGATCAGATCAGAACACAGTCCTTTCAGCAGTTCCAAGAAGGCATTACTCAGGTGACCCCGAGGACACAGATAAACCTCCAGGTGGCATCAACGACTCTCTAAAAGAATGCAAATGACCAGCTGTCTGCAAGGAGAATAAATCCTTCCATTCCCCACCATCCAGTCAGAGTTGAAGACGCTTCTTGGATGAGAAGTGAAACGTCTTCAAAGGGAAAAAAAGGAAGTCCAATTGCCTCTTGAAAAAGCACCTTTAGAACAAGGATGACCTGGATGACTGAGAATTTCCTAGACAAGAAAATTCATGTATTGTTCGCGTCACAACATGTACATTTACTCTTAAGGATCAGCTTGCTGATATCTTGCAGAATGTAAGAAAACAGGGCCAGTATTTAACTGTTATCACTGATAAAGCCAAATGATGCCGTAAATACTCTTGAGTGTAAGAACAATTTGTGATTTTCATATTGTTCCAATATGGGCCAAAGTCACTTCAGTTTGGGAAATAATCAAGAAGAATACGTGGAAGCAGAAAGTTTAATTAAATGTATTCTGGAAATGTTAAAATGGGTTGTATTTATATCCAATTAATTTTGGAGTCAAAAGCTTTGGACTCCACATATTATGCAACAATCCATGAGAGAAGCAGAGTTCATGAGTTTATGTCTTGAGGAATTTATTCTTGTGAAGTAGCAGTAATTAGAGGGAGAAAAATGATATCTTAAATACAATTGACCTTTCCCGGTGAGTAGGCGTCTCAACCAAAACTTACCACTCGCTCCAGTCCTTGGACGTTCAGAAATAAATAGCACATGATGAATTCAGGAAGATTTCCTGAATGATTAATTACGAGACACTATTTGGTTAAATCATCGAAAAAGAGAGGGAACAATACACACGTGAAAAAGTAATACTGCCTGACAATTGCAGCTTTACTTGTTAAAAATAAAAAGAGATAAAGTTGTAAAATACAGATTTCAAAAAGTTCAGGCATTTACCTGCTTTACGTCTATCGCATAAGAGGCATGGTCAGAATGCAAAGAAAAACGTGGAGACTTTTTCCATTGGGATTGATTCCATTATTGATCATAATGAAAGTGGTTTTTAGTATTATTTTTTTTCACTAGCCAGGAACATCCTTAATGGCTGAGTATATTTTGTAGAGAAAAGCACTCAGGCTACTTTTTATTTTTGCCCATGACAGCTGTGTGTTGTTGGTTTTTTTGCAAGGTAGAACTGGGGAAGAATGGAGTAGTAGTATCAAGGTGGTAGAAATTGACTTTCTTGATTTCCTAACTTTTAGTTTTAAGCATGTAGATAAAACCTTCTTATTCAACAGACATTTTTATCATTATAATCTATCTCTTCAAAGAGTTTAATTTTGTTCTGTTTGGAATGTGTATCTTACTCATAGTTCTTCTGCTTTATTCATTTGCTGTTAGTGTTGCTTCATTAAATGAAGATGGTGTGATTTTATCATATGGTTAATTTTGTAAGCTACCTTGGTTGCTTCTATGGCTGAAAAGCAGCACACAACTCTTATAAATGGTTTGATATCCTGCTCATATCCAGGAAACTGTTTTATTATATCATGTAAACAGATGTTCATGAAAATACTCAATGGACTCAATACTCAATAAGATTCACTCTTACCTACAAAACCACATAGTCCTACTTGGTTTCTGTATGGAAAATGCCAACTGTCCATCATCTAACATCAAATCCTTGAAGGCCACCATATCTGGCCAGATCTATCCAATAGGAAAATACCACCAAGGAATTTAATTTAAGCAATTAGACATGGATGAAAGAGACGTATATATGGAGTTGGGTTTAAGAATAGCAAGAAGTAGACCAAATGATACTACAGTACTGAAGGATAGAAGAAGCAGAAGAGAAGAAAATTCTCTTCCTATCAGGTACATAAATGCGTGACCTCACTTATTTATTTATTTTCCAAAAGCCACCTTCATCAAAATAAATATTTGGCTACTTATTTGATGCTTCAATGCTCATTTTTTGGTGAGTTCATTTACTGAGTTTTATTAAATGCCAGCAGAGTAAGACTGCTCTACTACTGTATACTTTTACTTGGAAGGGCATGTGATTCAGCAGAACCTGTTTCCAAACAAATGTTGATAAAGTTGGCATTTTCTCTGGCCAGTGTGTGCTATGTTTCCATGACTTTTGAGCATTTACAACATTTTGTTGCTGGTTGAACATTTTCAGAAGTAGACTGCACTGAAATACAGTAAGTTAACAGATACGTTCCTTCTCTTTCTCCATCTCTGCTCTTCTTTCTCTTCACATTGCCTCAGGCTTGTACTCAGCTCAGTTTCGGATTACTTTGCTGCCATGTTCACGAATGATGTTTGCGAAGCCAAGCAAGAAGAAATCAAAATGGAAGGCATTGATCCTGGTGCACTTTGGGATCTCGTTCAATTCGCATATACAGGTAAGGCTTGTGCACTGAATTCTGTTTTCAGGAACGGAGCCTGATTCTTGTGTTCGTCTTTCTTTAACAACAATAGGAGATGAATACATTAATAACATGAGCAGTTTCTCTCATCTGGATGAATGGATGGCAAAAGTATCACACTACATTTATAAGATGTACGTTTACAATTTACACTTCTGAAATTTACAGGCAATCTCATTCTGCTCTTCTAAGGATTGTTGGATTCATGCTTATTTTGTCCAGATACTACGGTAGATATCTTTTCACTTAATGTGTACGCCTATTCCATTCTAGGTATAATAAAGCAAAATAATATTAGGGTATGATGGATGAATTATTTGTGTAGATTATCCCAAAGTTGTTTATTTGGTATCCATAGTTTTTCCTAATGTTGCCTCCAAACTAGAGCTACCTTTATCAATATTATTAGGGAGAAAGTAGCATTACATTTCACTCCTATTAGAAAAACAAGAGGATATATATACCGGTTAATGATTGTAACTATGATTTATGATCTATGACCTATCACTTGCTGTTTATATGTACACTGTGAGCTTATGCACTGGAGACAAATTCCTTGTGTGTCCAATTACACTTGCCCAATAAAGAATTCTATTCTATTCTATTCTATTCTATTCTATTCTATTCTATTCTATTCTATTCTATTCTATTCTATTCTATTCTATTCTATTCTATTCTATTCTATTCTATTCTATTCTATTCTATTCTATTCTATTCAACTCCACTCCACTCCACTCCACTCCACTCCACTCATTATTTACTTTCCCCATCTATGAAAATAGATAATTCTGTATTTAGTTTAACTTAAAGTTGTGCTTTTTAGGAAGAATGATTATTTAAAATGAAAAACAATTGAAGTTCTAGTTATGATTAATATAGCTTGGTGGTTAAGGAACAGATTGTAAATGGGAATCCATTACTACAGACTGTCCTCAGGGTGCAATCCAAAAAGCAAGATGATGACACATTTAAAAAAAAAACAACAGGCAGATCTTTGATTGCAATATTCTAGTCATCAGCTTGATTCCCTCCCCCCCATTCTGTATTATTTCATCTTGTTGATCAATAAAGACCATTTCATGCCTCCTCAATGGTTTTTAAAATGCTGCTGGGCTTAAAAGTACTAAAATTTGCTTCTTGTATTATTCTTGTGAGGCTGAAGCCAGAAGAATGTATATTATTTCCTAGGACCCAATTCTGGACTATGATCATAAATTTAAAATATTATTCCTCATTACTAAGGCATTGGATACCTTAAGAAAACTTTGCACAGAATAAGTTGAAAACTCAGACTGATACATCTGTACACAGTAATATTGATCCTTGAAAAAAATAGGTTAATCAGTGGCCTACTGATAATTTTTTTAAGGCCAAATGTTTATACTCATCATTCATAGAACCATCTCTCCAAGAGAGTCCATGGTCAATACAAATATTCTAAATTTGTCCTTCAGCTTTTCTCTTCTTTCCTACAAAGAACTAACATATTGATTAAACTACTGTACTACAGATGCTTCAAACCTAAAGGAAAAATAAATACAATGTTGAAATTAATATTTCAGCTTGCAACCGCAATCCAATGCATAAATTACTTGAGCATGTAAGCTCCATTTAACATTGTGTTTATTTCAAAATGTTTTCTTTCAGCTTTAACAAAAGCTACTCAGTCAGGTGAACATGCAATATTTATATTTTAATTTGAACTTTGGGAAATGTGGCAAGCAGTAGTTAATGTTCATATTGACGATAGGAAGACAAGGTAAGAAGTCCATTAAAGGAAACGAAAGAAAGACATGTCAAATGCCTGGTTATATATATTTTTTTCTCTCCTCATTTTCTGATTTCTTCTGTGTCATGTCGAAAAGAACTAGTGGCTTGTTCAAGGAGGCAACTCATTACCCTTCAATTTTCTGGTAAAAAAATTGGCAGTATGGTTTCTTTGAGCCACTGCTGATGTACAGAGATATGATGGTGATGTTATCCATTCAGTCCGATTCTCAGCAATTCTATGGGTCAGGTTTCTCCACATCTTCCAATCTTGCACTACTTCTTTGAGTTTTTTTTGTGCTCTGGCTGGTGTCAGGTTTGATGGTGTGCAGCCACTGTGTTCTTTGATAGCCTGCTTTCCTTTTGCATCCTAACTCTTCCAAACACAATTGCATTCTCCAGTGAAATTCCCTTCACGACATGGCCAAAATAAGTGAGACACAGTTTTTTATGATTTTCCACAGAGATATATGCTAAGGATATTTGCTGTCTCCAAAAGAAGCCACAGGGGAACTTCAAAATATTGCATCTTCTCTCTGATAACGGATGGATCCTCACCACACCCCTCATACCCCTAGCAGTTACTTTCTCTCCATGCGGAAGATTTCTCTTTCAGACATGAGAGGAAATATGGGATGATTTTGGAAATTGGCCTGGCATTTGGTTCAGAAAGATTTAGCCAGCTTCTTTCTTATCTGTGTTGAACTAAATGCTCCTGGAGTTACATAGTAGATTGCTGGTGTCAGTTATTTTTTTCCTTACCCTAAGGATATAGAAGTAGATGGATGTGCATCTACTCTATAATCATATTTATACGATGGATAATTATTGGTCTTATAGACAATGTATAGGTTTTATCTTACAATAATATCTTGATACAGTATAGATTTTATGCAATAGGTAAGGCAAACCAATGGAAAAGCTAACACTTTTAACAAAGCAGATAGTTCAACCTGTTTGAATGTGTATGTGTGAATTTGTATCTAGATAGCTATAGTTACATTTTATATCTAGATATTTAATCACTGGTATTGCCAAACAATCCAGCAAATGCAATAGGTTAAGTGAAAAATGTAGAAAAAAACCTCGCTTTATAAACTTTCATTCTTATTTGTAGACTAGCAATAGTACTGAAATGCTGAGGTTCTGATTTAAAACTCTATCAGGCAAAGCAAATTAGTTTTACAGGATGGGGAGTAAGAAGAGGAATCAAACAAGAAACTGTAAAATTGTAAATATGACTCAAGAAGCAATACTGTTTCTCTGGCTGTGCAGTATTCTCAGAAGAATGCCTTCAGCCAGTAAGAAGGAAGGAAGGCAAAACTAGTCATAGGGGAAGAGAGAGAGGGGGGAAGGAAGGAAGGAAGGAAGGAAGGAAGGAAGGAAGGAAGGAAGGAAGGAAGGAAGGAAGGAAGGAAGGGAAAGAAAGAAAGAAAGAAAGAAAGAAAGAAGAAAGAAAGAGAAAGAAAGAAAGAAAGAAAGAAAGAAAGAAAGAAAGAAAGAAAGAAAGAAAGAAAGAAAGAAAGAAACATTCTACCAACTAGCATAGTTAATTAGATCTTTATGGAAGCAGGATTCTTTTTGTAGAGTATTGATTCAAAACTGAAATGTCTTTCTGTCTGTCTGTCTGTCTGTCTGTCTGTCTCTCTCTCTCTCTCTCTCTCCCAGTATGTGTGTGTGTGTGTGTGTGTGTGTGTGTGTGTTTGTGTATCTTTTTGTTAAAGCTGTTAATTGAATATTAAGAAATATGAAAACTAAAATGGGAATGCTGGATATAATGTGATTATATGAACTCAGTACATGGTTTCATTACAGCATAAATGAAATTACTGTTTCATTAAGACTTGTTTAATACAAATGGTATGTGTTATGCAAATGTACAAGTAACACATTGCTGCAATTTATGCTTGTTTTGGCCAGAGTACTAATTGTATAACTTTCCATATCATTAGACCAAGACGGGGTCTCTTTGGAAAAGGGAATTCTATATGCAATAGGAAGTAAAACTTTCTGAATTTGACTCTATATTATCTGAACATTGAAACAAGGTTTATACTTGTAGATTTAGACATCTGAAGTCCTTCAAATGAATATGCAGGAACTGATATTTTCTGCTTGAATTGTTTTTGCATTTTATAAACACACACACACACACACCAATTCATCAAGATTGTTATTGTTGGCTTTTTGTTGGGTTTTTCCCCCCCATTTTCTTGAGAAGAGAGAAATTTCCACTTGATTTTGTCATCATAGATTGACAAAGGTGGCAAAAGGGACACTGTACAGTTGAGTTGTGTTTTGTTTTGTTAAAAAGTGTGTGTAGAGAAAAACTAAAGAAAACTCTTTCATTCCCATCTCACGTTTGCTTCACATGAAAATTGAACCAAGTGAACATTGATAGTTATGAACTTTTAGGAAGCTTCTGTGTTGTTACCTTGTTTTCTGTTTATTATACATTTGCATAGCAGACCAAAAGGTTCCTGTGCATGCACATCAAATCTTTTTTACAGCACATCTATATCTTTTATGTACATGTTTGTGCGTGTGTGTGTGTGTGTGTTGCCCAGAAACATTTCTTTGCCTTGCACAATTGCAATAAAACGTCAAATGTTTAAAGTTTTTTTAAAAAAAATCACGATCACTTTTTTTTCTTATTGCCTCACTATTCCAGAAGTTATATTTTGAAAATGGCATCCGAAGAGCTGGTGCTTCATAACTCATTTTGTTTTGGTAAGAAATAAAAAAAAGAGGTAGCGATGGAAAAAAATATGTTCTTGGGACTCCAGTAAATTTTGATGAATGCAACAGTTCTCTCTCTCTATCCCTCTCCTTCTTTGCTCCCTCTCTCACTCCTTTTCTCTCCCTCACTCTCCCCCCTCTCTCTTTCTCCCTCTCTCTTTCCCTATTTCTCTTTCTCTCCTTATTTCTCTCTCTCCATTTCCCTCCCTCCCTCCCTCCCTCCCTCCCTCCAACCCTCTCTCTCTCTCACACACACACACACACACACACACAAAGAGAGAGAGAGAGAGAGAGAGAGAGAGAGAGAGAGGAAAGCATCTTGTTTGGAAGTTTAGATAGAAATATGAAATACAAATATTCTGTGCTATTAAATCTCCTCACAAACAGTGCAATCCACCAGAATTATGATAAAAGATCTTGTGGGCTTCAGATTTCATTGTGTTTTGCTTTGTTTGTTTTAATATCTGGGGTGAAGTGTTTAAAGTTGCATCCAAGAGAGCCTATAGGCATATTTCTGAGTTCTCAAAGATGCTCTGTAAACATCTGACTTGCTCGTTGCTTCTCTCATGCCTAACAAATTATACAGAGATCCCCCTACGCACCTCTGATCATAGCATCATTTTGCTTATTTTTATTGAAATTATTTTCTCTCATCCAAGATAAGCTGCACCATCTCAGCAGTGCAATCAAGAAAACAAATACTGTCACCCAACGTTAACAAAACAATTCAACCTAAAAACACAACCCTAACAATATCTAGCAACTGAGTCGCCATAAAAAAACAGAATCACTAAAATTACAAGAATTTTAAAATCTTACTCTGTCTCCCAAAGAGCCCTAAAGTGAACACTAGACAGAGAGACAACAGTCATCTTTGAGCACAGAATGTTTTAATTGCTGAAATGAGAAAGTTTCACATAATTTCAATATCTATAGGGATGCAAAAAAATAATAATAATGCAGGTTTGCCTTTTTTTTAGTTTTTGAAAGGAATAGAATCATTCATAAGTCTCTCTCTTTTTCTCCCCACATCAGGCCAAAAGCAGGATGGTTCTAAACTTTTTCAACAACAGAAAATCAATCTTAGTTCAGGACCTAAGGACACATTGCAAAGGCAATATGCCTTTTTAGTTTATTCTTGGATTTAGCTCTGGTTTTTTAACTCCTTCTTTGGAAGTAAATGTTATGTATTAAGGCAAATTCATAAAGGCCGTTATAAATAGTTAACTGTTGCATTCATTCAAATCCTTAACTGTCTGTTTCTTACTTTGCCAGCTTGTGTTTTGAGCAGGAAAGTTTGCTTTAATTTCATTGGCTGCCGCCTATCAGCGGTCTGTATAAATAGATGTGAAGCGGCTGTTAGAGCCGCTTCTGTGTTAACGGAATAAACAAACCGTTACTTTCCACTTTCGCCTCTTCAATGCCTCAATGACCCCAGTACACAACAGTAACCATATTTGTTCAGAAATGTAAGCCCAGGTATCTTCTAGCCATCTATGCAGTCATTAAAACAAAACAAATCTTTCTTTCAAGAATCCTCTTACTGTTGCTGTATTGTGTGTCTATGGCAATTTTCAGTTTTAAATTGTGTAAAGCTATTATCCTCTGTAAATCCGAGATACACCAGTACACAACATCAAATTGCCCCCCCCTCAGAAAGGGCTCGCAACTTGGGTGTCCTCCTGGATTCACGGCTTAATTTGGAAGATCATCTAACGGCCGTGACCAGGGGGGCCTTTGCACAATTAACCAGTGGAACAACTTGCCTCCAGAAGCTGTGAATGCTCCAACACTGGAAGTTTTTAAGAAGAGACTGGGCAACCCTTTGTCTGAAATGGTATAGGGTTTCCTGTCTGAGCAAGGGGTTGGACTAGAGGACCTCCAAGTTCCTATTCTATTCTAATTCTATTCTATTCTATTCTATTCTATTCTATTCTATTCTATTCTATTCTATTCTATTCTATTCTATTCTATTCTATTCTATTCTATTCTATTCTATTCTATTCTATTCTATTCTATTCTATTCTATTAACAGGAGGACAAAGTTTCCTCAAGTCATTTGAGAATAGTTGAAAAGTATAGTGGTAGCTTTGTAGAACAGTGCACTGATTTACACCACACTATGACAGAAGTGGATCCAGCTTTTGTAAGATAGATCTTATCAATTAAATAGATTCAAGATTTACAAGACGTTTTATTTATTTATATATGGACAGACACTTAATACTGATATTCAACACTCTTGTCATATGTTTTGTTTTTAATCAAAACAGTTGACCTGGAGATGTAACAACAGTATCTCCATTATCTGAGATGAAGAACTCTAAAGCTTACAAATGGGGGAAAAAATTCACCTGTATTTATCCAAAAGCATGGTAGTTCCATTATTAGAAATGCTTCCATCTGATTTATTTACTAGTTCTGATGACAAGCATTGGAAAGCAAAATCATGTATCAATCTGTACACAGAGTGCCTGCGTTTTTTACACAATAGTAAGGGTGTGTGCAGGGCTGAATTAGGTGGATGTAATTTATATACAGTATGCATAAGACAGAGTATTTGCGAAATGTAAGCAAACATTCCAACTCCAGTGACGGATAGAAATACCTAGAAGTTGCATGCGAATAATAGAAGGAAAAAGTTTGCATAGAAGTAATTTCTGATTATTTTTTTTTCCTACCTACATTTTTAGTACAATAATGTAAACGATTTGCTGCAGTTTCTCTGATTCCTTTAGCACGCAAATACTGTACGTCCCAAAGGTGTTTTTTCAAGAGGCAACTGGACTTCCTTGTTTTTCTTTGAAGACATTTCGCTTCTGATCCAAGAAGCTTCTTCAGCATTGACTGGATGGTGGGGAATGGAAGGATTTATATTCCTGGTCATTTGCCTTCTTTTAGAGAGCCGTTGAGGCCATTTGGAGGCTTAATCTGTGCCCTCAGGATCACATGAGTGGGGGCAAACGGGTGTGGAGCCTTCTTGGAACTGCTGAAAGGACCGGGTTGTAGACAGGAGACAGATGATGTTGTCTCTCTTTCCCTCTATTGAGAAAGGGCTGCTCAGTTTTGAAGCGAAATATCATCAAAGAAGAACAAGAAAGTCCAGTTGCCTCTTGAAAAAGCACCTTTGGGACAACCAAAGAAGTCCTGGATGACTGAGAATCTCCACACAAGTACTGTATGTGAAAGAAAGATTGCCACGTTGAGCTGAAGGATACTTGCGAGGCAATATTTTTAAGATTTTACCTTTGGCAAGCTAGACCAAATCAGAGGAGTTTCCGCTTCATACCTGCGTCATCCTTTCCCGGTTATAATAATTACTTTAGTCCGTTTTAATGAGATATTTGCATTGAGCTTCCACTCTTCCTGTGCTTTTATTAATTTTCCTCCTTGTACAGTATGTCTGTACAGACACAACTCAGTCCCGAATGTCTGTTGCTAAGCAAGACAGAGTTTTGCCCCCTTTTGTGACTCTTCTTGCCACCGTTCTTAAGTGTATCCCTGCTGTTGTTAATGATACAAATGTTAAGGGAATCTGGTTTCCCCATTGACTTTTCTTGTCAGACGGTCGCAAAAAGTGATCACATGACTCTGGGACACTGCAACTGTCATAAATACATGCCAGTTGCCAAGCATTCAAATTTTGATCAGCTGACCATGAGGAATGCTGCAACAACTGTACCTTAGTGGCCAAAATTATGGAAACCTTTTGAGAAAAGTGTATTTCTGAGGTTTGATGGCTAACAACATCACTTTTTTGGGGGGGAGTAGTACCATAAAATTATATATCAATGGAAAGATAATTTAATCAAGAATGTAATGCAACAAAGTTTGTTCAATTATCTGTCCTGTACTCTATGAAAAGTTATAGCTAAATAACCAGAAAAAGGAGGCACAACTTGCTTAGGTTGATAGCTTTCCTTCATCTGATTGTAGCCAATGAGCACGAGTGTTTAGAGAGCCAATCATGTGTCATCTTGTTTTGGCAAAGAGCCAATTCAGATCACAGTGAGATTCAGTTATTGAGGTCATGTATTAAAGCTGAGAGGAGGACATTTGTCAGTGTGTTATGTGATCACTATCAAGTTGGTTGGGGGTTATTTTGTGTGTTCTTTCATTTAGTGAGCTTGTAAAACGTAATAAAATTAAAGTAATGGTGCAAAGAGTTGATGTAATGGTGCAAAGCAATGTAAAATAGTATTATTAAGTGAATAAGGCTACAGTTATACAGACATTAGAAGAAAAATTGGTGGAAATTTAACCAAAGGTGGCATTTCTACTGTACACTTTTCCCAAAAGGTTTCCACAATTTTGGCCACTACCGTAAGTACAAAAAATGATCATAAGTCATTTTTTTCAGTACCATTGTAACTTTGAATGGTCATTAAATGAACTGTGTAAGTCAAGGACTACCTGTTTCGATGTGAGTTGTGCGTACTAACCCATCTCTAAAAATCCACATCTCATCCCTTCATTAAAGTCTGTTATTGTCCAGAAACATACTTGTAGAGAAAGAGTAGAGTATGTGCTAGCCTCAGGACCTTTAATTGCTGTTGCTATTTCAGCTGTTGACAGATATTTTATGTCACCCATTTCAGAAATAAAGGCAGTAAAGTGACACAAATCACTGGCTCAGAATAGGCTGATAAATCAGTTTACGGTGGCTAGTAACTGCCAGCCACCCCTGCTTTATGTCAGAGGAAGGGACTCAGAGAAAATTGAATTGTTTTGTTAAATAATTAAGCAGTGGAAAAATCCTATATTCATAAGCAAAATATAGGCTCTCAGATAGGACTTGCAGATGGATGAAGCTGTTCATTCTTCCTTGCCAATTTTCCAATTTGGGCATCTTATTACAAGCTATTCTTTGTGTGAAAGAAAACTCTGTAGTTTTAAGACTCAATTGGCTTTAAATACAGACCTACCTGTTATTTTAGAGCTTGGCTTAGATCAAAATGGCTACCAGCACTTTGTAAATTTATGAATGGGGACAGTGCCCACTAATATCCCACTACAAATGGTGAGATATGCAAAGGTAATATGGAAGACAACCTGATGCAAACAGTATGCTAGGCTGACTGGTTTCTTTGTTTCATGTTCTATTAGCTGGTGGTAATTATATTGCAAAATAATCCAGGTTTAATATTGTCTTTAATATTGTGCAATGGAACATAATGGAGCTTGTTGCATACCTGTATTTTTAAAAAGCTTCTGTAGACATTCATTGTATTCACTTGAGTAGAGCAAAGATCATTTTTCCCCCATGCTTAAGGGATAAGGAAGCCAATTTAAAAGTTAAAGTCTTGAAGGATAGGGTGACTCAGAGATGGATGGCTTATCTTCTGGTCTTCCCCAATTTGGTACCCAACTAACGGTTGTGTTGGAATTCATCATCGTGCACATCAAGGGAAATCGGTATTTATTTATCCTACTGAAAAGTAGGATAAAATTCTGATTTTATACTGATTTGATTTGATTTGAGGAGTTCAAGATGGTGCACATAGGTCTTCCTAAGTTCTGCCCACATCCAACCCTTTGAAGTAAATTAGGCTGAGAGAGAGACAGCCCCAAAGTCACCCAGAGGGCTTCTGTGGCCAAGGACAGAGCCTAGATCTCCTGGCTTCAACTAGCACATAGACCAGGGGTGTCAAACTCAATTTCATTGAGGGCCGCATCAGCATTGCAGTTGCCCTCAGGGGGCCGGGTGGGCGTGGCCTACTGGGTGGGCGTGGCTAGAGTGCATATGGCCTACTGGGTGGGCGTGGCCAGCTCTACATCTTTTGCATCAAGGGTGCCTATGGGGGCCTGGGCAGGAGTGGGACAGATCTGAGGGTCTCTGGCAGAAGGAGGGTCTCTGGGCCAGGGCCAAGGCAGTGGGGGCCGTTCCCTCACTGTTTCCAGGATGGCTTCGCGGGCCACATGAAACCACTTCGCGGGCCGGATCCGGCCCCCGGGCCTTGTGTTTGACATGTCTGACATAGACACTACTCCATTAATGCCATACCTTTTAAATAAAGCATGGCCAGATCTTGTTCAAGTTGATGCCCACAGCAGTTCTGGAAGGCTGATAGAAAAAGTTCTACATGAACTGAGACTGTGCTCCTTGTGGGCAAGGCACCATTGAAACTACAGCTGATATCCTGTTGTATTGTGCCCTCTATAGACACTCACAGACCCACTTTATAACACCTGACCTGATTAAATATCCCAGAAATTCCAATCTCCCTTATGTAAAACTATTCTTATCAGATCAATACGATAGTTTCTCTGAACCTAGCTAGATTTTGCTATAATGTTTGTAAAATTAGGCAGACCGTGTTCACTTATTGATAATTTCACCATCATTTTTAATATATTACTGTGCCTTGTTCTATTCAGTACTGTTCAGTTCTGCTTTTAATGTTTAGGGGGTTTTTTTGTGCTGGTCTGTGACTGTCATATAAAGATTGATTGATTGATTGATTGTCCAAGATGATGTCATGTTAGAAAGGGATCCCAGAATTACATTAGGCTTCTCCACACTTGATGTTTAATATTGGCTTTGGCATTACTCTGACATCCCAAACTGCATTCATTATTATCAACTGAATGTCTGTGGAGATTCTCAGTCATCCAAGCCAAAGGCAACTGGACTTTGATTTTCCTTGAAGACATTTTGCTTCCCATCCAAGAAGCTTCTTCAGTTCTGACTGAATAGTGGAAGATAAAAGGATTTATATTCCTTGCAGTCATCTGGTCATTAGCACTCTTTTTGGGAATCGTTGAGGCCACTTGGAGGTTTATCGGTGCCCTCAGGATCACCTGAATAGTGCAGTCTCCTCTTTACCACACAGTCCATTCAGCCGTTCCAAAAAGGTTCCACACCCATTTGCACTATTGAGGTGACCCAAAAACTCTCTGAAAGAATGCAGATGACCAGCTGTCTGCAAGGAATATAAATCCTTCCTTCCTCCCTCCACCATTCAGTCAGAACTGAGGAAGCTTTAAAGAAAAATAAAGACCAGTTGCCTTTCAAAAAAAAAGCACCTTTGGGACTTTTATGGAGTGAGAGTAATTTACCTTTACTTTTTTTTCTCTGCTATATGAAAAATATTTGGTTTTTTTTCCCCTCAGATGCTTATAAATAGAATGTCTTCTACTTCTGTCTTCTCTGAGGTTGGATGTTGTTCTAAACTGAAATATTAAAATTAATATGATGGATCATATTAATATGATCAATATCAAGTGTTATCTCAGTTAGAAATTGGCCTTTAAGGCCTGGAATATCATGACAGTTTTAAATCTTACAGCTTTATTTTTTTCTCCCTGTGGCCAATTTATCCTAAAATTACCCTACTCGATTAGTTTTAAATAAGAGGGAAACATCTGAAATATTTATCACTCTGTTTATAAACTCAATTTATGCTTTGGTGACCAGATTAAATTAAAATGTTTACTCAGAGATAGACAAAAATTGAAGCAAATTTATTAACATCTGCAAGTACTCAGTGGCCTTTATTTTCATATTATGCCCAATAAATTGTCTCACCTTACTTAATGCATTTTTCGCATTCCCACTTTAATCAATTCCTGCTTCAAACTTGGAAGCCTTGGGATTTAACATCTTGTTCTCACTTATTGATTTTGAGCTATATCCAAACTAATAATACTTACAAGTATATTAGATATTGTGAATCAGGAGGTTTAAGTTGGTTATGATTTAAATCCACCCAAATTCAATGAGACTAGCTTAACACTGGTTACATTTCACTTCTGTCTGTTCTAATCCATTGAGGTTGATTTCTTGGAAATGCAGCAAATTTAATCACAGGAGCTGGCTGTCCTCATCTGAGTTTGGAATCTGAGCAAAACAGAACCAAGTTAACAGAGGACAGTTGACATGACTGGAAGGCCAGAAGATAAAAGCAGATGGAAATAGCAAAGCAGTTCTGTATAACCCAGTTCTCTAGCACACAAAACGCCTGTTTAGTCATCATACATTTTTTTAGGCTTAGACTAATTGAACAAAAACCAGTAAAGTCTTAATGCGTATCAGATTGAAAGCTGGGGAGAAGGGGAAGGAAAATGGAATTGTATGGAGGACAATGATGAATTCGAGGGGAGGGAATATTAAACAAAACAAGTTTGTTTTCATGGTCACTTTTATTTTTGGCCCTTATACAGTAAGATATTCTGAGCGTGACTGGACTTACCCCGAGTGAGCAGGGATAGTTGGGATTTTACTCATTGCTGACTAGCTGAAACATGCCACAAACCAAGATGAGTGGAAATTAAAGGATGTGTCTGTCTAGGCCAGGGCTAGGCAACCTTGGTTCTTTTATGACTCGTGGACTTCAACTCCTAGAATTCCTGAGCTAGCCATGCTGGCTCAGGAATTCTGGGAGTTGAAGTCCAAAAGTCATGAAGGGACCATAGTTCCCCCATGCTGGCTTTGGAATTCTGGGAGTTGAAGTCCAAAAGTCACGAAGGGACCATAGTTCCCCCATGCTGGTTCTGGAATTCTGGGAGTTGAAGTCCACAAGTCATAAAAGAGCCAAGGTTGCCTATTCCTGAGACTCTGAATTAATTCCCTCTCTTTCCCCAAAAAATGAAGTGTATGTTTCAGAACCTAGAATAACAGAGTTGGAAAAGGACCTTGGAGGTCTTCTAGTTCAGAATTCCCCAACCTTTCCAGCTTTGTGGACTGGCGGAGGGCGGGGGGGGGGAAAGGGAATAGTTCTGTGCCAGTGGTGGGCAAGTGCGCACATGCATGCACAGAGCTCCATTTGTGCAAGTGGTGGGTATGCATGCCCACTGCTTTCACAAACATAGTGCATGTCTGTGCGCTCACGTGATGCTCGTGCAAATAGTGATGTATGCGCAGGTGCTCACTTGCACTTCATGTAACCTGGTTCTGAACAGCTCACTGCCTGGTAGTGGATTGTGGCTTGGAGGTTGGGGACCCCTGTTCTAGTCTAACTTCCTGTTTGAGCAGGAGACCCTATACTATTTCAGACAAGTGGCTGTCCATCCTCTTCTTCTTGGAGCACCCACAATTTTTGGAGATGAGGAGGAGGAGGAGGAGGAGGAGGAGGAGGAGGAGATAGAATATAAAATAAAAGAGTTGGAAGGGACCTTGGAGGTCTTCTATTCCAAACTCCTGCTTGAGCAGGAGACTACACTATTTCAGACAAGTGGCTGTCCAGCCTCTTCTTCTTGGAGCACCCACAACCTTTGGAGGTGAGGAAGAGGAGGAGGAGGAGGAAGAAGAGGAGGAGGAGGACATAGAACATAAAATAAAAGAGTTGGAAGGGACCATTTCAGACCAGTGATTATCCAGTCTCTTCTTAAATGCCTTCAGAGATGAAGCACTCACAACCTCTGAAGGCAAGCCATTAATTGTTCTCACTGTCAGGAAATTTCTCCTTTTAGACGAGGAACGGTTATTTTATTTTTGTTTGTCATCCAACAAATCAGGTGAGATGCCATCCATTTCATCTACAAGTGACTCTGCATGGCTTACATGCATTAAACATTTCGCATGACAGCCTATGGTATGGTTATGTGAGGACTATTATTTTGAAAAGGGACAGATGCAAGTTTAAAAATTAAACTTGGCCATGCCATCTTGTACAAAGAGCTAGAATATACACTCATATTTTGCTCTTTTAAGTTGTTTGTCTGAAACCGATTAGCATCCTGCTGAGGATGTACATTGATTAGTTTGTATACAGTTTTTCCCCCCACTTTATCTATAGTTATATTTCCCTATCAATTTTTATCATTCCAACTAAGGAAGCTAAATGCATTGAATGCGAACAAAGAGCAACACCCTAATCTGATTTTTTGGTATCTTTCAGCTAGATTGTAAAGTTGAAGATTGCAAAATGATTTATGAACTATATGCTTTTCAATCCCTTAATTAAAACTGCTAAAAAGTGAACATTAGAACACAGGTACAGTTGTTCCCAGTTTTCTCTTAGTTTCACCCCATGAGGGAAAGAAAATATTGCAGTGCAGATCTCAGAGGAACGTGTCTTTCCAAACTTCAAATATTTAATTTGTTTAATAGTGCAATGCAAATGTCATGGGGTAATATTTTATGCCAGATTTTTCTGAACTGCTGTGGATTGTCTATTGATACTTGAGAAAGGAGAACCCAGTGAAGCATACAGAGAAAGCAAAAACAGTGTTATTTTATCCCCAAATCAAAATAGCAATAGCACTTAGACTTACGTACTGCTTCACAGTGATTTACAGCCCTCTCAAGCAGTTTACAGAGTCAGCATAATGTCCCCGACAAACTGGGCCCTCTTTTTACTGATTTTGAAAGGATGGAAGGCTGAGTCAACTTTTAGTCAGGATCAAACTCCTGGCTGTGAGCAGAGTTAGTCTGCAATAGCAATAGCACTTAGACTTATATACCACTTCACAGTGCTTTCACAGCTTTCTCTAAGCAGTTTACAGAGTCAGCATATTGCTCCCCCAACAATCTGGGTCCTCATTTTACCAACCTCAGAAGGATGGAAGGCTGAGTCAACCTTGAGCTGGTCAGGATCGAACTGTCGAACTGTTGGCAGTCAGCAGTCAGCAGAAGTAGCCTTGCATTCCAACTACCACCACACATAAAATTTAGTTTCCTCTGCCGTCATAACGGCTGAGAATTTCTTTACATATTTTGTGATATTAATACCTGGCTCTAAGTTATGTACAAATGTATGGGTCACAAACTGATTGTGTTTCCTAATCTTTTATCCAGGTTGTTTGGAACTTAAGGAAGATACAATTGAAAACCTCCTGGCAGCAGCGTGTCTTCTTCAACTCCCTCAAGTAGTTGAAGTGTGTTGTCATTTCCTCATGAAGCTTTTACATCCATCCAACTGTTTGGGAATCCGGGCCTTTGCAGATGCTCAAGGATGCACAGAGCTTATGAAGGTGGCTCACAGTTACACCATGGTAAGGAAGCGCTGATATGCCTTATCGTCACAGTATGAAATCTAAAGATAGGTAGAATGCACAGAAGCTGTGAAGCTTGCTCACAGATATCCAGTGGTAAGCAAGTCCTGATATGCATCAAAGCATGAAATCTAAAGTTATAGATGATGCACAGAAGCTATGAAGCTTGCACATAGATATCCAGCAATAAGAAAGTCCTAATATGCCTTATCATCACAGCACAGATGCATAATGGCTTGAATGGTTGGGATGCTAGGCAGGAGGTTAGCAAGCCCATGTTTGAGACCCAAGAGCTATCATGGGATGGGGTTGTTGTGATTCTGTGCCAGCCTGTGATCCCAGTAGTTGAGTCTGGGGAATCAGAGGAGGAGGAGGAGGAGGGGCCTGGAGAGCCATCAGAGTCAGAGGGAGGCTCTGATGAGCTACAGGACTTACAAACTAATGAAGAGGCTGGTCCTTCCACTTGTGATCAAGCTGAGAGTCAGCTGTGCTGGGAAGCTGAGTCGGACTCGGAGGAACCACAGCTGGAAGACTTCAGAGACACCCAGTAATGCAGACAGGTCACACGAGTAGGACAGAGGGAGGCAATGGGGCAACACCAGGGAAGAAGGATAAAGAAGTGAAAAGCCACACCTTGGGGGCCGCATAACAAAAAGGGAATGTGTGGGCAAGGCTGGTTGCTGGAGGCAACCATTTGCAAAGAACTTATGTGTAACGAGAGATGATGGTCTGTTTATTTTGCCTGTGAGTTATTTCCTGTTTGACTCGTGCTCCATTTTGCTTTTGGACAAGGTCTCCATTGGAAAAGTATTCTGTTGCTTTTGTTTTTCTGGGACAATTATCAGGTCTGTAACTCAAATAAAAAGGGTTTATTTTTCCAGTCTACTGTTAAAAGAAGGGTTGACTTTGTGAAGTAACAAGGGCGTACATAGGCTGGGACAGAACAGGGTTTGAGCTATCATCCTTTGCTCCAGCTCCTGCTGTAGACATGAAAGAAGACCCCAGTCAAGCATCCCCAAGGTAACGGTTAAGTCACCGGCTAATCCTTTCAACCTGGAATCACCTCGGTGCTTCTAAGTCGAGTGCAAGTCCCAGCATGAAATCCAAAAATATGTAGAATGCACAGAAGTTACAGAGGGGGGCTCAGAGTTATATCATGCTAAAGAAGTTCTGATACGATGCAGGATATTATCAGGGCATAAAAGCAAATCAACCTTTTAATGAAACAGCTGGTTTTCCTTTTTCGCACATTTGTTCCTCTAATTCTTGAAAGCAGATAAAGAAGGTACAACGAGCTTTCGATGTTTAAAGGAATATTATGAGTAAAAGGATTGTACTGGCTACTACCCACACATTTTGATAAAATTTCAAAACTTCCCTTATGTTTTTGTGTTGCAGAAGCTATTAAGCATGTATTTTAAGATGGTGTGATTATGAAATCATTGTATAATGGCTAGTTCATTGACTATTGAGAGACTCTTAGTTGAATAAATATGTGTAACAAATCTATGCCAGACAAATGTCTGAATGAAATGAAAAGTTAACAGATTGGTTTGAGAATGAAAACAATTTGGCAGATGGAAACAGGTAACTTCAGGACCAGCTGTTATATAAATCAGGCATAAATATTACAACATCTGGTGGAAAAATAAATTGCCAAATGATTCAAGCTGTTGTGTATAGCAAATTTCAGAAGGAGTTCAACCCAATATACTATCGCAAATTTTTCCGCTTTATAGAAATGTACACATTGTGTTAGAATTCCCACATAAAGACATCTATGTATTAAGACATCTAGCCAAATATTTTTTTTGGCTAGTAAAAGTATGAGAAAATTTACATTTGGAGTACCTTTACTGTTTAATTTTAATATCAGTCCTCTTATTCCGTAACCTTCTGATTTGAGTCATTATTCAGCATAGCTGAAAATAGGTACTTTGTTTCATACAAATGTATGAGGGCAATTCGGAAATAAACCTCCGTTTGGTTATCAATGACAGACACTTCCAGATACAGAACATTTATTATACACATTAGAAAACTACAACATTGCAATGTCTTACAAGGTTTGAATTTCCTTAGTAAGTAGTCGCTCGGCACCAAATCTGGGCTAAAATATCAAAGCTATCCCAATGGAACTGCTTCAAAAGTTCTTGAGTGCATGTAGCAGTGTGCGGGCAAGCATTATTGTGAACACACAGGAAGTCAGCAGGCCCCAATGCTTCTTATGGATGGCTCGTCTGAGTTTTTGTAACGTTTCACAGTAGACGTCTGAATTGATGGTTGAACCACGCTCCATGAACTTCACCAGCATTACTCCTTTGGCATCTTCACATTTGGCGGGATTTTCTATGGCCACCACTTCCGGTGTGGTGTTAGTCCATGGTAATGGTCCCCTGCACACTTCAAGAACTTTTGAAGCAGTTCTGTTGGGATGTGTTTGATCACCTCTCCCCCCATAGCCCAGATTTGGCACGGAGTGTCTACTGCTAAAGAATTTCAAACCTTGTAAGATGCTATGACAAGTGCCTCAATTTGAATGGAAATTATGTCGAAGAGTAATGTAATGTTGTAGTTTTCTAATGTGTATAATAAAATTTCTGCATCTGCGAGTGTCTGTCTTTGACAATCAAGCAGAGGTTTATTTCCAAATTGCCCTTGTACAGTACATTGGGTAGAAAGTGGACAAGAATTTGTATAAATGATTTCTCAATTTCCTTTTAATCCTTGTCCAGACTAAAATAAACTAAATCCAATCTGAACAGAAGTGTTATACTCCTTGAGAGCAGAGTGTAACAGGATGTAATGAATTGCCCCCAAAATGGAATTCAGATTTCCAGGAATGTTCACGGTATAGTCGAGGGATTCCATTTAAGAGTTGGAATCAAGTTCCTTCCTACCTTAATAGGATTCTGTATAAGAAACAGATGTATCTTATATGCTTGTATGATATTTAAGCATAATGAATCAAAAGCCATTTTCTAAAAAGTAAATGAAAACATAGAAAGAACAAAACAATGACTTCCCAGATAAAACATATTCAATACTTGTTACATTCAGTTTAATCTATATGGTGGAATATAATATTGCAATGTTTGGCTGATAGACACTGCATGATTAGAGAGATATCTGGCTGTTCTGGTCTAGATTGAAATTATTCTTTTAGTAATGAACTGTGTCATAAATGCAGCTGCCTTGCTTTGGCTCAGCCAGGTTTCCATTAGCACAAAGCAGGATTCTTGGTTGGCTGTTAAAATAGTCCTTTCTGCTGACACAACCTTCTAAAATAAATGTTTTCACATGTGGTCCATGAAACTTTAAGCTTTACTGGAATATTAAGCAACATTTTCTACAAATGTTTAATTTCAGGAAGATTAATGAGAGACTGTCAAGAAATATTGAACAAAAATAATATATTTGCATTCCTGTTTACATTCGTCCTGAGAGTTGATCCCAGGAATGAAGCTTGATCCATTTCCTGGTTAACATATACTTTGGACATGGCTCTAGATGTTGCATCCAAACTCAATGAGGATAGTGGAAGCTGTCCCTCTTTTTAAAAGTGAGAATTTGTAATCCCATAGGAAATATTAGTAGGTCCTTCAACAAGTTGGAAATATGTTCAGAAAAGACATTTATAATTACAAAGAATATAACTTGTCTCCAACATGTGTCCCATCCACACTATTTCTATTTGGTCTTCTTAAAAGTATGTAGAAAGAAGGAGGAGGAGAAGGAGGAGGAAGAGGAAGAGGAGGAGGAGGAGGTATTTAAATAAATTTAAAGCAGGAGAAAAGAGATAATAGCAACAGCAACTAGACTTATATACTACTCCACAGTGCTTTACAGCACTCTCTAAGCAATTTAGAAATGTCAGCATATCGATCCCAACAGTCTGGGTCCTCATTTTTATCAACCTTGGAAGGATGGAAAGCTGAGCTGACCTTGAACCCCATCAGGATTGAACTTCAGGCTGTGGGCAGAGTTTGCCTGCAGTACTGCACTTAACCACTGCACCACCAGGATAAAATAATGAACTAGAGTTATAGAAATGACATGCCCTGTGCCTTTCTGTACTATGCTATCATTGCAAATTATTATTTTGTCTGGCATAATGAAAGGATATATTGCCTTTTGTTCTTTAAATCCTGATAAATCAGATCCTGATAGACTCACTGTTTATCAAGATCTCATCAACACCATATAAGCATGACTTCTCTTCCTCTTCCTCTCTCTTCATCCTTTTTTCATATATTTGTTTTGCAATTCCATCTTCCTTCTTCCTCCCTCTTAAACAAACTGCCTCTACCTGCTTCAATATTCATTCATAACAATTGCTTTTGTCATTCGACAACACACTTTTGAAGCATCCTGTTCTGATTGCTTTTCACTGTATTTCCAGTTGTCCCTTCTTTATAACTTCTCCAACCAGCCACTTTTCTATAATGGAACAAATGTTTATGCAGCTGACCACATACCAACTATACACTTTCTACCAGCCTCTGAATATCTACTGTAAGTATTTCTTTTTCCAGCATTATAAGCATTCTAGCAAGGCACACACATCCATCTATTTGCTCCAGCTTTTCACTATTTATGTTTTGCTTGAAATTGTGTATTCCATTTTCCTTTTCAAACAGAAACATCTTGTTGCTGGTAGCAAATATCTTCGTCTTCGATGCATTAATTTTCAGATCCATTTCCTGGCATCATTTGTTGAAAATCATTCAGGTTTTCAGCCAGCAACCTAACTTCATCTCCATACAGAAATATACACTTTCATGTCCCCCACGTGACATACCTGTGCCACGAACAGAGTCAAGATTTTTCTTCAAAAAGACATTAAATGACAAAGGGGACACTATACACACTTAACATCCTATCAAATTATTCTTGCACAAACTTTATTTCTATCATCCAATGTCATTGTATTTAGCAGCACATCTTCAACACCCTATTCACGCATTCCATAATTTAAGATGTTACACTTTTTCACACTCTTTCTCTACATCAGTGTTTCTCAACCTTAGCAATTTGGAGATGAGTGGGACATCAACTCTCAGAATTCTGGGAGTTGAGATCCACACATCTTAAAGATTGCTCTCTATCAACAAGGGTACAAAAATTATAAATTTCTCAATTACCTGATGAAAATCCAATATGGAAAATCTGCTGGCACAAAGTTGCATTTCATTTTCCATTTTTTTTTTCATTTTCACATCTTATTTCCTTTCAGTAGAAATCTTATGCAGCCTAATTAACAACCTAAACCCCCCTGGTGGGGTATGGTTAGGAGGGCACCGTGAATTCATAGAGCAAAATGGACATTGCCAACAAACCTGGAATACTTGGGTATGGTTAGGAGGGTACTCACTTTTCTAGCCTGCCCCATCTATGTTTCCTGGTAAAATACATGGGAAAATCCCATTGGAGGAAAATTCCACTTAGGGTTAGGGTTAGGTCACCATGAACTCAGAGAGCAAAATGGACATCGCCAACAAATTCAGAGTTCTTGGGTATGGTTAGGAGGGCACTTACTTTTCAAGGCTACCCTATCTATATTTCCTGGTAAAATACATGGGAAAATCCCATTAGAGGTTTTATTCCTCCTTGCAACCTTTCCTTTGGTAGAGGAGAGCAGTAACGATAGTATGTAGTCATTAGACACAGTCGCTGTCTCTACACTCATTAAATAACTCTCATCACCTCTCTTAACCAAAATGCTTTTTTGTGTTGTTTTTTTTTTGTTTATATATATATATGTGTGTGTGTGTGTGTGTGTGTGTGTGTGTGTGTGTGTGTAAACAAAAACAAAAAACAAAAAGTATTTTGGTTAAGAAAGGTGGTGAGAATTATTTAATGAGTGTAGAGACTGTGTTGGAAGGGATCTTGTAGGTCATCTAGTCCAACCCCCTACTCAAGCACGGGACCCTATGCCATTTCTGGCAGATGGCAGTCCAGTCTCTTTTTATTTATTTATTTATTTATTATTTAAATTTATATACCGCCCTATTCCTGTAGGACTCAGGGCGGTTTACAGGGAAAATTAAAATACATAACATACAAAATTAAAATCAGTTAAAACTATGATTAAATTACAGTCCCTGAAGTTAAACTAAAACCCAATTAAATTAAATTAGTTAAAACCCCTCAGTCTGGGCCAGACAGCTCGAAGAACCAGGTTTTCAAGTCCCGGTGAAATGAGGGAAGGTCGGGGGCAGTCCTGAGTTCCGTGGGAAGTTGGTTCCATAGGGCCGGCACGCCCACAGAGAATGCCTTTCCCCTGGGAATAACCCGCCGGCATTCCTTAACCGGCGGTACCCTGAGAAGGCCCTCCCTGTGGGAGCACACAGGACGATGGGAAGTTGATGCCAGCAGCAGGTGTTCCCTTAGATAATCCGGACCCAAGCCATTTAGAGCTTTATAGGTCATTACCAGCACCTTGAATCTCACCTGGAGGGCAACCGGAAGCCAATGCAGCTCATGGAGAAGAGGTGTTACACGGGAGTATCGGGAAACTCCCATAACAACTCGCGCGGCTGCATTCTGCACCAGTTGAAGCCTCTGAGTGGTCCTCAAGGGCAGCCCCATGTAGAGAGCCCCATGAAAGCCTCCAGTGATGAAGCACCATCAACATCTGAGGGTAGTCTGTTCCATTGGTTGATTTTTCTCACTGTCAGGAAATTTCTCCATATTTCCAGTTTTTATCTCTCCTTGATCATTTTCCATCCATTATTCCTTGTCTGGAATATGGAGTTGATGAAAACATGCTTGGATGTGAGGATGCAGGTTGAATTGTTCAAGACCTACAAGATCCCTTCCAACACTGTTGTTCTATTCCTTCAGGTTTAGTACACTCTTTCATTCTCTTAGTTTCACAGGCATAACAATACATTTCATTTATGTTCCGTAATTATCACTGATAAACATTGACTTCCATTGCCCTCCGTGATTATGACAACTCAAGACTTTCTGACCGCTTAATATCTCCATTTTAAGTACTATAACTACCACCAAGCTATTCTCCAAATCACATGTGGGCAGGACAAGAAGCATTGGATAGAAACTAATTAAGAAGAGAAGCAACCTAGAACTAAGAAGAAATTTCCTGACAGTTAGAACAATTAATCAATGGAACAACTTGCCTCCAGAAGTTGTGAATGCTCCAACTCTGGAGGTTTTTAAGAACAGATATTAAGAAAAGACAACCATTTGTCTGAAAATGATGTAGGGTTTCCTGCCTGAGCAGGCGGTTGGACTAGAAGACCTCCAAGGTCCCTTCCAATAATTCTATTCTATTCTATTCTATTCTATTCTATTCTATTCTATTCTATTCTATTCTATTCTATTCTATTCTATTCTATTCTATTCTATTCTATTCTATTCTATTCTATTCTATTCTGTTCTGTTCTGTTCTGTTCTGTTCTGTTCTGTTCTGTTCTGTTCTGTTCTGTTTTGTTCTGTTCTGTTCTGTTCTGTTCTACTCTACTCTACTTTACTCTACTCTACTCTACTCTACTCTACTCTACTCTAGAATATTTGTAGCTCAGGGTTGAAGTGAGGGGCCCTTGGTGTTCTCTCAGCTTGGTTGTTTTCTTGCAGATGTTACATTACCCAAACTAGGTGACATCATCAGTGCTAGACTAGATTAGCACTGATGATATTACCTAGTTTGGGTAATGAAAAGCATTGTCTGCAAGAAAATAACCAAGCTCAGAGAGCACCAAGGTCCCTTTCACTATTACTAGTTTTTAAACTCTAAAGGTTTATTTGCTTGCTTGTTTGATTATTACATTTTTAAGACACCTACAAGGTGACTCTCGACTTTCAATTAAGAAAGGAAGATACGGAGAAAGGCTTCATAAAGCAAAGGAAAGCTCTCTCCTTTGCACTGAAGGCACTAGCAAAAAGGGTGGTTTCAATTTTAATGCTTAAATGTTTCTTCATCTCCACTCATATATTTGCTGTCAACAGCTGCACTTCCTGCAAGCTGTCAAGGTTCCGATCGACAGAGACAAATAAAGCAGAGCTTTGAGGCTTGCAAATTCCTCAAAGAACATGCTTATTGATACAGAGTATCGGTACTTCAAAAGTGAAACCAAGTCTGAAGAGATGCACAACAATCCCCCAATTCAAAGTTAAGAAATCCCACCCCCAAAGCTATGCAAGCAACTACGTTTCCCTACTCAGCTTGTTTTCATGAAATGCCCAGCCCACAGTCTCGGGAGCAGCCGATGACCTTGGTTCCCATGGGAGAAAGTCCAAGAAAGTCTGTTTTGTCTAGTGCATGCTGAGGGGAAAGGGAGAGTTTCCAAGCTGAGCCATGCTGGCTCAGGAATTCTGGGAGTTGAAGTCCACGAGTCATAAAAGAACCAAGATTGGCTACCCCTGGTCTAGTGCAACACCTGGCAAACCCCCTCCCTCCGTGCTATGTGGCAACTAGGAATGAGAAGGAAAAAGGTGGGTGCTGTTGTGATTCAGGGTCAGCCTGTGGGTTCGGCAGTTGGGTCGGACGACTCAGAGGAGGAGGAGGATGGGGGTGTTGAAGAGCTTGCGGAGGGGGTTGGACAGCTTGATGAGAGCCCTCAGCCAGGCCCCTCTCACCTGGTCACGACGCAGACCCAGCTGTGTGAGTCTGACAGCGTGGATGAAGATGACCCACAGCTGGCCCTGTTCAAGGACGCCCGACGCAGGAGGCAGTCAATCAGGAGTAAACAGAGGAAGGCAATGGGGCTCTTCGGAAGGAGGCAGAGAGAAGCCACGCCCTGAACTGTATTTAAGGGGGAATGCGTGGGAGGGCTGGTTTGCTGAAGGCAACCACTTGAAAAGCTCCTGTTTCTTGGTTCGTGTCTTGTTCTATTTGTTTTTGTAGCAATAAATTTGGCAGGCGTAATTCCAGCCTCTTGCCTTCTTGTAAAAGGGGTTGTCCCTGCCTTTTCTGCAGGGCCGGTAGCAGGCTGGTACAGAACAGGTGCAGCCATGCTCATTCTAAAGTTGACACAAGCATTGCTTTGTAACTTTTTTTTTTTTGCTATCTGGCATTGCTTCTTAGAAATCAACGGGTGTAACTAGAATACTTATCCCAGGGTGCAACTGTTTTATAACAAGCTTTGCCGTTCATAACACTCATTCCATAGCGCATTAGGGCACCACTTCATCAAGACTCAGTGGGAGGAAGAGATAAGGTGAACATTTAGGGACCCACAAAGGGACAGCTAGTCCATTGGAAGGCATGTAAGGAAGAAAACTAAAGAGAGTGAAATGCTTCAGATCTTATCCGAAAAGTAGTTAAGTAAATAGTCCGTGGTAAATTAGTCTGCCATCTAATGCCTAATTTAACCCTAAGGATTTGCATCCTTATTTCTTAAAAAAAACCCAACTATAAAATAAGGCTAAATTACTACATGGACAACCGTCAGCCTGCTGCTTGAACTGAGTGACTTTACATTTAAGATGGAAATGAGATGCGATCCCATCAAAAAGTGCCATAAAATTCAATTTAAATTACTTGGTGGGCAAAAAAAATTTCCATTCATTCACTCCCATTATATAGCAGAACATATTTATTCTCTCACAAGAATAGGTCATATTCACTTTAATGGGGGGAAAAATAGCTTTATCATCTAATGGGAAGAGAGGAAGTCTATGCACTGCTGACAATATGGATTGTGAAAAAGAAATCGCTAAATGTCTAACGAATCATTAAAATTCATTCAGATACAAAGGGAATAAGTACCTCTTTCTAAGCTCTCAGTATTTGCCTTCTAGGAAAAGAATACTAGTCTACTTGATATGTTATGGTTTCTGAAATTCCTGGCCAGTGACTTAATCTAGCTATCTGGGATTTGAGCCACTTTCTTCTGCAAAAGTGATAGAGGGGATTGAACGCAAAATTAAATAAGGATTTTTCAAAATGGTTTCAAAGAATCTTGAACATCATTTAAAATCAGATTTTGGTCAGTTTTTTTTTCCATTCTTCTTCTTGTTGTACCATATTTATTTATTTATTTATTTATTTATTTATTATTTATTATTTATTATTTAAATTTATATACCGCCCTATTCCCGTAGGACTCGGGGCGGTTTACAGGGAAAATTAAAATACATAACATACAAAATTAAAATCAGTTAAAACTATGATTAAATTACAGTCCCTGAAGTTAAACTAAAACCCAATTAATTAAATTAGTTAAAACCCCTCAGTCTGGGCCAGACAGCTCGAAAAACCAGGTTTTCAGGTCCCAGGTAAATGAGCGAAGGTCGGGGGCAGTCCTAAGTTCCGTGGGAAGTTGGTTCCATAGGGCCGGTGTGCCCACAGAGAACGCCCTTCCCCTGGGAATAGCCCGCCGGCATTCCTTAACCGGCGGTACCCTTAGAAGGCCCTCCCTGTGGGAGCACACAGGACGATGGGAAGTTGATGCCGGCAGCAGGTGTTCCCTTAGATAATCCGGACCCAAGCCATTTAGAGCTTTATAGGTCATTACCAGCACCTTGAATCTCACCCGATATCTGTTATCGGATGTTGGCGATCCTGTTTTTATCAGCAGCTGCACGAAAAAGTGCTGCTGAGTTTTGTCCAAACCAGTCCCTTAGATTTTGAAGCCATGATGTTCTTCTTCTGCCTGGACCTCGTTTGCCTTCAATCTTTCCCTGGAGGATTAAATGGAGTATGCCATATTTTTCTGGGTGTCGCATCACATGTCTGAAATATTCTTTTGTTTTTTTTTAATTGTTTTGATGATTTCCCTTGGCTTTCCCAGGGGGCTTATCACCTCCTCATTTCTGATCTTGTCAACCCAGCTTATACGTAACAGCTGCCTGAAAATCCACATTTCAAATCCTTCTGGTCTCTTCAGAGACCAACTCTGTCAGAGACCAACTCTCTCCTCCATAGAGCAGGATAGAAGAAAAATATATAACATCTGACGAGCCTGATTTTCAATCTTAGGCTTATGTCGTGACTGCAGAAGACCTTTTTCATTTTGAAGATTGCTGTTCGAGCTTTCTCTATCCTTGTCTTTACTTCAGTGGTCATGTCCCAGCTTTCATGTAAATTAGAACCGAGGTGCGTGATCCTTTCAACTTTTTCTAATGGTATTCCTTCCGAATTTATTGGTGGTAAATTAACAGGTTGTTTGCTGATGACCATGATCTTGGTTTTTGAGGTGTTAAGCTTCAAGCCATATTTCTCAGATATTTCTGTCACTCTGTTGATAAGGAGCTGAAGGTCTTCACGCTTACTGGCAAGCAGAACTGTATTGTCAGCATATCTTAAATTGTTGAGCCAAACACCGTTTATTTTGATGCCAGCACTGATGTTCTCCAGTGCCTCATTGAAGATTGACTCAGAGTAGAGTGGAGACAGAATACATCCCTATGTGACCCCTCTTCGTATTTCTGCATCAGCTGAGTATTTTTGGCCTAGTCTCACATTTGCTACCTGATGCCAATATAGATTCTTTATGATTTGGATGTCTTTGTCATCTAGTCCCCCTTGTTTCAGGATTTCTAATAGTTTTCTGTGTCTTATTTTATCAAATGCTTTTTCAAAATCAATGAAACACATTTAAAAACACTGTGATTGACATCTCTACAACGCTGTACAAGAACTTGAATGCTGAATAGCGCATCTCATGTACCAAGATTGTTTCTGAAACCAAATTGTGTGTTACCTAGACACTCCTCAATTTTGTTGTATATTCTTGTGTGAATTATTCTTAGGAATATTTTCAGGGCATGACTCATTAAGCTTCTTGTTCTGTATTGAGTACACTTCTTTGCATTTATTTTTTTGGAGATTGTCACAAAGGTTGATTTTAGCCAATCATTTGGTATCTTTCCTGTTTTATATATTCGACTGAAGAGCTGCAGTAAAAAATAATCTTCCCATTGTTTTCCAGCAATTTTAAAATTTATACTAGGATATCATCTGGTCCTGTGGCTTTTCTTGTTTTTGCTATTTTTATTGCATGTTCAACCTCCTCCATAGTGATGTTATACTTCCCTATCTAAGGTAAAGGTAAAGGTTCCCCTGCACATGCGCGCTAGTCGTTTCCGACTCTAGGGGCCGGTGCTCATCTCCGTTTCAAAGCCAAAGAGCCAGCGCTTGTCTGAGGACGTCTCCGTGGTCATGTGACTGGCATGACTAGATGCCAAAGGCACATGGAACGCTGTTACCTTCCCACTGTAGTAGCCCCTATTTTTCTACTTGCATTTTTATGTGCTTTCGAACTGCTAGGTTGGCAGAAGCTGGGACGACTAACAGGCGCTCACTCTGCTACGTGGCACTTGGGATTCGACCCACCAAACTGCCGACCTTCTGATCAACAAGCTCAGCATCCTAACCCACTGAGCCACCACGTCCCTTTTTACTTCCCTAACTATATCATCCCTAATGTCCTCAAAAAGTTTTTTGATATTTTCCTTCCATCTTTTTAGTTTTTTGTCCTCATCTAAGATAATTTCCCCCTCTTTGTCAACTAGGTTGTTGGTTTTCTTTTTCTAGAGGCCTGCTGCTTCTTTTATTTTTTGTGTAAATTGAAATTATCATGCATACGTTCTGTCTATTCTATTTCCTTGCATCTCTTTGCAAACCACTTTTCTTTTACCAGCTGAATTTTTCTTCTAATTGTTTTCTGCAATTCACTGTAATTTTTTTTATTTTCATAAGGTTTTCTTTTATCCATGAGATTAAGAATTTACTCATCCACCGTTTTTTCTTGTGGTACCCCTCTCTCTGTTTTGAATTTGTTAACTCTACTATTGCATTTTTAAATTTATTCCAGTTCACTTCTACATCTTCATCATTCAGGTTGTTGGTTTCTCTTAAATGATTTTCTAGTTCTTCTTTTATCTTACCTCCATGTTTAATGATGAAGTCTCTGTCAATTCTTGGTTTAGCAGGATTTGGGTTTTTCATCCTTTTTTAATTTCAGCTGGACTTCAGCAAGTAATAGATTATGATTGGATGGTACATCTGCACCTGGGTATGTCTTTACTGATATTACTGAGTTTCTAAATCTTTTGTTTATTGTAAAATAGTCAATACTATTTTATCGTGTATCTGCTGGTGATCTCCAAGTGTAGAGGCATCTTTTTGGCAACTTGAAAAAAGTATTCATCACACATTGCCTATGTTCCTTGCAGAAGTCTACAAATCTGTCACCTCTACCGTTTCTGGTTCCTAAGCTAAAGCTTCCAACTACAGGAGCATCACTTCCTTCTCCCACTTTTGCATTGAAGTCCCCCATGAGTATTGTGATATTGTTACTTTTTAGGGCTGTCAGCTGTGGGAGCATAAACTTGTATAACATTCAAGTTTTTCCATAAGCTGGACAAAAATTAGCAGTCAGCATAGTTTGCTACCCCAATTCCTTTCCAGGTCCTGAGACGGTAAAGGAAAGGAGAGTTCTTTTTGTGCTATTTGTGTCAGAAACCCTTGAAATGTTTCGATTTTTATTCTGTAAGAACAGAGAAGACTCAAACCGTTTTGGTTTAAACCATTAGAAACAAACTCAAGTTAGGTTACCTTTTGTTTTTCTGTTTCATGCACATCCTTACTATTTAATCCATTTAGTACATTTCCATCCATTCTATTTTAAATTTCCCCAGTTGTCTATGGACAAAAGAATCCATCCCTTGGATATGAGTCTGAATTCTTTTTCTCACAGCTAATGACTTTCAGGTTTTCAGAAATTTTAAGACGAGATTGGACAACTGTTTTTCTGAAATGGTATGGGGTCTTCTGCTTAAGCAAGAAGTTGGACTAGAACACCTGCAAGGTCTTTTACAACTCTGTTATTCTATTAAGATGTCTTGCAGGACATTCAGTGTAAAACCCTATACATTTTTGAACTGGAAACTGTGGCAGAAGAACATAAATACCTCTTTCCACCCCCCACCCCCCAGAATAATGGTGATGATTTGTAGAGGCAGAAAAGAATTGTTGTTGTTGTTAGCTGTGAAGTTGTGTCCGACCCATCGTGACCCTATGCACAATGTTCCTCCAGGCCTTCCTGTCCTCTACCATCTTCTGCAGTCCGTTTAAGCTTACGCCTACTGTTTCAGTGACTCCATCCAGCCACCTCATTCTCTGTCGTCCCCTTCTTCTATTGCCCTCAACCTTTCCCAGCATTAGGGTCTTCTCCAGTGAGTCCTTCCTTCTCATTAGGTGGCCAAAGTATTTGAGTTCAGCTTCAGGATCTGGCCTTCTAAAGAGCAGTCAGGGTTGATCTCCTCTAGGACCGACCGGTTTGATTGCCTGGCAGTCCAAGGGACTCGCAGGAGTCTTCTCCAGCACCATAATTCAAAAAGAAAAGAATAGCTGGTTTGAATTCTGGAGCAATTTTCTATCATTTTTGTCTATACCTCACAAACAGCCTCACTTAGCTTTTTTTTCCCCCACTGACCAGATGTTAGATCTATCTCTAGATGATAAAATTTCTTTCCAGGAAACTGCATACAGAGGCCATTAGCAAGAAGGAATCTGAGCACTCATCAACATAGGATTGAGAAAGAAGTCCATCAGTAAGGGACATTCATGGCAGAAAACATCACAAGACATTCACAAATATTGAGCCTTGGTGGAGCAGTGGGCTAATGCCTCCTTAAGTAACACCAGCTGCCTGCAATTAGTGCAGGTTCGAGTCCCACCAGGCTCAAGGTTGACTCAGCCTTCCATCCTTCCGAGGTAGGTAAAATGAGGACCCAGATTGTTGGGGGCAATAAGCTGACTTTGTAATAATGCCGTTTGGGGGGGAAGCCCTAATAAGCAGGCATATACATAGAATGAAGGCTATTGCTAAGCACATTGATTTGTGCTTTAGATGGTAAGCCGCCCTGAGTCTTCGGAGAAGGGCAGGATATAAATGGGATTAAAAAAAAATAACATTCTTCTAGTAGTCCCACCAAGCTTGAAGATCTCCTTAAACAGGAACACTTTCTGATTCTGACCTGGTTTACCTTCTCTCCATAGATTAACTCTTCCAAATCTGCCTACTTTTAGGGGGAAAAAACCCCACTCCTCTTACTTATGTGGTCTTGTCCTCTTCCTGCTGTCTGTTGAGTGCTTGAGGGCTGGAGAGATTCCCGGTTGGGGTCCCATCTAGCTGATGTCTGGTGGTAATAGTAGAATTGGTATCTTGCTTTTAAAACCAAGCCATGACATACCATGAAGCATAGCTCTTAAACCAAAAGTTAAATAAGGTTCCAGGAGTCGAGGAAATGCTGCTAGATCTAGATCTGGAGGTGCATAATTTTCTCTCTGTTCCTGTTCAGAGATATTTTAGAATCAGAACTAAAATCTTCTTGAGGTCTATATGCTTGGACCTATGCATGGTTAGAGCTAGGAATCAAAGATCTTTATGGGCAGGGAAAACCAGTGAAAAGGAGATATTCTCCATCAGACATTGTGTAATTTATCTCCATCTTAATGTGACACTAATCTGATTTCCAGGAAAGCTCATTGGGATGAATTCCAGAGTGGAAAAGTAGCTGGGACATGCATGACCTTGAAAATGCCCTACAATGTACAAGGAACATGTATAATGTACATCATCATAGATCTGACCTTGTCATCTACTTAAAAAGCATTTCTAAAGCACCTCCTCTTCCATCACACTTGTGAGAACTGGTATAATAAATGCAGGATAACTTCCCTGCGTAATGCATATTACTGTGTGGTTATTAAATCCAAAATGAACATTTTAGTTGGAATAGAATCGCCGTACCAAAACGGCAAGCAACATGGATATGGACATGTTGAAATTTCTTTTACACTACAAGAAGCAATAATGTTGAAAGCTTATTTTCTTTTCCATTAATTTCCTTTCCAAATTTCAATATGTTGAAAACGATAAAAGCCCGCGGCCACTGGTTGTGCACTACACTACAGCTCATAAGTGCCAGTAAATCACATCACCGCATGCAGATATGGTGTGTTTGCCTATACGTGCTGTGCAAAGGGCGCATGATGCATTTGTTCAGAGCATCATGCTTAAGCAGGTATTCTCCTAATGGGAACCTAGACAGAAAACTTCCTGAGAATCCAAGGTTAGTTGAAATGAATTATGAAGTATGCAAATGTTTCTACACTGTGTGGTGCATGAAAAAAGCAGAACTGACATATTGTCTTATCCTTGGGTATATATATATATATAATAAATTATGGAACGGATAGATGCGAGAGAGAAGAGGGATGACAGGGAGAGAGAGAAAGAGAGAATAAGAGATGGAGAGAGGGGGAGAGAAATAGAGAGAGGGAGAGAGAGGGTGGCAAGAGAGGGAGAAAGAGAGAGAAAGATGAGTGAAGGGGGGAGAGAGAGAGAGTAAACATTAAGTAAGCAAGCTATAATAGCCAGATAAAATTCAGAAACACGTATCAACCAAAATTAACTCCAATAGTAAACTATAATTGCTGTTAGTAACTGTTGCAAAACATTTATTTAGACAATACAATCTTAAGCATATCCTCTACACCAGGAGAATACATTGTTGCTTATGAAAGGTCCAAATTTTTTTTGTATTATTATTTTCACAGTTAATAACAAAAACAATTTCTCCTCTCTCTGGTTTTATTTTTTATTTCTCCATATAATGTCTACTTATGTGCTTAGCAACCTTCAGTGGAAATAAAAAATTTAAATCTAAAGTACGGAAGCTACATTCTGTTCCCTTTTGAGCAAAAATGGAAATTTGTTATATTAAATATTGAATGTGGGAAGATTTTATATTACTTTCTTACATCCCGAGGTTCTTTCATTTTCCCAAAATGTTATCAACCAAAGGCTGTTTCTAGTGATGGAATAAGATACAGTATATTTTCCCCATTTCTTCATATTTCCCAGAATCTTTTCAAGAGGATCACCCAGTTTCCCATGGCGACTGGAAAAGCTATTTTCTCCCTTTTAAATCTCAGGATCATCCTATGGACAAAAGTGTTTTTGGTACCATTCTTGAATTCTAACATCAATTCTAACATCAAGAAGCAATGGACAGAAACTAACCAAAGAGAGAAGCGACGTAGAACTAAGGAGAAATTTCCTGACAGTTAGAACAATTAATCAGTGGAACAACCTGCCTCCAGAAGATGTGAATGCTCCAACACTGGAAGTTTTTAAGAAGAGACTAGACAACCATTTGTCTGAAATAGGTTCCCCTGCTTGAGCAGGTGGCTGGACTAGAAGATCTCCAAGGTCCCATCCAATTCTATTCTATTCTATTCTATTCTATTCTATTCTATTCTATTCTATTCTATTCTATTCTATTCTATTCTATTCTATTCTATTCTATTCTATTCTATTCTATTCTATTCTATTCTATTCTATTCTATTCTATTCTATTCTATTCTCATTCATATCAAAATTTGCCCTAATATTTACAGAACAGGATCTCAAATCTTTGTTTAGCCCTCCTAATTTATGTCTGATTAAACTGTCAAAATTACTAGTGCATTGCATAAGCTCCTAAACAGTGTTGTTATTACACACTAGGAGTGCAGTTTAGAGGCCTGTACGAATCAACTCTAATTTTATTCAGAGTGGGATGTTAAGATTGCTTTAGTTTACAAGATGAGATTTGAAATAGAGGCATCCCACTCTACATGAAGACGCTGGAATAATGGCCTGCAATTAGCCACAATGATGGGCAAACTATCTCTTGATGCAAAGGGTGGACCCTTGAATTTCAAACTAAGCAAAATAATTCAGAGTCAACTTTTGAAGAGGCTGTGTTATTCTGATGAGACAGTCAATAGTGAGATGAAATATATCAAGTGGCAATAGAACTTGAATGGGACATTTTAAAGGATTGAGTGGGACATTTCAAATGCCCTTGCAAAAAAAAAAAGGACAGTACAGAGGAAAGAGAGCTGTGGATTTCATGACTAACTCCATTTGGGTCAATCTGGTCTGTATATAGAATTGAGGAGTCCTTGATACTCTCTCTGAGCTTGGTTGTCTTCTTGCAGACATTTCATTACCCAGACTAGGTACTCTAATGATGTTATCTAGTTTGGGTAATGAAACATCTGAAAGAAAACAACCAGTCTCAAAGAGAGCACCAAGGGCCACTCGTTTCAACCCTGAGCTACAAAAATTCTCATTGGTTGTATACAGCATTTTCTTAAATTTTCCTTAAAAAGTAACACATTGAATGAAATTAGTAACGAAGCCCTCTTTAGGGTGGGCACTATAATTTGAGCTAGGGACACTAACGTCATAAATGTTGCTCCCAATAAAGACATTTATAGACAGTTGGAATGTCTGATTGCCTTTCTATGTCCCATAATTATTTTTATTTATTTATTTATTTTAATTCCATTTATATCCCACCCTTCTCCGAAGACTCAGGGCGGCTTACAAGCTTAGCAGTAGCTTTCATTCTATGTATATGCCTGCTTATTAGGGTTTTCACACACACCCCAAGCGGCATTATTACAAAGTCAGCTTAATTGCCCCCAACAATCTGGGTCCTCATTTTACCTACCTCGGAAGGATGGAAGGCTGAGTCAACCTTGAGCCTGGTGGGACTCAAACCTGCACTAATTGCAGGCAGCTGGTGTTACTTAAGGAGGCATTAGCCCACTGCTCCACCAAGGCTCTTATTAGCAAAGCTTTCTAAGATAACAATGCAGCTTCAAGGTCCATGGAGGTGGTGCAGGTGCAGGAGGGGGAGAAGGAGATGAATTATCCCTAATCAACATTTGAAAGTATTGAGTCATATCTCTGTTTCTGAACTTAAAAGAAAAAGAAAAAACACACACACACACTGGGCCTATAGCAGGAACTTGGAGATAATCTGAAGATATATTGATTGTTCCATTCTACTGTAGGGCTGAGAAATTATTCTGCAACTCAAGTTGAACACCACACTAAAGCTGACAAAATAAAATAATATACTATCTTTCCCCCAGTACTTGAAATTATAGCACACAAGTAAAAGTTGTAGATGTAAAGCCAGCAGGGTCAAAATAAGAATAGTAAAAGCAAAAAAAAGTATAAATCAGGCTGAGTAACAATATAGATTTTGTGACTGTTTGCAATAATAAAAATACAAATATTTTGTTATTTTTATTATTAAATTTGCATCCTATATTATATCCCCTTATAATCAACTAACTTGGTGCCTTCCTAACTAGGCCACATTATGATAATTTTGAATATATTTAAACCTATTTCAACAGTACATCTGCTGTTGGCCATCTGCTGATAGTTCACAAAATCAACTTCTTTTTTTCAGTGCCAAGCATTCAATGATAGAAAGCTTAATAAAAAGGAATCTTGCTTTGCTATGGCTACTACAGTATATTTTCTCAGACTCCAGCCTGTGGTTTTGGATAGTCCATTTACCTGGCAAGAACAAGATGGTTCTTGCCCACTCATCTAATTTTACCAAATCTGGACTGCAGTACTCCAAATAATCACTATATGACAACAAATTAACTCCCTTTTTACAATCCTGTAATCCCTTAATTTGGGGTAGAGTTGGGGCAACTGGATGGAGCTGAGCAATTACTAGCCGGATGCCCTTCCTGATGCCACATGGAGTTAACAGCAGATACCTACCTAGGATTGAACTCTCAACCTTCCGAGTGGGAGGTGAGAGTCTTCACCACTAGGCCACCATGCAGCTCAACACTAGATGACAACAGACACAGAAATATGTCATATAGTGGTCAGCCAGATTTTAATTCATCTTCTTTAATTATGTCTGGGTAATTTCTAATAGGTTGGCTATTTGAAACAAGCAGACAAACAAATCATACACATCTCATTTAACTGTCCTTTAAAAAGGTATTATTCTGTCTATAATTGTGACCTAGTATATGTGCTTAATAGCATTGTGACAGGGAGTAATCACCATTGCTTCATCTAACTCAGTATTAGAATTGTATAATAAAAGGCACACACTGTAATATATGCACCACAGGTTTTCTTTGTTTTAATCATATACAAAAATGACCTTATCCAGCTGTAAGTGCTGAGTCAGCTTCTGTCTATTTAATTGGCATTTTTAAATAATACAGTAGTTTAAAGTGTATTTTCAAGCTGAGCATTGACTATTCTCCCTTTAGGATTGGCACAAAATTATTTAAGCTGGCTTGTTGACTTTGATGTAGCTTTACATAACAGGACTGAGAAGCTATACCCAGATTGGAGGGCAAAAGAAGGAATTGAAAGAAAGAAAGAAAGAAAGAAAGAAAGAAAGAAAGAAAGAAAGAAAGAAAGAAAGAAAGAAAGAAAGAAAGTTGTTTTCTAAACTTTTTCCCCCCAAGTAGTATATTTTTATATGATGTTTGTTTAAGTTCTTTCTGTATACATACCATTAAAAAAGGCAATAAAATAACCAATAGAAGTATTATTTCTATCTGACTTATAGAGAAGGGAAAGATTATATCATAATAGATCAGAAATTCATTGGCTGATTACAGTGGTGGGATTCAAATATGTGAACAACTGGTTCTCTGTGGGGATGCCACTTCAGGAAGTCCATTCTGGGCCTGGGCAATAAAAAATTAACTAACAGTTCTGCCGAAGTGGTGCGAACTGGCCGAATCCCACTACTGGTTGATTTTGTACCATCAAGATGGTATTGATTCCTGGCAACTAAACAATTTCTTTCTGCGTGAAGATCTGTTCATATTCTGCTTTTTCAAATGGTCTTAGATGAAGCATAGGTTGGATAACTTTAGACATCAACAATAGCCATCTACGGTTAACTGTCTGAGTGCAAATAGGTTTCCAAGTGAGCAGAGAAGAAGGCTTCACCTTTGTTCTTCATACATTCAGCTGGGATGCCTCAAGAAGATTTGACTTGAAGGTGAACTCATCTCCTCTGATCAAGAACCATTATAGAGCTGAGTTCCAGATGAGGTTGAGAACAGTAATGTTTGCCATTGAAGAACAGCACATTTCTTAGATTTGCTAATCAAAAAGATGAGGGACAGCAGGTGAGACAATGAGATGCCCTCAAGTTTAAACTTTCATATATTTAGGCAAATACCTACAGAGGAGTCTTATGACATTCTTATCTCTGTTGAGAATCAATGGATTTTCCGGGCTTCTATGTAGAGAAATGTACTATACATTTGTTCTAGATTTGGTCATTTGATGAACAAATTGCTTTGTACACTGTAAAACAGCCTAAGATGACTTGTTTTTCTGCATAGGAGAACATCATGGAGGTGATTAGGAATCAAGAATTTTTACTGTTGCCAGCAGAGGAACTGCACAAACTTCTTGCGAGTGATGATGTGAATGTTCCCGACGAAGAAACCATTTTTCATGCCTTAATGAAGTGGGTCAAATATGACCTGCAAAGGAGATGTAACGACTTGAGTATGTTACTTGCCTACATCCGGCTACCACTTCTTCCGCCACAGGTAAATGTTTAGTTACTTCTGGATATGTCTCTCTGTTTGTGTGTGGATTTCAAAGTATTAAGTACAGTATTTCAAAGTATGTTCATCAACTATTATATATGCATTTTAGGTGGTATGTACAAAATTCCGGAAGAAGAGGGTTGTTGTTTTTTAAGAACTGTAGAATGCAGAGTGTTTGTGCCTTTTCTAGCACACAACCCAGCTCCGGGTTTCTGAAAGTTAAATCTCTGAACAAGAAACATTTTGCAGGATCCAATCAGGGTTGGTCATCCGGACCAGAGGCTTAGTCTTCTGAGCTTTTGGACTTGGGCTGGAGCCCATCCTCAGGAAAGCTCTGTCTAGCAGAGTGTATGTGTTCTGGGCTATTCTATGGGTGTGGTATTTATATAGTGCTTTTGTGGTGCTTTAGTTCTGTTTTGGGGCTGAACATCATGATCTCCTTCTGATTTGGAGGATTAACAATTGAAAAAATTCTGGGTCCTTCCTCCCCACCTCCAATAGGTGGATTGCAATAATAATAATAATAATAATAATAATAATAATAATAATAATAATAATAATAATAATAATAATAATAATAATAATAATAATAATAATAATAATAATAATAATAATAATAATAATAATAATTTGGAAGGGACCTTGGAGGTCATCTAGTCCAACCCCCTGCTCAGGCAGGAAACCCTATACCATTTCAGACAAATGGCTGGCCAGTCTCTTCTTAAAAACTTCCAGTGTTGGAGCATTCACCACTTCTGGAGGCAGGTTGTTCCACTGCTTAATTGTTCTAACTGTCAGGAAGTTTCTCCTTAGTTCTAGGTTGCTTCTCTCCTTGACTAGTTTCCATCCGTTGCTTCTTGTCCTGCTTTCAGGTGCTTTGGAGAATAGCTTGACTCCCTTTTCTTTGTGGCAGCCCCTGAGATATTGGAACACTGCTATTATGTCACCCCTCACCCTTCTCTTCGTTAAACTACACATACCCAATTCCAGCAACCGTTCCCTATATGTTTTAGCCTCCAGTCCCCCAATCATCTTTGTTGCTCTTCTCTGTACTCTTTCTAGAGTCTCAACATCTTTTTTTACATCGTGGTGACCAAAACTGGATGCAGTATTCCAGGTGTGGCCTTACCAAGGCATTGTAAAGTGGTATTAGTACTTCACTTGATCTTGATTCTATCCCTCTGTTAATGCAGCCTAGCACTGTGTTGGCTTCTTTGGCAGCTGCAGCACACTGCTGGCTCATATTTAAGTGATTGTCCACTAGGACTCTGAGATCTCTCTCACAGTTACTACTATTGAGCAAGGTACCACCTATACTATACCTGTGCATTTGGGTTTTCCTGCCTAAATGTAGAACCTTACTTTTTCACAATTGAATTTCATTTTGTTAGATAGTGCCCAGTGTTCGAGTCTGTCCAGATCCTCCTGTATCTTAAGCCTATCTTCTGGAGTATTGGCTATTCCTGCCAGCTTGGTGTCATCTGCAAATTTGATGAGTTCCCCATCTATCCCCTCATCCAAATCATTGATGAAGATGTTGAAGAGCACTGGGCCCAGAACAGTGCCCTGGGGCACCCCACTACGCACTTCCCTCCATGTAGATGCAGTTCCATTGAGGACCACACGCTGAGTACGGCCTGTCAGCCAGCTACGAATCCATCTTGTGGTGATGCTATCTAACACACATTTTTCTATCTTATCAAGTAGTAGGTTGTGATCTACTTTATCAAATTCCTTACTGAAGTCCAAGTAAATTATATCTACAGCATTCCTCTGGTCCACTAGTTTTGTCACTTGGTCAAAGAATGCAATAAGATTTGTCTGGTATGATCTGTTTTTGACAAATCCATGTTGGCTTTTAGTGATAACTTTGTTTGCATCAAGGTGTTCGCTGATTTGTTGTTTGATTATCTTTTCCAGAATCTTCCTAGGTATTGAGGTCAGGCTGATAGGTCTGTAGTTTCCTGGATCTGTTTTTTTCCCCTTTTTTGAAGATGGGAACTACATCAGCTCTCTTCCAGTCCTCTGGTAGTTCCCCAGTGCTCCAGGATCTTTGAAAAATATAGTTCAGTGGTTCTGAGATCACGTCTGCCAGTTCCTTGAGAACCTTGGGGTGTAATCCATCTGGTCCTGGTGATTTGAACTCATCTAGGCTGGACAGGTGTCATTTTATTTTCTCTTCCTGGGAACCTTTTTCATAGACTTTCCATTCAAAATATGATTAATCATGCAAACAAAAAGGTAAAAAAATAGCCTGCATAATGATAAGCTTACCAAATAAATAAATATGCTCATTGATTACCCCTCTTAGCCTATCATCAATAAGTCTATAAGAAAATAAATAAGCATCAGAAAAACTCACTCACTAAAAAGAGAATAATTAAAACACAATATGTCTGTGTTGCTTATATGCAGAAAAAAATATATTATGAAGTCTAGGCTATTTTTCTTTTCAAAACCATTCTAGTTCACACCCACACACTCATCAGAATGGTGGGGGGGAATGTAAGTCATTGCTTTGCCTTGGAACTTCCTAGCTTCCTAATCTTGGTTGATGGATTCTCTGCATCAGACACTAGTGACAGAAAGTCTGCAAATGGTGATGCTGAAAAAAGAGACATTGATCATGGTGTATTCATACAAATATCTGTGAATCGGAGAACTGGAGCTCACTTACAATTGAATCTGGACTTCAGCTTGCTAAGAGCACTTGAAATTAAAATCTGGTTTAAAATTAAGCCAGATTTCTTCTAAAGACTTTATTAAATGTAAGACTACATTTTAGCTTGGTTCAAAATGTTTGCCTTAGAAAAGCCTGTGATGATTTAGACTGGTTTCTCAAGAAGAGTTCAAGGCCTTCTGTGCTCCAATGTTTCTCAGTCTTGCAGCTTAAAGACTTAACTCCCAGAATTCCCCAGCCAGCCTTCCCCAACCCCCAATTCCCCAACAACTTCAGACTACCAAGGTTGAGGAAAAATTGTTCTATTTGTCAGAGAAGTAAAGAACATTCAGCGATATCACAGGCTAGAGCAGATGGTAGGTGCTTCCGTTTCTATCTGACCCAGCTAAGGATTCATTTCATGGGATGCTCACAAATAATCCTTAGCGTTAAAGTTTTGTTTAGTTTTTTTTAAGAGCTATTACATCAATGTATGCTGTTAAGAATTTAAGGCAGGTTTAATCACCATGAATTTAGCCAGGTTTTCCAGGTGGATTGAGGTACCAAGAAGTGTGCTGTGATAAGGAAGCTTCCATTGCGAACAATATTGTTTTTAAATGACTAAGTGCTGTCTTTTACATTATTACGTATATTGGTTACATTTTTCTAAAATATCAACACATTTTAATTATTGCAGGTACTGTATATTCATGTTCTGCTTTCCCCAATGGATATGTTTTGTATGTATCTGTCTTTTTTATTCTATTTATTCAATAAATTTCTAAAATTGCCTGTTTCAGAATTTGTGACTATGGGCAGCCTATATGACTTCATTAATGCAAGCAATTGTATAGGTGTTTTTTTTCCCCCTAAAATATGCTTGTGTTTTGATACGCATATTGAATTAAAAATGTTTACTGAAATCTGAAGCAGCAGCAGGTTTGGCTGTTTATCCCCCCACGATTCTCTGCCTAGCAGTTAGAAAATGTGAGTCAAATCATTTTGCTTGAACTATTTATCATGTGCCAACCAAATGATAGGCATACATACAAGCGATTTAGTGATTTAGGCATACAATTTACTTAGTGATCATTTGAAGTTACAACAGCACTGAACAATGTGAATTATGACCATTTTTTCTCATGACTATTGCAACATCTCTATGGTCACCAGATCAAAATTCAAGTGCTTGGCAACTGGCATGTACCTATGACAGTTGCAGTGTCCAGGGTTCATTTGATCAGCTTCTTTGACCTTCTGACATGCAAGGACAATGGGGTAGCCAAATTCTCTGATGTCCGAAGAATTAAAAGCAGAAAACAATGCAGCTTGAAAATGAAAGGCATGGGACAATAAAAGATAGGCTGGGAGCATCAGCCAGGATCCAGTTTATGGGTGGTTTGGTGAGTTAGTCCAGCTGATACCTGCACACAAGGTCTTCTGGAGAATTGACTATTTCTACACACTGTAGAAGGGGTTCAATGCTAAAAGATGCTGAACTCGTCAGCTGGAAACCCGACAGCTGGGTTTGAGTTCCAAGCACCATGCAATGGGGTGACCTCCCATTATTTGCCCCAACTCCTGCAAATGCAAGTAGATAAATACCATGTTTCCCCCAAAATAAGACCTGGTCTTAATTTTTATTTTGCCTTCAACCGGTCTTATTTTTGGGGTAGGCCTTACCTCACCTCCGGCACTGACAGCCCCATCCAGCTGGTCCACTTCTTCTGGGGCCGAAGTTCTGCAGCTGGATTCGGACCTGCGTTTTGCAGTCAGGTCTTTCCAGAAGGCCTAAGCAGCTGAGTACCAAGCGATGGATTCAATCCATACTGTAGCTTGGTGCTTGGCTGCTGAGGTCTTGCAGAACAAAGCTATGGATTGAATCCATAGCTCATTTCTCGGTGGCAGAAGCCTTCTGGAAAGCCCTGTGACTGAGAAATGCAGGCCTGGCTGCAGAAGAGGCCTCAGAAGAAGAAGTGGGCTGGTGAGGAGAGGCCTGGCTGCAAGGTAAGTGGGTGTGGGACAGGTGGGGAAGCTCCATACCCCCGCCCTAAGCTTGATTTTTAGGTTTGTGCCTTGTCCCAAAACTAGGGTTTATTTTTGGGGTAGGGCTTATATTAGGCCCACCCCCAAAAATCAAGCTAAGGCTTATTTTTGTGTAGACCTGGCTGGGTGAGGAATTCTGGGAGTTGAAGTCCACAAGTCTTAAAAGTTGCCAAGTTTGAAGACCCCTGCCTTAGAGTTAGGCACAAGTGGACAGAAGGTGCTTTCCCCTTTACTTTTACACATACTGGATGCACTTTGTCAGAACCAGGGCAGATTGCAGAGTGCTGCATACAGCCCAGCCCTAATCAGCTCATTACCCTCCTGAGAGCTGCTTTTGATGAGCAAAGTGGAATTAATTTCTTTCCTTTCATTTTTTTGAGGACTCCTGCTTTGTGACTTGGAGTGGCTTCTCCTGATATATTTTGTTTACGAGTAAGACACCAGAATGCAAAACAGATCAGTGGAAATGAAAACCCCAAAGCTGAGCCAGATAAATTATTGTTCTAATTTTAACAGATTTACTCTTATGTGAGATTACATATGTAAAGTGTTACATTTGAAAACCTTATCCGAGATAAAAACCGCTTAAAGCTTTCAGTGGAAAAGTGCCAGGTTTTAATTAAAATAGATTCAGGCAGGGTTTAAGAATAATTACACTGGATTTATTTTACAGCTAGCAAACTAAATCAGAATATTGGTTAAGGTAAGACTGGATCAATTAGGATAGTAAAGGTAATTTGCATTTCTAATGCATGTCTAATCATCGTGCAAAGATTGGCTTGTATGGATCTTTAAACTTGTCTGGAATAGAAGGTCTCATGAGATTGGCTTTATTGTGAATTCAAAAATTCTAAAAGCCTTTTTAAAAATACTATGCTGTCTTGGAAAAACAACAACAACCCAAAAGCAGCAGTTTCACAGTAAATCTGTCGTTGCCTGTGTCCTCTTGGGACAATTCACATCCAACTTCTTAAAAGCAAAATTGATTGGCACTTTAAAAAACAACAACAGAGTTTTAAAATAAGAAATAACCATATGGCAGCATAATTCTGGAAGGAATTTAAAGAACTTCCTTAAATTGAGAGATTAGCGGCGTGCAAACCTATTTCCACAACACAAAGCAAAGGTCATGGGGAGGACTTTGCCGTGTTGGTTGAACTTGTTCTGCAAAGTTCCACCGACTGCATTGGTTGCTGGGAGAACCTTCTGCATTTCAAAGAAAGCGGTGGGGCCATAGGAGGAATAGGTAAGCTAGAACTTGCAAACTGCAAGCTTATATTCACTGGCTTGAGAGTAATTCTAGAAGTTATCTTAACTACATGTGCAGTGCATAAAATTGATTAGTTTGGTTTTAAGGGAATGATCAGTGATGCCAGTTGCTGATCCATTCCATCTTAGTTAGTGGCATAAAGTTATCCCCCAAATACCAAATAAATAAGATTGAATAAAATCCATTAGGTGTCAATAATTCTTCCAAATCTGACTGTCATTTGAAATAATGCCTGAGCCAGATAGAGGGCTGTGAAAATATCTGCAGACTCTTCACATCCTGGACATAAACTGTTTAAACTTCTTCCTTCAAAATGACACTACAGGGCATTGCACACCAAAACAACTAGACACAAGGACTGTGTTTTCTTTTTCTTTTCCCCATGTCATCACTCTGCTAAACAACTAATTCCCACAATGCTGTCAAAACTACCTATTTATTTTTTTAATCTCATTTATATCCTGCCCTTCTCCGAAGACTCAGGGCGGCTTACAATTTAAAGCACAAATCAATGTGCTTAGCAATAGCCTTCATTCTATGTATATGCCTGCTTATTAGGGCTTCCCCCCCCCAGCGGCATTATTACAAAGTCAGCTTATTGCCCCCAACAATCTGGGTCCTCATTTTACCTACCTTGGAAGGATGGAAGGCTGAGTCAACCTTGAGCCTGGTGGGACTCGAACCTGCACTAATTGCAGGCAGCTGGTGTTACTTAAGGAGGCATTAGCCCACTGCTCCACCAAGGCTCTGTATTGGGCTGTATTACTATTATCCTTCTCATCCTTGCTATTCCCTATTCCTTATCTTCTTATGACTATAACTTTGTTGCGTGTATCTTACGATTTATATTAATTGTTTTACGGTATTTAGAATCCTAATATGATTTCTGTTGATTGCTTTATTAGTATCCTATGACTATCACTGAGTGTTTTATCCTATGCTTATTATGATTTTATCACTTGTTGCTTGTATGTACACTGAGAACGTATGCACCGGAGACAAATTCCTTGTGTGTCCAATCACACTTGGCCAATGAAGAATTCTATTACATAGGAGAAGGGCAGAGGATGAGGAAAGGAAGCACCATGTTATGGATTCTTCTTGCTTGAAGCTTTTAAAATAGGGGCACAGCAATCATCTGCCAGAAGTGGACCGTGGATTCTGAAGAAACTCTCAAATCTGTCCAAATTTGAGAATTTGTGATAGGAACACTATTGATGCTTTTGTCCTGAGAGGGAAGCCAAGAAACCTAAACCAATAGATCATCAAATCCAGATTTCTCTAGAGATTCTCAGTCATCCAGGGCATGGTTGTCCCAAAGGTGCTTTTTCAAAAGGCAGTTGGACTAGTGATGGAAGAATTTATATTCACCACCTATCTCCTGTTTACAACAAAGTCCCTACCCAACAGAGAGGGAGAAATATGATACCTCCTATCTCCTGTTTACAACACAGTCCTTTCAGCAGTTCCAAGAAGATTCCACACCCATTTGCACTATTCAGGTGACCCCAAGGGCACAGATAAACCTACAAGTGGCCTCAATGACTCTTGGAGAGAGTCCTTATGACCAGATGACTGCAAAGAATATAAATCTTTCCATCCTCCACCATTTAGTCAGAACTGAAGAATTTTCTTGGATGAGAAGTGAAATGTCTTCCAGGAAAAAAAAAACAAAATCCAGTTGGCTTTTGAAAGAGCACCTTTGGAACTGATTACTCCAGAGTTTCCCCTTGAGACACAAATGACTAGGCTCAATTGATCCTACTTTTAAAAAATCTTTAAAAAAAAACTTATTAAAAGGAAAATAAGGGTAAAATATTACTATACCTGTATATATTGTTATCATTTTATTTATTTTTTACTCCAAAAGATTAAATCACATTCCACTGTTGAATTAGTATTTAGGCTTTCTAAATTGCATCACAATGAATAAGATGATACAGGATATTTTCTTAACAGGATAATTATCTGTTACTAAACTTTAAAATCTGCTAAGAGCCTAGCTATCATTTTTTCAATGGTTTGATGAGACCATTTTCAGGACGACCTCTATTTGGGAGGAAAGTTAAATGAGACAGGATAATTATATTTATGTCTGCCAGTGGGTGAATTTGGTTTAAAGACTTAACAAAACTATTACAGAATGAATTATTTAAATTGGAAATACATGATCAGTGTGAATTGGTGTCATTTTTACTTCTCATGGTTTTAATAATTCGGTATAAAGAGATTGATATACTCTGATATTTCTTTGAACACACACACACACACACACACACACACACACACACACACACACACATATATATATATATATATATATATATATATATATATATATATATATATATATATATATATATATATAAGGGACGCGGTGGCTCAGTGGGTTGGGACGCTGAGCTTGTCGATCAGAAGGTCGGCAGTTTGGCGGGTCGAATCCCGAGTGCCGCGTAGCAGAGTGAGCGCCTGTTACTCGTCCCAGCTTCTGCCAACCTAGCAGTTCAAAAGCACGTAAAAATGCAAGTAGAAAAATAGGGACCACTACGGTGGGAAGGTAACAGCGTTCCGTGCGCCTTTGGCGTCTAGTCATGCCAGCCACATGACCACGGAGACGTCCTCGGACAAGCGCTGGCTCTTCGGCTTTGAAACGGAGATGAGCACCGGCCCCTAGAGTCGGAAACGACTAGCACGCATGTGCGGGGGAACCTTTACCTTACCTTATATATATATATATATATATATATATATATATATATATATATATATATATATATATATATATATATATGCACATATACACATATACATCTTAGTATATATGCATGCATACCTTATGATGGCATTATATAATTATTTCAATAAGTACACTTCAGAAGAGATTCAATGGCCTAAACTGATCACCTATTCTCATCACAATCTCCTGGCTTCAGACTCTGCATATATGGTGAGTTAAGATATGGAGATATACCCTTCACACAATTTGAAAAATCTTTGAAAGGTATAATATCCAGGTTGAAGCTGAAGAAAATGCCTTTCACCTCTAATAGTAGAAAGCTTTTGGGGACCAGTGAACCAGCAATTATTCTATGAGGGCAATTTGGAAATAAACTTCCATTTGGTTATCAATGACAGAACTTTTATTATGCACATTAGAAAATTACGACTTTACATTACTTTTCCACATAATCGCCATTCAAATTGAGGCACTTATAACATCTTACAAGGTTTGAAAATCCTTAGCAGTAGTCGCTCGGTGCCAAATCTGGGTTATGGGGGGGGTGATCAAAATCATCCCAACGGAACTGCATCAAAAGTTCTTGGGTGTGCCTAGATGTGTGTGGGCGAGTATTATTGTGAACCAACGCTGCACCAGAAGTCAGCATGCTGCAACACTTTTTATGGATGGCTCATCTGAGTTTTTGTAATGTTTCACAGTAGACTTCTGAACTGATGGTTGAACCACGCTCCATGAACTTTACCAGCAGTACCGCTTTGGCATCTTCACATTTGGTGGGATTTTCTATGGCACTACTGACATTTTGCTGAGCGCAAAAGAATTGAGGCCTTTGAACTCTGGTGCTGGAGAAGACTCCTGCGAGTCCCTTGGACTGCAAGGCGATCAAACCGGTCAGTCCTAGAGGAGATCAACCCTGACTGCTCTTTAGAAGGCCAGATCCTGAAGCTAAAACTCAAATACTTTGGCCACCTAATGAGAAGGAAGGACTCACTGGAGAAGAGCCTAATGCTGGGAAAGATCGAGGGCAATAGAAGAAGGGGACGACAGAGAATGAGGTGGCTGGATGGAGTCACTGAAGCAGTAGGCGTGAGCTTAAATGGACTCCAGAAGATGGTAGAGGACAGGAAAGCCTGGAGGAACATTGTCCATAGGGTCGCGATGGGTCGGACACGACTTCGCAACTAACAACAACAACTGACATTGATAACCAAAAGGAGGTTTATTTTTGAATTGCCCTCATATAACTACAAATTCTTTATTCATTATGTAATATGTAATCTGGAATTTCTATGTGCATTCTCATGCAACATTAGATTGCTCAACTTGTTTGAGTTTAGAAACTAATAAATTAACTAGATTTCTCACCATCTCTCTAATATCATTGCTTGTGCTGTCTACTAAAATTCTCTTTCAGAAGCATAAAGCTGGTAAAATTCCTATTTAGCAAAGACCAAAGACCTATATTGGTCTGAGGATGAGAATGCATAAAATGGTAATCGAGATTTCATTGCAAAGACATTTAGATATTTAAATTGAAGAAGCTACTTTATGCCATAGGATGGGACCCAAGGGAACTTACTAGAACGGAAAGCATGAAATCTTTCTTCAGTTTTTTTAAATGGAATTCTTTTATTAAATTTTGGAACTTGAGTATAAAAAGGAAAGTTTTGAAGTTGGGATAGTCTGCATACTCAAGATGATCCTACATCCTTAAAATATCAGCAATGTTTGGTGCTGTTCTCTCCATAATAAATATCATGGCTGGTTGAGAGATTCTGGGAGTTGAAATCTACCCATCGTTAAGATTGCCAAGGCTAAGAAACACAGTTGTGGACCTTCTGAAACTACAAAGAAATGTTGCTAGATCTCAGGACCATCTTAGTATCTTCATATTTCTTGTGATTTTTTTTTTGAATTTCTGATTAATTCTGTGGGATCCTGCCACCTAGGTACTTCTGTTTAGTTGATCATTAAAGTAAAGGTAAAGGTTCCCCCGCACATGCGTGCTAGTCGTTTCCGACTCTAGGGGCCGGTGCTCATCTCCGTTTCAAAGCCGAAGAGCCAGCACTTGTCCGAGGACATCTCCGTGGTCATGTGGCCGGCATGACTAGACACCAAAGGCGCACGGAACGCTGTTACCTTCCCACCGGAGTGGTCCCTATTTTTCTACTTGCATTTTTACGTGCTTTCGAACTGCTAGGTTGGCAGAAGCTGGGACGAGTAACAGGAGCTCACTCTGTTACGCGGCACTCGGGATTCGACCCGCCAAACTGCCGACCTTCCAATCGACAAGCTCAGTGTCCTAACCCACTGAGCCACCGCGTCCCTAGTTGATCATTAGATGTAGATAATTTCAGTCTGTGGCAGGCTAAACCTCATGGAATGTTTCACTCATTATGAAGTAAGAAATGCAAAAATATTATTTGTTCACATCAAGACTCTACAGCCAAAACCAGAAATGCTGTCTATGTTGCCTCTATTCAGACATTTTGAACAACTGTGATCTTCTTGAACCTGTGCATATTTCAGTAAGCTAATCTCTGGTCCTCACTGTGAGCATAATACCTTCAAAGTGAATCCATTGTAGATTGTCTACTGTCTGAAAGGATACAAGCCAAATGATTTTTTTTTTAAAAAGGTTATAAATTAAGATTGGACTCAGGTAGAACATTTTTCCCCCTCTTTTGCTCTTTTGCTTGTTGCTATTACGTTGACATATGTTTATCATGTCCTTCTAATGAAAATTGTCTTTCTCCCTCTCTCTGTGTTGGTTTCATGTATCATCAAGGGGATGATAGGGAATGAATTAGATCACATTTTGGGAGTTTTTGAGTAGTGGCAGATATGGAGGGATTGTTGTTGGTCCTGAAAGCAATAAAGATGGTTAATTTTCTACCTGAGAGTGGTTGCATGATGCGTGCTTCCAGTTTGTTGAAGTAAAAGCTAATGATTTTTATTTTATTTTATTTTTTAGTTCTAAGATGATTGGAGTCTCACTTGCTTAGGTTAATTAATTCTCCCTTTCTTACATTAGGTTGATTCAGAATTATCATCTCCATCTTCATCATCATCATCAATGTGGCAGTGGACTAGGACTGGGGAGAGACGGGTTCAAGTTCACCCTGAGCTGCACACATTCAGTAGGTGACTTTGAACCAGTCCCTCTTTTTCAGCCTAACTACCTGTATATTTCCACATCTTGAGGTAAGTTGGACTGAACAGAGAGACTGGCCGGAAGTTATTCTTAAAGTTAATTCCCTGGTCAATTTGAGAATTTGCAATTAAATTACCCTCTCACTGCACCAGGCAGAATGTCCCAATAAGAGCGTAAGTTGGTATCCTTTTAACAAGATCCAGAAAGACAGAAGACTGAATATGAGTGTAATCGAGAAGCAGGTTAGAAGAAAACATTTGTGTTTTCCTCTGACCTGTGCTGTTTGAGAGCAAGCTTGGTCTAGTGGTCAGGCACCAGGCTAGAAACAAGGAGACTGTGAGTTCTAGTTCTGCTTTGGCCACAAAAGCTGGTTGACTTTGGGCCAGTCGGTCTCTCTCTCTCTCTCAGCCAAACTCACCAAATTGTTGTGGATTCAGCTTTTTAATTCTGAATTTTGGCTTGCATGAATTCAGCCTTTACCTTTCAATCAACCTCAACCCTCCGAAATTCATTACTGGATCTCAAGAAATCATTTTTCCCCCCAATGTATCGCTGCTTTTTCCTGCGCTTAGTACAGAAAGCAGATAGCTTTTTTTCTACCTGCATCTTCTATTAATAGTGATGGAATTAGACTTGCTGAGTCTCAACTACAAACGGCAAACTGAAGTCTCAAAGGCAGCTCGATCTTCTACCTCTTCTTTGCTACTTTTACAACAACTTTCGGACGTCCTTAACGTTTTTGGGTGGGGAGTTTTCCTAGCATACAGATTGGCTCCATGCACAAGTTGTGTTGGCAAACACATAAGATTGTGCTGTCAGGCCATGCATATGTTGCTTAGATATTACAGAGAGAGGAGTGGAAAAATATTGCCTGTCCCTTGATGGAGAAACGGTTACAGATACGTAAGATGCATTATTTATTTCTGAACAAACCCCTGTACAATTCCCCTGTGGATGCATGGCAGGGAAGCAGAGTTTATGATAGCACAAGGGCAGCAGCTAATTAAATTTTAGTTATTCTGTGCCACACTCTGAGAAGATGAAATGCACAGGGACAAGAGCCTAATGTTTGCTTTGCAGACTTATTGAACTAATGTTATGGGTTAATTTACTATAAGGGAGATTTTTACAGCATCAGCAACAGCCATAATTTCTAAACTCATCCCTGTTAGACAGTAAAACTAGTTATATATTTGGACTGTTATCCAAGAATATATTTAAGCTTTTTTATTGCTATTATTGTTGTTTAAACTGACATCAGACATTAGTTCCCAGATAAATCTCTGGGATATATCAAGTGACCTTATTTATACCAGTTTAATCAAAGCTGGATGTGAATTTGAGAGATAGAAGTTCTGATTTTGGTGCAATCATTAATTCTTTGGGTCGTATGAGGACTTTGATACATCAGACAGAGCATTCAGTCTACCTTAAAAAGTGAGGATCTAGTTTGCTTTTTGTCTCAGTTTTACTGTCTCCTGATTTTTCTTTCAAATTTAAATTCACTGGGTTAGCATTGAGTCTACCATCCTGGAAAAGCTATAGACAAAAGACAAAATAAACTAAATATAACTTAAAATATTGTTCTAGAGGGAGTCTTTAAATGGCACGATACATTCTAAAATTAATATTTTATTTATAACTTGCAATTTCTTAAATTGGCTATTATACTGTATAGGTTGTCTCTTTATCCATGCCTTTCCTCTTTGCTCAGATAACCTAGAGCATATTTGCCTGGTACTATTCCTTATTGTAAAGGGACGCGGTGGCTCAGTGGGTTAGGACGCTGAGCTTGTCGATCAGAAGATCGGCAGTTTAGCGGGTCGAATCCCGAGTGCCGCGTAGCAGAGTGAGCACCTGTTACTCGTCCCAGCTTCTGCCAACCTAGCAGTTCGAAAGCACGTAAAAATGCAAGTAGAAAAATAGGGACCACTACGGTGGGAAGGTAACAGCGTTCTGTGCGCCTTTGGCGTCTAGTCATGTCGGCCACATGACCACGGAGACGTCCTCGGACAAGCGCTGGCTCTTCAGCTTTGAAACGGAGATGAGCACCGGCCCCTAGAGTCGGAAACGACTAGCACGCATGTGCGGGGGAAACTTTATCTTTACCTTTTTATTCCTTATTGTAGCATGACTACCAAGTCTCTTTTGTTTCACTTTTTGTTTCCTATTTTCTCAAGGATGAACTTATTTCTATTGGATTTATTAGCATCTCAGTGCATGCCACCATGTTCTCTCTTACGCACAAAGGCATTCCCTTCCTTGGAACCTTAGGAATGTAATCTTCCCTCTTACACTTTTATGTTTGCAATCATTATCTCTGGATCTCCTCCTCCCAAACCATGTCCCTTGTGGTGCTTTCTCTATCATCTTTGAGAAGTTGACCAGAAGCATCTGTCACATTTTCTTCTTCTTCTTCTTTGTGGAGTTGCTTATAAAGTGAGCAGATGTTTCAGAATGTAATGATCAAAGAAATCTCAGCAATTGTCATTCTGATTCCTGCTCTTTAAGAAAGTCTCTTTCCATTACCCATTTGCAAGCTTAATAAATGGTCATCACCATCTGTATGTCATTGCTTATGTTCTTTACTGCAGTGCTAATTCTCTTATTCCCAGACAAGGTTCTTTGCAATTCTTCAAAGTTGCATTGTCCAAGAGGGATATTGGCTGGAGTTGATTATGGCCATTTGAATGTCAGCCACTGTTTCGAGGCACAATTACGGAATATATTATAGACTATCTATAAACATTATGGAATATATCTTAGGCTACCTATGTTCCTGTCAATATAGCATTGTTTTAAAAGAAACCATATTTCCCAGTTGTTACAGATCTCTAGTCCTGTCTTTTTCCTGGAGTAGTTTATGGTCAAGATGTTTTGGGCAGTAAAGGATAAGAACATCAGGAAAACAAGATTTTTTCCCCCAGGGAAAATAAAATAAAATAGGGAGATTTAGGACTTAGATTTCCTTTCCATGACGTTGGGTAAGAAAAACCAGGTATCATTTCTGATTGAGGGATCTTTTCATAAGGAAAAAGATGTTTCCATAGGGAAAAGAGGGCAACATCAATTGCAGAAATTCTGGAATTTCTTGAGAAAAATAAAATAAAATAGGAATTAATATTATGCTTTCTAAGACTACTGTTTAAAAGAATATTCCCCCATGCACAGAAGTGTCATTCTGTCTCCTGTTCTCACAATTTCATGGTAATGTACCACTTCTTTGAGAAGTAGGATAGCTCACAATTGAGTTTCTTGCTTGCCATGCTGATACATTGTAAAACCTCATGTGACTATTTCATTGATTATTGCTCCAAATAAATCTATGGCCATCTTGTTACCTGTTGATCTGAATTGTCGTCCTTGTGGATTTAGTTATGCCTTTTTATTTACTAAAAGAAAAAGGCCTCCTCAATGTCCTCTGCAAGCCCAAGCATTCTACATACCTGAAGCTTGTGAAAGGAAGTGTGAGGATCGGGCCATAGAAAAGTAGAATATCACTATTAAATCACAACTTGTATGATTTACAGATTTTAGCGGACCTGGAAAACCATGCACTTTTTAAAGATGACTTGGAATGTCAGAAGCTAATTCTGGAAGCCATGAAATACCACCTTTTGCCAGAAAGACGAACACTTATGCAAAGTCCAAGAACAAAGCCAAGGAAATCTACCGTTGGGACCTTGTATGCTGTTGGAGGAATGGACAACAATAAAGGTACCAGTTAAGAGTTGTTTTCCAAGGATTTCCAAGGATTACTTTTCTTTCATGTACTCGCTCTATATCCATTTTTTAAACTTCTCTGGTATGAAAAAAAAAATTCCTGACAGTGAGAACAATTAACCAGGGGAACAGTTTGCCTTCAGAATTTGGGGGTGTTTCATTACTGGAGGTTTTTAAGAAAAGACTGGACAGCCCATTGTCTGAAATGGTATAGGGTCTCCTTGCTTGAGTAGGGGGTTGGACTAGAAGACCTCCAAGGTCCCTTCCAGCTCTATTCTGATTGAATATTTGATTCTGACTGATTGATTGACCAGCCATAGTGTCTTCAAGATTGTAAGCCTTGGTGGAGCAGTGGGATAATGCCTCCTTAAGTAACACCAGCTGCCTGCAATTAGTGCAGGTTCGCATCCCACCAGGCTCAAGGTTGACTCAGCCTTCCATCCTTCCGAGGTAGGTAAAATGAGGACCCAGATTGTTGGGGGCAATTAAGCTGACTTTGTAATAATGCAGCTTGGGGGGGGCAAAGCCCTAATAAGCAGGCATATACATAGAATGAAGGCTACTGCTAATGCTTGTAAGCCGCCCTGAGAAGGGCGGGATATAAATGTAATAAAAATAAAAAAATAAGTATCGTAAATTACCCTAATCAGTTCCTGAGTGATTAAAAACTAGATAAAGTAGTAACAAATAAAGAGCCCAAAGTTGACCACAATGTGTCAAGTGGATAATGGTATAAAAGTCTTGTGGTGCTTTACTGTTTTTGATACTTTTAGCAAGTTGATGGGAGGGAAAATATATCTACTTATCTCCTATTGCTTTCTCTTGGGTCTCTCTCTGGTTGTTATTTGAACAAAGTGTTCCCTTTCATCTTATTTGTTCAGTAATCTTGTCTCATCTAGATTGTCAAACATAGTTTCTGGCAGGTGGGACCCTGAAACAAAGCTGAATAAGTATCGCATAGGTCATTTGTTGAACCAGAGAAATCTAAAATGTTTATAATAATAAAGTTGGAAGGAACTTTGGAGGTCATCTATTCCAGCCCCCTGCTCAGGCAGGAAACCCTATACCATTTCAGACAAGTGGTTGTCCAGTCTCTTCTTAAAGACTTCCAGTCTTGGAGCATTCACCACTTCTGGAGGCAGGTTGTTCCACTGATTAATTGTTCTAACTGTCAGGAAGTTTCTCCTCAGTTCTAGGTTGCTTCTCTCCTTGACTAGTTTCCATCCGTTGCTTCTTGACCTGCCTTCGGGCGCTTTGGAGAATAGCTTGACTCCCTCTTCTTTGTGGCAGCCCCTGAAATATTGGAACACTGCTATCATGTCCCCCCTTGTCCTTCTCTTCATTAGACTAGACATACCCAATTCCAGTAACCGTTCCTTGTAACTTTTAGCCTCTAGTCCCTGATCATCTTTGTTGCTCTTCTCTGTACTCTTTCTAGAGTCTCAACATCTTTTTTACATCGTGGTGACCAAAACTGGATGTGGTATTCCAAGTGTGGCCTTACCAAGGCATTGTAAAGTGGTATTAATACTTCACGTGATCTTGATTCTATCCCTCTGTTAATGAAACCTAGCACTGTGTTGGCTTTTTTTGGCAGCTGCAGCACATGGCTGGCTCATATGTAAGTGATTGTCCACTAGGACTCCAAGATCCCTCTCACAGTTACTACATCTGCAGTCACATCTGCAGTGACAGCCTCAAAGCATCCAAAAAAGGGCATGTGTACATACAAAGCCTTGCTCCTTTGCAATATGTGTTGCACCCAATGCATCCCTGTAAAAAGGGGCAGGACTTTGAATAGCCAGTCTCACCTGCCATTTTGAAGCCGGTAACCATTGTTAGTCAGAATACCAGAGAGAATGTATAATTGAGTGAAAACCAAATCGTCTTGGGGTACTCTGCTTGGACAGTAATCCAAGCTGGAGCTTTTTTTTTTTTAATTCCATTTATATCCCGCCCTTCTCCGAAGACTCAGGGTGGCTTACAAGGTTAGCAGTAGCCTTCATTCTATGTATATGCCTGCTTATTAGGGCTTTCACACACACCCCAGCGGCATTATTACAAAGTCAGCTTATTGCCCCCAACAATCTGGGTCCTCATTTACCTACCTCGGAAGGATGGAAGGCTGAGTCAACCTTGAGCCTGGTGGGATGCGAACCTGCACTAATTGCAGGCAGCTGGTGTTAGCTTCTTCTGGGTTTCCTGTAGGAAATGCTATATAGCATGGAACGTTTAAATTAAAAGCATATAACATACTAGCTTCACAATCATAGACCACTAAACAATTTTCAGAGGCATAGAGTAAATGGCTTCTTTCTTTTGACTGTTAGACAAAACACTTTAAAAACAGCTAGCTTTTCTAGCCAACGGCCTTGAATTTATAATTGCACTGTAATTTACATATATTAGACTTTTCTCTACAATAATTAAAGTTGACTTTTTAAAGTGCATTCTTCTAAGCCTGATCATGAAAAAAAATGAGAGTCCATTGGGCAAGAAAAAAATGAGCAGTGTTTGATGTTTATGGCCCTGTAATGCCTTAGCTTAATTTACTTCTTTTTCCTAAGGTTCTTCTTTAAGTATGCACATGGTTTACATTTTGGAAGGTTTGCCTTGTTCCTTCACATTGCACCCTGCGAAAATTAAAAAAAAAACTATTTTATGTAGTTGTGAAATAAATATTTTCGTGAACCTGTACAGTCTTTGAATCTGTCGATGATCTGGGAAAACTGCCAAGTAATAGTTGCTAATGTATTTGCAGGTTTTTTTTTATTATTAGACCAATAATTCCTCCTATACAGAATGAAATCAACCATCTGCTTTCAGACAGATATAAAATTAACAGTTACATAAACGTTAATGATGCACTTGTGTTCTTTTGGTTTATGGACACCGAGAACAAGCTCACCTTGAGGCTTGGCTAAGCAAAATCTTGGGAAGTTTTCCAGGCAAGTAGGTGAAAGTAGTGACATTTTTAAAGACAATCTGCCCCTCGTGGATCAAAAGTGATGATCTGAGAGCAAAATGCAATTTAACTTAAGAAACTACTTTGCTTTTTAAAATCTAGTCTCCTTTTTAAAACTGCTTGGAATAACATCTTGGTATGCCCACTATTTGAAAAGCCAAAGACCAAAAGAATTACCATATCTAGAATTTGGGGGGAGAAATAAGCTGAAATAAACAGGGTAACAGGATTTATGATAAGGCAACTAAAATGACAAATAGGATTATTGAAACTGTACACTTAACCGTTGTAAATCAAAATAATGAGAATTGCCTTAATCTAATGTTTTGCAAAGAAAGATACTTTGGGGAAAGGGGAAATCAAATGAAATTAACATATGGAATATTGATCATAGAATTAATTGTTAAGGACTGTCTGATAAATGTTACTCAGACAACATTCTGTTTTACAAATTACTGAATGATTTATGTTATGTTAAAAAAATTCTAATAAAATATTTATACAAAGAAAAAGAAAAAAGAATTACCACTATGCTGTTTCACAGGCATGAAATAATTAAAAAGGAAAAAAAAGAGAAAATTCTAAAGGTCTCTCTGAATCAGCTCATAAGGAAATAAGTAACAAAAAAAAACATACATAGTTTCCTGACAAAGTGCTAAACATTAAAGCTATGCAAAAAAAATTCACCAGGAGCTTTGGCGATAATCCCAAATTTGTCCCCAGAGGAAAAAGTTCAGAAAAAGGCAGAGCTTTGAACTTTGATAGAACTTGCCGGGAAATAGAAAAATCTGGAATAGAACTAGTAGCTTTTATGAACAAAAAGCAAGATGGAATTTGGAAGGGGAAAGTGCAGTCAAAATGCTGACCTATCCAGAAGAAAAGTAATAATTAATTGTGTTTGGATTAGGGTTTTCTTTATTACTTTGATAAATTAATGTATGTCTTCTGGATAAAGAACAACATGGCACCCATAATTCAGGAAATTTTAATTTTCTTTTCAACACAACAAACCATTTCTTTGTATCGCACTGTCCTTTGGGGGATAGTCCGACCACCATAAATAATAATAATAATAATAATAAAAGTTAAATAGCAATTAAAATTATACAAATATAAAACCAAGAGCCACCAGGATATATTTACAGTTTTAATAAATACAGGGCTTGCACAGTCACAATGTCTTTAGCCTAGCTATCATCTAATGGAGGGGTCTTCAAACTTGGCCCTTTTATGACTTGTGGACTTCAACTCCCAACATTCCTCAGCCAGCATGGCTCACTATGGAAACCTCTCTCATTCCCCTCAGCATGGCTGGCTGAGGAATTCTGGGAGTTGAAGTCCACAAGTCATAAAAGGTATGTGAGACGTTGGTCTGGAGATTTAGTTGCACAGATACTTGGCTAAATAAGCAAATAGGTACAGAGAAATTCTACACTCCAATAATTCTTATCATGCTTTTGTTCTTTTGAAACCTCTAGAAAAATATCCCTTCTAATCTAAGTTGGCTTAATAATCATCTATACTCAGGTTTCATGAAGAAGATTGAATAAGAACCTTCAAAGTCCTGAAAATAAATCATTGCAGAAGCAGGGGGAAAAAAGAAGTGGAGAGAGCACAGGGAAAATGCTGAATATCCCATAATAGCCTGTCAAAATCTCTTCAGTGTAGCAACTACTGAGAGCTTGTTAGCAGGGAAAAAAACGTTAGCTTAGGAATAACATCCAAGGCATTTTAATTTAAGACTTTCACCTGTTCCAATTTATTATTTAGAAAATGTATTTGTTTATGGAAATAATGCCCTGAATAAGCTTTCTGTTATTTTTTTTAACATAAATTTATCATTTCATAGTGATGTCAAGCTCATTCTTAAACTTTGGGAACAACATGACCGATATCTATATATGTTTCCTAGGAGATATTTTGCTGTAGAATTTCAAGACTTTATAACAGCATTTGCAGTTTAGGTTCTATTTGGGAATAAGATTAATAAGCACAGAACAGGATGTGATCGACCCAAATCTCACATCTCTAATATAGGATAAAGGTGTGCTGTTGAGAAGACTGCTTGCAGTTGAAGAGCTGATCTATTTCAAACCAATTTTCATAACATAAAATTCAATGCCAAGTTACTAAAAGAAATAAATCATGTATGAAATATTGTTATAGTACTAATAAATATTATTGTAACTCTTAAAGGCCAATCTGAAAATTCATTGTAGTTTTAAATACTTTAGCTACATGATATATAAAAGTAAAGGTTTCCCCTGCCCGGTTGTGTCTGACTCTAGGGGGCGATGTTCACCTCCATTGCTTAGCCAAGGGAGCCAGTGTCGTCCAAAGACATTTCCATGGACGTGAAATGGTACCTATTGATCTACTCGCATTTGCATGCTTTCCAATTGCCAGGTAGACAGTTGCTGGGGCAAGGATGGGAGCTTACCAGTGGTGAGATTCAAATATGTGAACAACTGGTTCTCTGTGTGGATGCCGCTTCCGGAAGTCTATTCTGGGCCTGGGCAACAAAAAATTAACTACTGGTTCTGCAAAAGTGGTGTAAACCGGCTGAATGCCACCACTGGAGCTTACCCATCACACAGCACTGAGGTTTCAAACCTCAGTGCTGTGTGTGTGTGTGTGTGTGTGTGTGTGTGTGTGTGTGTGTGAGGTTTTCGCGGGTGTTTGTATGTGGATCTTTGGTCATTCGGGTTTTCCCCCTGCATAGAATAAAAGGTGTAGGAGCAACGTTTCGACGGAATCCCATCCGTCATCATCAGGCTGGTGGCTTCAGCTTCCTTCTTCTGGGAAAAGCATGTGGTAGTGGCTGTTTGTTCCTCTTTTTTCAACTGCCAGAGGGGGTGTGTTCTGTGGGTGGAGGTGTGCTCTGATTGGGTGGGGGATTAGGTGTGTTCTGATTGGGTGGGAGTGTGTTTTGAATGGTGGGTGTGTTCTGATTGGGTGGGGGTGTGTTTTGAGTGGATGGGCTGGTCTCAGCTGCCAGCCTTACACAAAGCCGAACAAAAGCAGCACAACTCACCAGCTCAGGTCTAAGGCTGGCAGCTGAGACCAAACTCACTGTTAAATATGTAAAATCTCATAAACTGTTTATCTGTAGCATGGAAGTGTATAATTAATTACAGTTTCATAGAGGCACATTTTCTAATCCTATCTACTTTTTACAAAATGCTTCCAAAATAGAAATTTCCAATTCTCTTTGAACTTATGCAAAATTTGAATGGCAGCTCTAATTTCTACAATTCTATAATGGCTATAGGCTTACATTAAAAAAATGGTTTACAGGAAGATGTGTGAGAGACAGCACTAAGTGATGTTGAACAGGTCAGACTGCTCGCCTGAAATCAAATCCCCAATGAAAAAAAATAACCTCTTGCCAAATATAAATTAAGACGTGAGTATACAAACATGCAAAGATAGCCTTTGGGTATGTCATTGTTTACTCTTGGGGGAAAAAAAAGAAATAACTTCTCTCTTCCAGTACAGTGAGTTAGAAGGAACATGCCATATGACCCATAAATAGTTACAAATCAGTTTCTAAAAGATTTTGTACCGACTTCTATTGCAAAATTAGTTCTAACGCTTTTAAAATGTATTAGCCAAGTTACAATTACAAAGATTCAGTTTTGGTTTGGGATACCACAATTCAAGCAATGACTTCTGTAAATTGGCGAAGTCCATGATATTTTCGAGCAATCTGCTTGGTAATACGATACAAAGAATGTTGCATTTAACTCAGTCTAATTAGAGGGTGAATTCATTTGTATAAGTTCTTGTTCTGAATTAACATCTATGGGGGGAAAAAAGCATTTAAATATAATCGAATGCCGCATTAGCTCATATTTCTTGTGCTAAGGAGCAAATTAGAAGAAAATTTAATATCTACGGTTGTGTTGATTATAATTATTCTATTAGACTGAGATTCAAATAAAATTCACATTGCACAACAACTTTTATTACCATTAAACACTTTCATTTCAACCATGTTTAATGGGTCTTTTGTTTGTTGTTGTTGGTTTTTTTCAATTAAGAGAGTAGCTATTTCATTTCTCTATAAAACCTTTAGTTTGAAAGACTGTTTTACAGAAACAGCACAACGGTAGAGAAATAAGTTAAAAAATATTTAATGCTAAACAATAACAAACTTTCTTTCACGCTGATTTTGAATACTTCTCATTTAGAAAGGTTTCCTTAAAACAAACCAACAAACCCAGAAGTGCATTGTTTTGTATTCTGTTGGTTAAGACTTTACATTTGGATGGGCTACTTCCTACAATCTTCTGTTCTAAAAATGAGAGCAGTTCAAGGGGAAGGGACATTAACATGATATCGGTTGGGGTGCCACGACTGTTACGCCCCTGTCATGGACCGATCATCACCTCCTACGGCTAGACTTCCCCTTTGCCACCCCCCGCCGTGGGTGCACGGTGCCAACCAGATGGTACCGCCCTAGGCACCTAATGGACCCTGATAGGTTCCAGGCAGCGCTTGGGGACACACATGCACTCCCTGCTCACAGCTCGGCGGATGCCTTAGTGGAAGCCTGGGAAAAGGCAGCCACGGAGGCTCTGGACCGAGTTGTACCCCTGCGGCCTCTGACCCGGCGCAGATCCCAGCGAGCCCCATGGTTCACCGCGGAGCTCCGGGAGATGAAGCGTCGGAGATGGGGCCTAGAGAGCCGTTGGAGATCCAGTCGATCCGAATCCGACCGATTGCGATTAAGAATCCTCAGCAGGTCTTATCTCACTGCGATAAGGGTGGCAAAATCCAACTACTTTTCCACCCTCATCGCGTCCGCAGATAATCGCCCGGCTGCCTTGTTCAGGGTGACTCGCTCCCTACTGAACCAAGAGGTGAGGGAGGAACCCTTGCAGGGTCTATCCGAGGAATTCGGTCAATATCTGCTGGATAAAATTGCTCGGATTCGAACCGGCCTGGACTCCAACTGGGCTGAGTTGGAAGAACAAGAAATGGACAGTCTTGTCGACGTCATCTGGGAGGAATTTGATCCTGTGACTCCTAAGGAAGTGGACAGGATTATGAGGAGGTTGAGCTCCTCCACATGCTTACTGGACCCGTGCCCTTCCTGGCTGGCTTATGCGGCTCGAGAGGGGACACGAGGCTGGTTCCTGGCGGTCATCTCTGCTTCTCTGAGTGAGGGTCACTTCCCCACCGCCTTGAAGGAGGCGGTGGTGAGAGCTCTCCTCAAGAAGCCCACCTTGGACCCATCCTCATTGAATAACTTTCGTCCAGTCTCCAATCTTCGCTTCCTTGCGAAGGTTGTTGAGAGCGTGGTGGCGCACCAACTTCCTCAGGTCCTGGATGAAGCGGTTTATCTAGACCCGTACCAATCGGGCTTCAGGCCGGGCTACAGCACGGAGACGGCATTGGTCGCTCTGATGAATGATCTCTGGAGAGCCTGGGACAGGGGCCATTCCTCTGTCCTAGTCTTATTAGACCTTTCGGCGGCTTTCGATACCATCGACCATGGTATCTTGCTGCGACGCCTCAGGGGACTGGGAGTGGGAGGCACGGTTCTGCGTTGGTTCTCCTCCTTTCTCCAGGGTCGCTCGCAGTCGGTGCTGGCAGGGGGACAGAGGTCGACCCCGAGGCCTCTCGTTTGCGGAGTCCCTCAGGGGTCGGTCCTCTCGCCTCTCCTGTTCAACATCTACATGAAACCGCTGGGTGAGATCATTCGCAGCTTTGGAGTAGGGTACCATCAGTATGCTGATGACACCCAGCTTTTCATCTCAACTCCAAACAACATCAGTGATGCCATCGACGTGATGTCCCGCTGCCTGAAAGCGGTCCGGGAATGGATGGGGAGGAACAGGCTTCAACTGAACCCGGACAAGACTGAATGGCTGTACGTACCGGCAAGCCAGGATACTCAGAGCATCCCATCCCTTAACATCGGGGATGAGTTACTACCCCCTGTTGATAGGGCCCGCAACCTGGGTGTCCTCCTAGACTCACAGCTCTCCCTGGAAGATCACATAGGAGCTGTGACCAAGGGGGCCTTCTCCCGGGTTCAACTGGTGCGCCAACTACGGCCTTATCTGGACCTGGATGCCTTACGTACAGTCACCCATGCCCTTGTGACCTCTCGCCTAGACTACTGTAACGCTCTCTACATGGGGCTGCCCTTGAGATCCACTCGGAAGCTTCAACTGGTGCAAAGTGCAGCGGCACGGACACTTTTGGGAGCCTCCCGATACTCCCATATCACACCTCTCCTCCGTGCGCTGCACTGGCTTCCGGTTGCCTTCCGAGTGAAGTTCAAGGTGCTAACAATGACATACAAAGCCCTACATGGCATGGGTCCGGACTACCTACGGGAGCACCTTCTGCCAATGTCAACACCCCACCGCCCGCCCTGTGCGCTCCCACAGAGAGGGCCTCCTCAGGGTGCCACCGCTCAAGGAATGTCGGCTGGTGGCCCCCAGGGGGAGGGCATTCTCAGTGGGTGCGCCAGCCCTCTGGAACTGCTTACCAACTGAAATCCGGATGGCCCCCGACCTCCGCACCTTCCGGCGCGACTTAAAGACTTACCTATTCCAGCAGTCCGGCCTGGCCTGATAGCTCTGATAGCTCTAATTGGGGTCCCAGTTTGTTTTGTTTTGATTATTGTTTTTCAATACTGTTTCATTATGTTGCCTATCTTACTCTGTACACCACCCCGAGTCCCTCGGGAGAAGGGCGGTTTATAAAAACAAATAAATAAATAAATAATAAATAACTCAGATAGGAAGTTAACAACAAGCCCTCTTTGCTGGTTGTCGAAGCTTCTACCCAAGATGCTTTAACTTGGGTTCCTACAGTGAAAAGAAGTTTCAGTGGCCCATATTGGTAAGAAATGCTACAGAAGACAGAAATGGGCAAAACTGACAGAAAATGTAGGAAGAGTAATCCTTAAATCTGAGCCTCCCAATAGGTGGATCCAACTAGCAGCAGGAGAAATTCCAACCAAAACATACACCAGATGTAGTAACCGAGGGCTTTAATGAGGTATGAATTCTCTCATCTGAATTTTAAAATAATTAATTTGTTCCCCTTGAGCTTCCTGTATGATAAGCTGCCAAAATAATAGGGAAGTGAAACCTGAAACGGCTGCTTAGGAACTGTGAGAATTACACAGATACACTCTGTCTTGATAACTGGATTCAAGGATCTGTGCCTTTGCCAAGATTGCTGGGCTTCTGTTTTTCACTACAATGGAAAGAAATGTGTTGAATGAATGTGTTTCCTGATAAATAATGAGGCTCAGGTGTTTACTTTAAAAGAGGGCTTTTTTTCCAATTATTATTATTGCTATAAATCATGTGAGTCGTTCTGTGCTCTCACTAATTTCATTATTGATGTTCCCTCAGCAGGTGCTACAACCATTGAGAAATACGATCTTAGGACCAATATATGGATCCAGGCTGGAGTAATGAATGGAAGAAGGCTACAGTTTGGTGTGGCTGTTATTGATGACAAGCTCTTTGTTATTGGAGGGCGAGATGGCTTAAAGACATTAAACACGGTCGAATGTTATAATCCGAAGACAAAAGCTTGGACCGTCTTGCCTCCAATGTCAACTCACAGACATGGCTTAGGTAAGAGTTCCCTTTATGAAAGGTGACTTTGATCACCAAATAAAAGTGTGTGATTTTATGTCAATAGCCAAAAGTCAGTTAGAGGCAAGCCAGTGCCAAAACAAAATGAATATAATTCTCTATTCTTAAAATGATCCATCAGTAAAAAAGACGTTGAAATTTGGGGCAGCTTTCATATCTAATGTAACTTAGAGAAAATGTCAGTTAGACTTAATTGAGTAAACTTAGCATTACTTTATTCGTAGTGGTAGGAAATATCAAGAGGGCACAAAGAGAGATTGAAAGTCTCTACTTTATTGTGATTTTAGGATATAAGATATCACATGCTTTGTAAATAAACTTCAGAATACATTTTTAACTAACGATAAACACCTAGTATTTTTTCCCAAGAAACATACTTGTAGTTATAATTTAGTGACTGAACACAGTCATATAGAGACACGATTATTACAGTCTTCAGATTACAAGTAGATCCCTAGCTTTTCATCACAGAAAATGTTTGAAATGAGTTCTTGCTTTGTTTTCTGAAGATTAGTAGTGTTTTGAATTGATTGCTGACCTTATAGATAAATCCTGATCTGTTCTTCAGGTGTCGTGGAAAAAAATCCATTAAAAGACACAAGACAGCACATTACAGACATCTCACTTTAGGAATCAGAGGTTTATGTATTGAAATTTAGAACACAAAGCAGTCACTACATACTTGCAATGAGGACCAGCTTTGGACCAGCAGTCATAGAGATGGCTAGGGGCAAGTGGCCTCAACCACATCCATACTACATCTTTTATACCTTATATCTTAAACCACAAGCAGATGGTCAGCAACCCTGCACTTTCTGCAGACTTTCTGCTGATCGTAACTTTCCACATACCTGCGTACATCGGAACCCGCACCCATCAGCTACTTTCAGTTCTCTGTTTCTCACAGTTCCAGTCCTTATGTTCTAAATATATTTGAAACAAGCAAGCATAGCAAAATCATATTAAGTAAAGTACAGTTGCAATTGGGATTACAAATAGCGCCTTCGAATTGTAAAACTGAGCATAGCACAGACTTTGGTTCAATACTTTGTCCATGAGGCCTGATTTAGTTCACCTGTGCCTAGAAGAACAATAGCCAATATTTTCGTTTCTCACAAGGGGTTGAGGACAACTTTCTGCAGCCAACTCACGCTGGCCAGCACACCATGGCCAACTTATCACTGGACAACTCTCCACAGGCAACCTCCCAGGGGACAACTTTCTGCTGGACAATTCACTCTTGCAATTGTGGATTGACTTTCTTTATTTTATTATTATTGACCATGATCCCTTTGAAATTAATTTAAATTTTGTATTTGTGGAATCATCCTGTGGCGAGTTATTCCATGGTAAGTTGTCCACTGTGAGTTGTCCTGCAGCAAGTTGGCTGTAGTGAGTTGGCCATGGTGAGTTGGCCCATTCCAGTTCTTCAGATGGGCCTTTAGGTGTTTCAAAGAATATTTGGAAAATAGCTATTCTATTTTTTATTTCTAATCTGGGACCTGAGTAATCAACACTGATTTTAAAGCATAAAACAACAACAAAAATTCCCTACTTTTTAATGAAATGGTAAGCTAAGAGAGAAAAGAATGGAAGAAGAATTGTTTTTCATCAAAATTTGATCAGTACTTCGTCATAACTCCTTGCCCCCCAATATGGATTTAGCTGCTGCCTTTATAACTCAAAGTAATGTTTAAAAGCCATTAAACCTTTGTCTTCCTATCTCAGTTTGTCATGCCTTCTATATTATAATGCCTTCTTATCCTTTCCTTAAAAGTAGCTTACATAAAAACTAAAAAGATGGCAGTAGCAGGATTATTCTCCCTAACTTTTCTAGACTACAAGCTTAAACGAGAATAGTTGCTTCTCTATGGATGACACTTTATTCTTGTCAGCTAGTAGATGTCAGAATTGAGGAGCCAAGAGAAATATAGGGAACTTGATGTATCACTAATAAGAAGAACTTCAAGGTAATAGTAACAGATGGTCGTGTTTTGATTTACATAGATGTTAGAGATATTTTAAACAAGAGAGCTTGCCTGGCTGGAGAGACAGTGCAAATGTTTAAAATTTGAAATGCTCTGCCCTGGATTTGGAACATGTTGTTTCAATAATTCTGGAATCACTTTGGGTTTGAAATGCAGTGTTTCAGATGCCAAGGAGAGATTTTTTTTCCCCAAGCTCAAAACGTTTCAGACGTAATCAAGACAGTTCAGTTTGAATGGTTCAAATTTGAAAGCTTTTTCAAGACGATAGTGACAGATGTGAAGGACTGTACACAGGACTGTAGCCAATTCATTGTGCAGTACTTTTTAATCAATACAATTTTGAAAGGCATAGCATTAACTGAATATATGACACATTGAGGTCAACGATGATTAAGGTCACATAGTTTTTGCACTGTTTTCTCTGCGTTTGTATAAGTATGAATTAAAGCTACATTTAGGTAAGGATTAGAACTGATTAAAATCTTCCAGAATAACTGTGGAACAAAATCCTTTGCCTTTCTCATAAATTTCTTCCCCTTATAAGTCTACTTCAATGAAAAGAGCATTGGATAAGCTTTATATTGTGGTAGATGAATTTTCATTGCATTTTAAATCAAGGTGTAATTATCATTACCCACATTCTTATTCCTTTTCTTTATATTCTTTTATTCATCGTCTAGAGCAGTTTAACAAGAAGTATGTCAATGTTTGCAGTGGATTAAATTACAGGGCAGTGGTCTAACCTTTTCTGTTTTCATCAGCAATTTCTTTAAAATTCAGCAGTCTTCTCCAACAGAAGTGTGAGCGTAATCCTTGCTCATTACGCTGACTCAGCTATTACAGATTGTGAACTTTAACCAAGAAAAATAAACACATATCTTAGTTATTTCATGAGACTGATTACTATGTACTAACTAGGACATAAGAATATACATGATAGAGAAAACTGGATTTAGGGTTATGGTGTGTACCCCCAGATGCTAAATATAGGATATGTACTTTTTTAAAAAAAATACAAAAGGTTTCCAGCATGTTAGATCTAGAGACAGGGAAATATTTTCCAACTTCCCATGGCAATAATTTAAAACTATTTGTTAAAGCAGTCTTTAGACCAGAAGGGAGAATGAATACAGAAACACAACAACAACAAACATTTATTAGTAAAGTAAAGGTAAAGTTTCCCCCGCACATGCGTGCTAGTCGTTTCCGACTCTAGGGGCCGGTGCTCATCTCCGTTTCAAAGCCGAAGAGCCAGCGTTTGTCCGAGGACATCTCCGTGGTCATGTGGCCGGCATGACTAGACGCCAAAGGCGCACGGAACGCTGTTACCTTCCCACCGTAGTGGTCCCTATTTTTCTACTTGCATTTTTACGTGCTTTCGAACTGCTAGGTTGGCAGAAGCTGGGACGAGTAACAGGCGCTCACTCTGTTACGCGGCACTCGGGATTCGACCCGCCAAACTGCCGACCTTCCGATCGACAAGCTCAGCGTCCTAACCCACTGAGCCACCGTGTCCCCTAAACATTTATTATATAAGGTCAATCATAAAGGTTAAAACAACCTAATGCAATTTTAAAATGCTACAGAACTTTATCAATTCAGTAAACAACCTAGTCTGTATGTTGGATCTGGCCTAAGGGAGTCTTCTCGCTTGGGCACAGAATGTAGTTCTTGCATTGCTGATTACAAGATGCTTATATTTTAGGAGAAATTCTAAATCCAATTGGTGTAAATGGCAGGCTAGACTATCCATTAAGGCTTGCATTCCTTGTATAATCTAGACATATTCTAAGGTGTTTTTTTTAATTTTCACTAGGGAGCCAGGCTTGTCCGATGGCATTTATCACACATCCTTGCTGTAAGAAAAGCACTACAAAAGGGCTGTGCTGTTGTATCTTAAGTGAGGATTCAATCCAACTTCACTTGGGTGAATTTGAGCCCCACTTAACAGAACTTAGCTTTGATCTGATATTATCCAGAACTGTAGTGTCGCCAGAGATATTTCCTGAAGTAGACACCTTATGGCTGCTGTCTTATTTAATGCAAAGATCTTGGCTTGAGTGCGCTCTGGACTCCATTCTTATGCCGTCTCTCTCTTCCCCTCTCTTCTCAATTCATGCACATACAAGAATGGTGGTTTCAGTGCTTTCTGGGTGATTGGATGCTTGCTTGTTTGCCTTTTATGGCTCCATTCTCATGACGTTCAACATCAACGTGCAACAATTGATAGGAGGTAATTTGAGCGTGGGAGTTTTGTACCAAACTAATACAAGTACTAATACCACTTTACAATGCTTTGGTAAGGCCACACCTGGAATACTGCATCCAGTTTTGGTCACCACGATGTAAAAAAGATGTCGAGACTCTAGAAAGGGTACAGAGAAGAGCAACAAAGATGATTGGGGGACTGGAGGCTAAAACATATAGGGAACGGTTGCTGGAATTGGTATGTCAAGTTTAATGAAGAGGAGGACTAGGGGTGACATGATAGCAGTGTTCCAATATCTCAGGGGCTGCCACAAAGAAGAGGGAGTCAAGCTATTCTCCAAAGCGCCTGAAAGCAGGACAAGAAGCAACGGATGGAAACTAGTCAAGGAGAGAAGCAACCTAGAACTAAGGAGAAAATTCCTGACAGTTAGAACAACTAACCAGTGGAACAACCTGCCTCCAAAAGCGGTGAATGCTCCAACACTGGAAGTTTTTAAGAAGAGACTGGACAGCCATTTGCCTGAAATGGTATAGGGTTTCCTGCCTGAGCAGGGGGGGTTGGACTAGATGACCTCCAAGGTCCCTTCCAAATAATAATAATAATAATAATAATAATAATAATAATAATAATAATAATAATAATAATAATAATAATAATAATAATAATAATAATAATAATAATAATAATAGTTATTTTATTATTATTATTATTATTATTATTATTATTATTAATATTATTATTATTATTATTATTATTATTATTATTATTATCATCTGTAAGAGTAAGCTCTATTTGCCCTAACATGCAATTCCAGAAAAGGTGTGCAGGTTTTCAATCATTATTTGTAAATAGAATCATTTTGGGAAGGGTGGGGGCTGGAATGAATGGGAAGTTCAATACGTTGAATCTAATCCTACTGGTGAGTGAAACCAGACACCCATAAACACAAAATCTTAGTGATTGGATACTCTTCTAGACTCAACGGTCAACTTGAATTCCTACTTTCAACTGTGTGCAGGAGGGTCTTTTCATAATGGAGGTTGATGTGCCAATTGTATCTATTGTTGGAGAATGCAGATGTAGCCACAGTGGTAGATAGCATAATTATAACACACCTGAATTAGAAAGTTTAATTACTCCGGAATGCAACGTTCTTATTGCTCGTATGAGATATGTTCCCAATGGTTTCTGGATCATAACCCCCCAAAAAACCCCTCTGAATCCAGGATATCTGAACCAATGCATGAAGCCCTATGCTTATATCACAACATCTGGAGTCACATCCCCATGAAATACTTTTTGGTGGTGTTTCTGCCTTACTTGTTTTATTCATAATTATCCAGAAGCTGTTAAAAGACCTTTCTATTTAGGAAGGTAGTAATTAAATAACTTAAATAAAGGAGAATATTAGTAGTTCAGGGTTGAAATGAGGGGTCTTTGGTGCTCTTTGAACTTGGTTGTTTTTGGGACATTTCATCACCCATACTAGATAACAACATCAGTGCTACTCATGTCACTTAGCACTAGCACTGATAAAGGTAAAGTTAAAGGTTCCCCCGCACATGCATGCTAGTCGTTTTCAACTCTAGGGGCCGGTGCTCATCTCCGTTTCAAAGCCGAAGAGCCAGCGCTTGTCCGAGGACGTCTCCGTGGTCATGTGGCCGGCATGACTAGACGCCAAAGGCGCACAGAATGCTGTTACCTTCCCACCGTAGTGGTCCCTATTTTTCTACTTGCATTTTTACGTGCTTTCGAACTGCTAGGTTGGCAGAAGCTGGGATGAGTAACAGGCGCTCACTCTGTTATGCGGCACTCGGGATTCGACCCGCCAAATTGCCGACCTTCTGATCGACAAGCTCAGCGTCCTAACCCACTGAGCCACCGTGTCCCTAGCACTGATGATCATACCTAATTTAAGTAATGAAATGTCTGCAAGAAAACAACCAAGCTCAGAGAGCGCCAAGCACCCCTCAGGTTAAATAATTGTGAATGTCCATATTATATTTATCATTGGTCTCTGAATAAACTAAAATATTTAGAGCGCACTTGCAGTATTTTCAGAAGCACTTTTGGATTCTGTTGAGACTAAACGCACATAATACTTTCTTTCTCTTTTAGCGCTAACCATGTAAAATCTTTTATCAAAGAGACAGCAGCCATCAAAATTGTGGAATTAAAAAGATAGCCCTCTCCATCCCAAAACTCCATTCCAGAGTTTTGTGGATGGAGGCCTTCTCTTTTTGCTCCCTGGAACACGTTGTCAAAGATTATAGACTCACGTCCTAAGTATCCCTTCAATTTCCAGATTTTATATCTTATATAAAACAGTGCAGTAAAGCTAAATGTCCAATTGATCAGGTCCAAGGATGTGTAACAAAAATTGGTTACTACATTTGAAAGAGTTTGTGATTTTTACATACACCTTCCGCAGTTTTATTACTTTCTAAATAACGGTGGTACTTTTTCAATTTATTTTCACTGCCCTGAGGGTCCCATATTTATTAAAAAAAATTGCTTTCCCCAAATCACAGAAACATTCAGGTATTTTTAATGAACTTTTCCTGTGTGTGTGTGTGTGTGTGTGTGTGTGTGTGTATGTCTCTATGTTTCTTCGTGTGTGTGTGTGAGAGAGAGAGAGAGAGAGAAAGAGAGAGAAAGGGGAAAAAAGATCAATTATCTAGTTCTGATGTATTTCTATTGATAATCAAAACACATTTACATTTTTACCTGAGATTCATTTCTTTTAAGTTATAAAGGATGCCAAAAATCAAATATTCCTTTATACATGCTAGTAATACAAATGCAACCCTTTAAAAAATGGATTCAAAAGAACTCATGGAAAATAAGATTTTGGAGATTTGCCTATAATGAGACTCCTCGGCTAAAGAAATAAACACGATTCCCCTGTTTATTATTTCCTCTCAACAAAAGGCCTTTGTGGGGGGTCTCATATTATATTCTCTGCATGTCCAGACTGTTGTTGTTTTTTAAAGAATCAAATAGATTCACACTGTCTGTTTATTGGGAACAGTACTGGTTATATGGGCATACATTGTCAGAATTAGGTTGGAGAAAAACAACTTTTCTTCCTGGACAAAAGAAGAAACGTTGACTTAATTCTGACACCACCTTGTCATGGAAGCTGCCTAAATGTTGAATAGATAGTTCACAACTTACGACCATTTGTTTAACCACAGAGTGACAAAAGTGCTGAAAATAAGGACTCATAACCTATCTTTGAACTTACAACCATTGCATTATCCCCATGGTCCCATGATCACAAATTGAGTCTTAGCAACCAGCTTGCTTTCAAAATGGTTGCAACATCCTGTGGTCACATGATCATGATCTGCAACCTTCCCAGCCAGTCAAATTGTGTGTGTGTGTGTTTGTGTGTGTGTGTGTGATCCAGACTTTCTTAACCATATGATTCAGTTAACGCCCACGGCAAAAATGATTGCAAAATAGGATTTGGTTATTTGATGAGTTGCTTAATGACTACGCTTTAAGGTATCTAAAACATACAGGAATATCCCAAAAGCTGAGATACTTTTCATGTTTTTCACTTAGCAACCAAAATTCCAGCCCCAGCTGAGGTTGCAAGTTACAGTTTAATTTATATTATCTAGAGACTTCTTCATACATAAGAGAATGGCTGCTCTAATTGTCTGAACGTCAACCAGACATGGTTCATGCTTAGGCTAGTTTGGAACCTCATGGTTACAGAAGGTAGTAGGAAGATAAATGGATGGAGGGATACATGAAAGAAAGAGAGGCAGATGAAAGAGGGAAAGAGAGAAAGAGAGGTGTTGCTTGAATTAAACAGAGTATAAAAGAAGGAAGTTAAATATTCACTGGAGGAAAAAATATATTTTAGCTTTAAGTACATTTGGAATAGTTTTCTCTCTTATCCTTCTGTTCTGCGTGAGAAGTGTTCATCTTCAGTTATCTCAACAAGTTATAAGAGCCCCTTAAAAGGATGTGTCCTATTAACAGCATAAAGCTTAGAATTCCGTAAGATGATTAAGAGATCTGAAGTCTGAAAATAAGCCATGTAGTTTCAGTATTCATTCTGTCTGCAGATCTAATGGTCCCCATGTGAGCAATAGCAGAGCATGAAAAGCTGTCATTTCGCTGACATGTGGTCTACTGTGACAGAGAAGCTGCATGGGAGAGGCAACACTGACACCTGCTTTACAACTACTCCATTGAGGTTGATTTTGGTGGCCTGGAAAAGCAGGATAAACCATCCAAAGATTGTGAGTCAGGAGAGTTGAATGCATTTTTGATGTTCATATCCAGATGTTGGAAATGCACAGCAGAAGAGAACAGTCTGGCTTTGTGCCCCAGTTGTGACTATACGGGAACACTTATTGCTCCCTGTCCTTCCACCCTGTCCTTCCACCCATCCTTCTGCTGATGTGATGGCAAAATTTCAGGAAGGAAAGAGTTAATGTTTGTCTTCTTCCTTCTTTACAATTCTGGGTCATAGTGAGGCCTTCTTCTTTCAAAAATTTCAGATCCTTAGAAAAAAAGATCAGCAAGATTCACTATGTAGTATTTTTTTATATAACCATGGCATATAAGATGTCTTGAGGCCTTTCTGTCCTTGGATAAAGCTATTATAGGCAAATTAGAGAACTTTCAGGAAGGATGAAAGAATATATTTAAGTTAAGCTCAAAAATGTTGGGTCAGGTATCTCAGTCTTGGGAATAAAGAGATCTGCTTCACCCTTGTGGCCTTCTCTGCGCTCTCTATCAAATGCTAAAAAGAAAGCAAACCATTAATAAAAATAACTAGCAAACAAAATCTAAAGCACACAAGAATATTCAGGAATACTTTTTTATGAATCTCTGTGGGCAATCTTTGCACCAGCAGAACTAGTATTTTCAGAATCACTTTTCTTTTTCTTTCTTTTCTTTTTTTTAAAAAAAGGTGAAAATTGCACATGTTGGACATGCCAAGCCTCCACAAGCCAACTCACTGAAGCAACAGAGTGTCAATAAAAGTTAAATGAATCCTAGCCCCCTTTAGAATATTTATCCTGTCTCCTATCATGGTAAAGGTGTGGTGGTCAGTAATTTAAAACACGCTGGAGAAAGCCTGTTCTCTGGTGGGTCAAATCCTCCTACTGTGTAATCCCATTTATATCCCGCCCTTCTCCGAAGACTCAGGGCGGCTTACAATCTAAGAAGCACAAATCAATGTGCTTAGCAATAGCCTTCATGCTATGTATATGCCTGCTTATTAGGGCTTTCGGGGGGCCCTAGCGGCATTTTACAAAGTCAGCTTATTGCCCCCAACAATCTGGGTCCTCATTTTACCTACCTCAGAAGGATGGAAGGCTGAGTCAACCTTGAGCCTGGTGGGACTCGAACCTGCACTAATTGCAGGCAGCTGGTGTTACTTAAGGAGGCATTAGCCCACCGCTCCACCAAGGCTTCTGTCACCTGCCTCAACTCCTGCCCACCTACCAGTTAGAAAGCCCGTAAAGGCAAGTAGATAAATAGGTACTACTTTGGTGGGAAGATCACCAAAGTTCCATGTTTCGCTGTATGCTTTGTGCTTCACTGCAATGTCATGTTGGCCACATGACCACAGAAACGTCTTCAGACAGCTCTGGTTCAATGGCCTAGATGAGCACCGCCCCCTAAAATCAATTATGATTAGTGGAGTAAAACCCACAGGGATTCTGTTTACCTATCATGCTACATCACTGCCATGTTCCCAGAAGTGAAACAAGCAACTGCATAAATAACCAACCAACCCCCCCACCCCCCCACAAGAGAAAGATTCCCCACCCCTGTGAAGAAAATAAATACAGGTTTCTTCACAGCTACCTAAGCAGACTGTGCAATTAAGATGTCCCTTCGTTAGGATATTCATGTTAGTAGGACCTGGCCAGTACTTCTTGGCCCTCTACATTGTGCCCATGATATATTTTGCATTTCTCATTAGCCTTGATGCTGTTACCTCGTTTGGGTAATGAAAAGTCTGCAAGCTCAGAGAGCACCAAGGACCTCACATCAGCCTTTAGAAATCTTTCTTTCCATTGCTGGTCTGTTCTCATGTTCTTTCTCTGCCTCTTCTTTTTAGGAGTTACTGTTCTTGAAGGGCCCATTTATGCAGTAGGAGGTCATGATGGCTGGAGCTATTTGAATACAGTCGAGAGGTGGGACCCACAAAGTCAACAGTGGACCTTTGTGGCCAATATGTCCATTGCCAGAAGCACCGTTGGGGTGGCAGCTTTAAATGGCAAGTGAGTAGGGGGGGGATTGAGAATAGCAACTGGGAGAGACATAGAGATTTGGGCATGCTAGAATGGCTATCTGCAAGAACACTCTACATGTTGTATGAAGCTTTTATTCCCAAGCAGTTTAATTAGAAAGGCAAGTGATGGGCTATTACCTTTTTTCCCCCAATAGTTTTTTCTTCACAATTGTTTGACCTATTTCTCCTTAAAAATTCTTCTCTTTCCTTTCTATTATTGCATCTGATTTAAAATCTCAGTCAGGCATGGGGAGTTGCATAAAATTTAAAGAGTTTATCCAAACCCTTAGCTGGTAATGCCCAGTTATTAGTGCTTGTATATTCTATAATATAGCAATAACAATAGCACTTAGACATATATTGCTTCATAGTTCTTTACAGCCCTCTCTAAGCAGTTTACAGAGTCAGCCTATTGCCTCCAACAGTCTGGGTCCTCATTTTACTGACCTCAGAAGGATGGAAGGCTGTGTCAATCTTGAGGGTTGAACTCCAGGCTGTGGCCTGCAATACTGCATTCGAACCACTGCGCCACCACGGCTCACAGATAATATACCTATCTATTATGTTCCTTGAATGAAATAGAATAAAAATAGAAAATGCAAGCTTTTAATAATTGTAATGAATTCATGGCATACAAACTGTGGAGCATTGAAAGTAACCATTTTGTAGTTTTAATTGCCACAGCAATTAAAGGCTACGAGGAGAATTATCAGATAATTTTGTGGAATTTAAAAGAAAAGCAAGCATTTTAAGCAAGCTTCCTCTGAAGTCAAACTTATGTTAGATGGAGATTGTTTCTAAATTAATCAGCATCAGTTCACACCCTCATGGTTCACTTTTTAGATACAGAAAGGCATATATATATATATATATATATATATATATATATATATATATATATATATATATATATATATATATATATATATATATAGATCCTTGGTTTTTCGGGTTTTTCCCCGCGTAGAACTAAAGGTGTAGGCGCAACGTTTCGACGGAATCCCATCCGTCATCATCAGGCCACCAGCCTGATGATGACGGATGGGATTCCGTCGAAACGTTGCGCCTACACCTTTAGTTCTACGCGGGAAAACCCCCGAAAAACCAAGGATCCACATACAGGCACCCGCGAAAACCTCAGAAAACATATATATATATATATATATATATAATATTCACTATGCTAATATGTGCTTTGTTCACTGTTCTTGTCATCACTGTGTGAAGCCAACCTATGCAACTTGTAAAGTGTGATTTAGGGTCTAGCATGAAGAACTAAGCCACTAAGAGCACACCTGATTTTTTAGCACTGCTGTTTATTGGCTTAATTTCTTAACAGATATTTGAGGACAGGTATTTCTGTCCAATTGATCACTTAGAATTATAGCACTGTAACATAACATCTAGTTTCGGTGATAGCCGTGTGGCTTTAACGGGGAACATTGCAAAATGTTGTCAGTTTTATTTCTTTTCTTCAGACGAATTAATATTATCTGCACACAGGGAGTTGTAGAGTGTCACAGTTCCACATTGTACATTGTCTCGAGGAATCACACAACAGATTCTCATATCTTCCACAGTTTCCAGTTTTGTCTTGGGAACATCAATTTGGCTCGCCTTGGTAAAAGTTGTTCATTGGAAACAGGGTTTAACACTTTTTAAACACCAGAACTACTGTGCACGCCAACTGCTGCATGGAATTTAATGCCACAAACTGAGCTGTTATATGGCAGTTCTGGGAACATTATTCCAGCATAGCAGACTAATATTCTGTTACAGATATTTTAGGGCTGCGGAACCGACCTTTTGTCACTTTTGAAAAATAAATCTCTTTATGATGTTTCTATAGATAACTGCATTGCAAAGTGCCACGATTACACAGAAACTCATTAGCCCTTGACAGATGGTGTGGAATATAGAGAAGTAGCTTTGTGGATGAAGTGTGTAGATGTGTGTGTGTGTGTTTGTGTGTCTGTGTGTGTGAAGGAATGTGTGTGTGCGTGTGTGTGTATGGGAGTGAGTGACATGGAGAGAGAGAACTTCATCCAGTGTTTGAACATTTATTTATTATTTATTTAATAAATGCAAAGAACATCTGAATAGGAGCCTAACCTGTGTAGTCACTAATTCTACAATTGTGCATTTTTTTTTCATTTCTGAAGAAAAACAATGAAGGATGAAAATCTTACATCTTAGATTACTTTCTTAAAAATGCTAGACAGATAGATGATAGATAGATACATAGATAGATAAATACATAGATAGATACATAGATGATAGATGTGATCAATAGATGATAGACATATAGATGATAGAAATAGATTAATAATAGGTAGATAGATATTGATAGATAGATAAATAGATAGATACACAGATAGATGATAGACAGATAGATGATAGAAGTAGATTAATAATAGGTAGATAGATGATAGAAAGATAGATGATAGATAGATAGATAGATAGATAGATAGATAGATAGATAGATAGATAGATGTTAGATGTGATCAATAGATGATAGACATATAGTCGATAGAAATAGATTAATAATAGGTAGATGATAGATAGATGGTAGATGTGATCAATAGATGATAGACAGATAGACAGATGATAGAATTAGATTAATAATAGATAAATAGATAGATAGATAGATAGATAGATAGATAGATAGATAGATAGATAGATAGATGATAGATGTGATCAATAGATGATAGACATATAGTCGATAGAAATAGATTAATAATAGGTAGATGATAGATAGATGGTAGATGTGATCAATAGATGATAGACAGATAGACAGATGATAGAATTAGATTAATAATAGATAGATAGATAGATAGATAGATAGATAGATAGATAGATGATAGATGTGATCAATAGATGATAGACATATAGTTGATAGAAATAGATTAATAATAGGTAGATGATAGATAGATGGTAGATGTGATCAATAGATGATAGACAGATAGACAGATGATAGAATTAGATTAATAATAGATAGATAGATAGATAGATAGATAGATGATAGATGTGATCAATAGATGATAGACATATAGTTGATAGAAATAGATTAATAATAGGTAGATGATAGATAGATGGTAGATGTGATCAATAGATGATAGACAGATAGACAGATGATAGAATTAGATTAATAATAGATAGATAGATAGATAGATAGATAGATAGATAGATGATAGATGTGATCAATAGATGATAGACATATAGTCGATAGAAATAGATTAATAATAGGTAGATGATAGATAGATGGTAGATGTGATCAATAGATGATAGACAGATAGACAGATGATAGAATTAGATTAATAATAGATAGATAGATAGATAGATAGATAGATAGATAGATAGATAGATAGATAGATGTTACACAGATAGACACAGAAAAGGAAATAATTTTGTGGCTGCAATTCAAAACTCGTTCCATCTTTTCAGACATGTTTATTTATTTTTTATCAGCAAATAAAACACAAAAACAAAAAAAAGAAGTAACAACTATTCAACACTAACAAACAAAAGAGGAAAACCATGTGTACAAAAAAAAAACCAAATACCAAATATATCTAACATTAAATATTTAAAAAAAAATGCTGAATGCTGAAAGATATATCAAAAATCTAATATATTCCCCTACTTTTACATACCGGATCTACAAATAGTTATAATCAAAATTTATAAAACTTATTCCAAACAGAGGAATGACCAGTGACCATGACTATAATCTCACAACGCCTGTCCCAATAGCTGACCCACCAGTGAACTGCTAAATTTCTTATGAGCCGTCCAATTCTCCATCCGTGTTCTCGTTCTGGCAACATTATCTAGTTAAAATTACAATGCAATTTGATTTATTCAAGCAAAGGTCACACATCTAGACAATTGATTTAGGGGAAGGGACTGAAGCCATTCATTTTTCTTCATGCTACTAGCTGATAACACAAAGAAAAAGCTTTGCCAATCAAGATGGGTTCCCATTTTGAAGCTCTCTGGCAACCGTGATTCTGAAGGTGGTATGGCATGGTCCATTGGGGTTTATTCTTTGGTCAATGACTCATTGCTCCCTTCTGAATTATTTAGATCAGGAGTCCCCAACCCCTGGTCCGTGGACCGGTACTGGGCTACAGCATGCCAGCAACCAGGCCTCAAAAACAAGCAAAGCCCCATCCGCAGGATGCAGGCTGCACACAAAACCACGCCCCCTTCAGTCCGCAGAAAATCCTCTCTCCACGTAACCGGTCCCTGGTGCCCAAAAGGTTGAGGACCTCTGATTTAGGTCTTCAGGTGTCAACCTTTTTTTTTTAACCAATATTTTCATTCCCTTTTGTAGTACTCGAAATCTTCCCAATCTTTCAACCGATGGAATGCCATTTCTATTTGTGTTTTTCTCAGCTTTGAGAATTATTTTATGTGTTATTATAATACATCTTTTCTCTTATAACTACAGTATCTCCTTCAAGGTTCAGCTGCATGCTACATATTTAATGTAACCTAGGTTTGACCCTCATTTATACAGAAAACATAAGCTATAAAAATGAGCCTTTAGCACATGGAAGACAGATTTATTGTGATGTAGGCTAGAATCAAGCTGTTAATTTTTATGCTGCTTAAACATTCTTGTTTATGTCTGCATAAATGCATATATTTATTGTCAGAAACTCATGAATAACCTCAGCAATAAACTCATTTTTTTAGTATTTTTGTATATGTTAGGTATTTTGCCTAGCTTAGTGGCATCCATGAAACTCATTAGCAGTCTAGTTCATATCAAAATAAACTTTATTTTTACTTTTCATATGTTATATTTTTTTTCTTATTTTTCCATGATTCAATAGCTGTGCATCTATTTACCAGAATGACAAAATACATCTGTAAATCTCTCTCTCTCTCTCTCTCTTTCTTTCTTTCTCTCTTAGTAATGGGGTGTGTGTGTGTGTATACGCACATACACACACACACACGTAAATTCTTGCTTAACAGCTGGCACAGTTACAACAGAATAAAAAAAAGCTAGTTATGACCTGTCCTCAAAGATATGACAGACAAATACACACTGTGGTCATGTGATTGCATTTTGGGTACTTGGCAACCAGCTCATATTGTGTTAGATGACTTCAGTTTGTAACTTTTTTTACCTGTTTCCAGCAAAAAAAAAAAAAATCCATTCAGGAGAATAGATTGGTCTCTTCATACGTTATCTTTAGTGAAGCGTGCAAACCAGCATTTGCATTTCGGATGAGGGGACCACATCTTTGTCTTTCTGTCCTGGCCACTTTTTACAAAGGCACAAATGAGAGAATTTTAACAAACTGCATCACTTTTTGGTTTGGGGTTAGCAGTGCCTCGGATAGAAGGTCCATACAGAGAGTTAAGAACAGATAAGAAGTTCATAGGATGCTCACTTCCCGTGATTTAGGATACTGCTTATAAGTGCTACGTGCTTAGAGCTCGGAGCATTGTTAGAGACCCTACACACCCCCTTCACAGTCTGTTTCTGTTGCTCCCCTCTGGGAGGAGGTTTCAGAGTATTTATAGCAGGACTAATAGATTCTGTAATAGCTTTGTTCCTTATTGTATCCATCTTGTAAATTCACAGGATTATTATTATTTTTTTTGCCATGTGTATGTATACATTAGGGACGCGGTGGCTCAGTGGGTTAGGACGCTGAACTTGTCGATCGGAAGGTCGGCAGTTTGGCGGGTCGAATCCCGAGTGCCGCGTAGCAGAGTGAGCGCCTGTTACTCGTCCCAGCTTCTGCCAACCTAGCAGTTCGAAAGCACGTAAAAATGCAAGTAGAAAAATAGGGACCACTACGGTGGGAAGGTAACAGCGTTCCGTGTGCCTTTGGCATCTAGTCATGCCGGCCACATGACCACGGAGACGTCCTCGGACAAGCGCTGGCTCTTCAGCTTTGAAACGGAGATGAGCACCGCCCCCTAGAGTCGGAAACGACTAGCACGCATGTGCGGGGGAACCTTTACCTTTACCTTTACCTTATGTATACATTCAAACTAGAATGTGATGTTTCTCTGGGTCATATATGTGTTTACGTGTGTGTATATGCATAATAGTGTGTGTGTGTGTGTGTGTGTGTGTGTGTGATATATATATATATATATATATATATATATATATATATATATATATATATATATATATATATATATATATATATATTTAATTATTTTTTTTTATTAAAAAGTTTTTAACATACAATTTTTCCCTTAAAAAATCCCCCCTCCCCCCCCCTTCTCCCTCCCCCCCTTCCTCTCCCCCCTCCCCCCCTCCCCCCCCCGACTTCCCAGAGCTAAGTACAAGGTATATATAAAAAAAACAATCATAAACAACCATATACTAACAACCATAAACTCTAAAATCTATCACTCTCTAGCTTATATAGGATAAAACAAACCTTAGTAATATTAAATATACATAAATATATATATATAAAAAAAAAACAATATAGAAAAAAAAATAAAGAAAGAAGAAAGAAGACTTATTCAAATATAAAACTTCTTAACCCTACACTTATTCTGAGTAAACTCAAGCCATTTTCTCCCTTCCATAATATAGCGTTCCTGCGAGTAATCTTTCAAATAGGCCGAAATCTTCACCATTTTGACCAAGTCGGAAACCTTTAAAATCCACTCTTCTATGGTCGGCAGTTCCTCTTTCCAGTACTATCCTATCAAAAGTCTTGCTGCCGTAATTAAATTCAACATCAACTTAGTATATTCCATCAAATTTTTATCCAAAAAGCCTTAACCTTTTTGCAGGTCTACCATATATGAAAATATGAAAATATATTACGTCTTTATCACCGCACCTCCAACATTTAGGCTAATAATTCAGATACATGCTTAGCTTTTTAAAGTCTAAATACCATCTATAAAACATTTTGTAAAAATTCTCTCTTAGATTTCAAACTTATATAAATTTTACATTCCTCATCCAAATCTTTTCCCACCTCCCACTACTTGGCTGTAAGTACGTTGTGAAAGTTCCATAGACTTCTGCTGATCTTGTTCTTTTATCTTTTTTGATCGTTTTAAAGCAGCACGCGTCACCCTCTGTTCTCTGGGATCATCCAAAAGTGTTATAACTTGATCTCCTGCAGCACCATTCTCCTCTATCTGTCCATCTTCAGCCTCTTGATATTCTCCTTCTCCAGATCCCTTTGCAGCTTCCAAAAGTGTTAATGGGGTTGCTTTTAAAACATTATTGTAAAAATCACGTGCTTGCATCACAGTAACCAAACGGTACCTTTTACCTTCATACATCACCATCAACCCAGCTGGAATCTCCCATCTGAACCTTATATCTCGTTGCTTGAGCTCTTGCACCAGAAATGTAAAATCCTTCCTTCTCCTTAAAATCTTTGGAGGAATTTCTTTTAGAACCAGAACTTCTTGATCAGCAATCACGACTTTAGTATCATAGGCAGCTTGTATAACTTCATCTCTAATTTCCCTTTTTGCAAAATAAACCACCACATCTCTAGGCAGCTTTCTCTGTCTAGCAATCCATGAGTTCACACGATACACTTTATCCATGCCTCCTTTTATTTCAGATGCTGGCTGATTCAATACCACTTCGAGAGCCTCAGAGACCAGCTGCTTTAAATCTTCCTTAATATTCTCCTTTAAACCTCTAATTCTAATGGCAAACTGCATCTGGAAATATTGAGCAAGACTTAATTCTCTATCCATTTTGTCTCTTAAATCTTCATTCTCCAATACTTTTGCTTCTAATATAGCATTCTTTTGAGTCAAATCTTTGACTTTTTCATCCAAATCTTCCACACATTCAGCCACTTTATACACTGAAGACAAAATGTCTACCTTCATCACGCTGAACTTCTGTTCCATCCTCTCTTCTATTCTCTCCTACAATTTCTCCAATTTCTCCTCCATCTTTGCAAATTTATCATCCATTGATTGATTAATTGATTCCAAAAGTTTATCCAGAGCATCTCGTAAGTCCTTCGATGTCACTACATCAGGAGGATGTAATGCCTGCAATGATGATTGTTGCACCGGGGAAGTTCCAGCACTCCTAAGAGTTTTAGGGGGAGGTTTAGCCGCCATCTTTTACTTTCGATTGTGACGCACTTTCACTTAGAGTTTAAAAAATCCATCAAGCTCGAGAGTAGAATAAAATAGTCCTCTTCACCTTTTCCTCTTGTACCGCTCTGCCTGCTCTTTTTATTCCATAGTCCTTCCTTCAGGCAGGGGTGGTCGCAGACGCCTGGCTCTGCTCCATAAAGTCAGGAGCAGAGGCGCTGGCCAGCTGGGAGCGACCCAGGCTACGGGGGAGTTCGATCCTTCGGCCGCCCAAGCTGCAAGCTCAGGCGGCCCCGGAGAACTCAACCCCTACCTGGGGCCTCACCCCCTCCTCTTCTCCCGAGGAGGGGGCTTCAAATTCGCCCGAACAGCTGATCGGCGCTGTTTCGGGCGAAAAAAAACTCAGCTGAGCCGCGGGCAGCCCGGGAAGGCTGTCTCCGTCGCCGCGGAGCCACCGGAAGTCCTATTTAATTAAATTTTTATACCGCCCTTCTCCCGAAGGACTCAGGGCGGTGAACAGGGCATATCTTAAAACTACAAAAGTACAAAAGTTAAAAAAGAATTAAATTATTGCCCACAATAAAAACAATAAAAAATATATATAAATATTAAAACGCTAAGTAATTCCCCATCAGGCCAGGCCAGCTTGTTCAAATAAATAAATTATATATATATATATATATATATATATATATATATATATATATATATATATATATATATATATATATATATATATATATATATATATATATATATATATATATATATATATATATATATATATATATATATATAAATTTGAGAGCTGAATGCAACACAATTTCATTTAATGTATGCTGATTAGTGTACATTTAAAGTGACATAAAGTTTTTGTTTTATTCTTTATTCTGTTCACTTAATCACCACATGGGCCAACAACTGCATTGATTCATTGGATGACCACTGTAAAAAATGGTTGGTTGGGGTTTTTTTTGTTGTTGATTTTTTTAAAAAAAATATTTTTCAAATATATTTAAATAAATTTAAATTTTCAAATAAAATTATTTTCGAATTTAAAAGACAAAATGTTTGTATAATTGAGTCTGGTCACATGGTGACCCACTTAACAATCACAACCACTTCACAACCAAAATTCTGGGTCTACTTGTAGTCATGAAGTGAACATTAGCTGTAGTCCATTGCATCAATCTCCAGCTTTTACAGCTCTGTTATGAACTTAAAACCAAGGAGAAAGTTTAGGCAGTGACAAAGCAAAATGCAGCCTTAGGCCCAAGACAAGACTCCGACAAAATTCCCAATTTTCAAGGAAACAGTTGTCATAGCACTTCTTCTTCTTCTTCTTCTTCTTCTTCTTCTTCTTCTTCTTCTTCTTCTTCTTCTTCTTCTTCTTCTTCTTCTTCTTCTTCTTCTTCTTCTTCTTCTTCTTCTTCTTCTTCTTCTTCTTCTTCTTCTTCTTCTTCTTCTTCTTCTTCTTCTTCTTCTTCTTCTTCTTCTTCTTCTTCTTTTTTCCTAAAGGAGTCTTGGCCTCTGCGGTATATGCACGACCCTACCAGAAAATTATAAAAATTGTGCTTACTCACTTGGCAATAAAATTACCAGAGCTAAAAAGTTAGATATTTATTATTTTATGTTTTTGATGCCTAATGGTGATGATGTGCTGTATTATGCAGGCAGGTAAAGCAAAGGGGTTCAATCCTGCTGATAAAGATGTAAACTTTCTGAAAATTTTGAAGCCATGAGAGAGAAAAAAAAAACATTCCCCCCCTTCCTGTTTTTCCCCCCGGAAAAAAATTAGAAATATTTTTTTGGGGGGGGGGGAAATGAGGGGGGGAAGTTCAGTGCGGAGCAGTTTTACAAATTGTGTGAAATTTAGTGTATATAAAAGTATTTATGCTTGCAATAAAACAGGTACCCCCCTTTCCCTCAAAAGCAAGAAAAAAAAGCAAGAAACCATCAGCAGGCAAACTAAACTGGAGCCTTTTCCCTGCAGTGCCCCCTGGTGGTACAAATGCTTATTTCTCTTGTTTGAGAACTGCATTGAGAAGTACAGTGTCCCTTGATTTGTATTCCCTGATTTGCTCGTCTTCAGCTGAGAAAACTTGCAATGATTTAAGACTTTACAAAAAAAAAAGTCTCAGAAATCTTTCATTAAGGTCTTCACGTTATATAGTTTGAATACTATATCATAGATATATTACTTATCATTGAAAAAGAACATATTCCACACTTCTTTTTTTCTATTTTTCTGGGGAAAAATGGCTTTGGAAATAATAATAATAATAATAATAATAATAATAATAATAATAATAATAATAATAATAATAATAATAATAATAATAATAATAATAATAATAATAATAATAATAATAATAATCGTCATCATCATCATCCTCATCCTCCTCATCCTCATCCTCATCCTCATCCTCATCATCATCCATGTTTCCCCCCCCCCCAATTTTTCCAGGTTTTTCCAGGGCCTTCCCATCTCTAGGACTCCTGCACCATTTAAGTACATGTTTTTGCTTTTAGATTCAGAAGGTACAGTTTCTCAACCAATTGGAAACTCACTTGGAAGAGGAGCATCTTAAAGTGCAGTGGTCTAAATCAGAGGTCCCCAACCTATGGGCCACAGCCCACTACTGGGCCGTAGCCTCTTGGCCACAAGGCCGTGTCAGTGGCTGGCCTACGCGCATGTGTGCACGCTGACGCTCCCTTGCACCGGCGCTAGCTGAATTGTGAGCCTCGTGCTGGCGTTAGCCAAACTGAGCCGCTAATGCTAGCAGCCCCATTTGTGGAGGGCGCATGCTCACGGCCCTGCTCATCCATACGCACACGCAGGCCGCCAACCTGGTCTAAAGGAAGCCTCTTCCTCAAAGCACTGAAGCAATGGTCCTGTTGACATAGCTCCACAAAATTGTTTTACAAGCTGCCACTGGCCACCTGTGCATGTGTATGCATGGCCTCTTCAACTTGATATCATTTCCATCAAAATCCAAAAGGGGAAGTTAATGGGATGGAAATGTTCCAGTTACGGCATCCTTGGTGCCCTCTGATCTTGGTTGTTTTCTTGTAGATGTTTCACTAGGAAGTAGTAAGGTCTGGTCTCTTTGTCTATGCTAGTAGCTTGCCCTGTCTGTGGTTTATATATTAGTGGCTTGCCCTGAGCTACGAATATTCTCTTCTATCTGATCCAGTTATACGAATTGTAGGTGTAAAATCAAACGCTACTTTCTTTTCCCCAAACAAATAAAGTTCAATACTATGCAAAGTATTTGAAGTGGTTCCACTGTTCCCCCCCCTTCTGGAGTCTTTGTACCCAAAACAAGGGACTGATTGATAGATTCATTGATTGATTTGAAACCTTCCCATTTCATTTTTTTATCGCAAATCACACACAACCACATTTGATTTCCCTGTGGTCAAAAATCATAAGCAGAAATAACTGTGGTTTTGTTTTTGTTTTTGCTTTTGTTTTTTTAAACCGTACTAAGTTTAAGAAAACCAGCTATTGGATATATTTCTAAACACACATGGCACTCATTCATTGTTCCTGGATGAACTTAGAAGACTTTTGCCTTTTTTTTCTTCAAATGTGAGGTTTAAATACAGAATGTGTTGAAACTTGAGCTGACATTTATTTCCTACTGAATCATCGGGACTTCATTCATAATTCAGTATGTGAGCCTGATCTTTCAACACCTTTTCTCATAATTGTAAAGCTGTACTGAAAAGTACAGACATCGGTGTGTGTGTATAGAAACTTTTAATTCTACTCAGAATGAGGAGAAGAAAGAAAGAGAAAGGAAGGAGAGAGAAAGAAAGAAGAAAGAAGAAAGAAAGAAAGAAAGAAAGAAAGAAAGAAAGAAAGAAAGAAAGAAAGAAAGAAAGAAAGAAAGAAAGAAAGAAGAAAGAGAAAGAAAGAAGGAAGGAGGAAGGAAGGAAGGAAGGAAGGAAGGAAGGAAGGAAGGAAGGAAGGAAGGAAGGAAGGAAAGGAGGGAGGGGGAGAGAAAGGAAGAGAAAGAAAGAAAGAGAAAGAAGAAAGAAAGAAAGAAAGAAAGAAAGAAAGAGAAAGAAAGAAAGAAAGAAAGAAAGAAAGAAAGAAAGAAAGAAAGAAAGAAAGAAAGAAAGAAAGAAAGAAAGAAAGAAAGAAAGGAGGGAGGGAGGGAGGAAGGAAGGAAGGAAGGAAGGAAGGAAGGAAGGAAGGAAGGAAAGGAGGGAGGGAGGGGGAGAGAGAGGTGAGGGAAGGGAAGGGAAGAGGAGGAGGGGGAGGGAGGGAGGGGGAGGGAAGAAGAAGAAGGGAAGACAGTTTATATAAGAACATTCTGTGTGGAAGTACAATTTGCAAATCATTGCACACAGAACTTTTTACATAACAACAACAAGAAAATAGAATCATTGGAAATCTTTTTTTGTTTGTTTTAAATACACTGTTCTTTGGGGGTTGTTTGCTTTGTAGAATGAGAAATATCTTTAATCTTTAATATTTTAATACTCCTTTCTCCATCAGCATAAAATCTTTTGTTAGCTAAGCTGTAGTCATTGAAAGTTCTAGGAAATAAGCCACATTGTGTTCAATATAATTAAATTCTAGGTCAACACGCCTAGGTCTGTTGTGTCCTTTCATCTTCTCAAGGTGTTGCTGTGATTAATTGTGGATAAAATAGGTGAATGAATGAAGCAATGTTCTATTTTTTCCTCCCAAAACATGCAGGTTTGGCCATTCCAAGTTTGGTTCATTTTTCCCCCCAGAAGTAATTAATTGAAGACTGAATATATTCAGAACACTACAGAGAATTGTACTTAAATTTAATAAATATTACACCAGGTGGATATTGAAGTAGGTAAAAGCTTTTGTTTGTCCAACTCAGATTCTTTGAAAAGCAAGGATATGTCCTGAAATTCATTATGGATAAGTCTCACCACAATATAGATCTATTCCACTATTTCAGTGGAAAGATTAAAAAGAAGAAGCATCAGATGAAAATTAATTCAAAGGCTGCTGCAATTTCCAGAGAACTGTAGGCTCATAATTTCTGAAGAAGACTGTTGATTAATAATTCCTGAATGAACGTAGTAGATACATTTTTTTTCTAATGATCAATATGGTGAGGATATAATGAAAGTCTCCTGAGTTAATTAATGAAGTTTTATGAAACAAAACAGACAAAAATGCCAACAATAAGTACACCTTTCAAAGCCAGGTAAGATAATAATCAGTTTAGTAGTTTACCTTTTGGTATGCTCACTGCACGGTTATTACAACAATCAGCTGTGCACTAAGACCAGAATTTTGATGAAGGAACCTCTGCAGGGTGGAGATTTTATTTCCTGATGCTTCTTCATTTATTGTAGCTAAAATTTTATCCCCTGCTTAGAGATGGCTTATACCTTGGAGAAAGCAGAACGGTAGTAAAACCACATCTAGGCCAGAGCTGGAATAGTTTCAAGAAAGGAAAAAAGAAACCTTTGTCCTTTCTTAGCATATGAACAGGATGGTGTAAAAAGGAGAAAATAATATGGAGAAAATTGAATTGAATTGAATTGAATTGAATTTATTAAATTTATTTGCCGCCCTTCTCCCTAAGGACTCAGGGCGGCTCACAACAATAAAAAGTTAAAAAAAACATAAAATACAAAATTTAAAAAAAGAATTAAACCATAAACCTAATAAATACATAACAATTAACCCCATAAGACCAAATTTAAAACTATAGTCAGTCCAGGCCCGCTTGTTGGAACAACCATGTCTTCAGGTCACGGCGGAAGGACCAAAGGTCAGGAGCCATCTGCAGCTCCGGAGGCAACTCATTCCAGAGGGTCGGCGCGCCCACAGAGAAGGCTCTCCCCCTGGGGGGTCGCCAGCCGGCATTGCTTAGCCGATGGAACCCTGAGGAGGCCAACTCTGTGGGAGCGAACCGGGTGATGGGAGGTTGACAATGGCAGCAGGTGGTCTCGCAAGTACCATGGGCCTAAGCCATGTAGGGCTTTAAAGGTAATTACCAGCACCTTGAATTGCACCCAGAGAGCAACCGGAAGCCAATGCAGCTCGCGCAGGAGTGGTGTAACATGGGAGTATTGAGAAACTCCCATAAGCACCCGCGCGGCTGCATTCTGCACCAGCTGAAGCCTCCAGGTGCACTTCAAGGGCAGCCCCATGTAGAGAGCATTGCAGTAATCCAGGCGAGAAGTGACAAGGGCATGGGTGACCATGCATAGGGCATCTCGGTCCAAAAAGGGGAGCAACTGGCGCACCAGGCGAACCTGTGCGAAGGCCCCCCTGGTCACAGCAGTTAGATGATCCTCCAAGTTAATAAATGCTATTGTTTATAGAACTGATTTTTAGCATCTCGCAGGAGAGAAACATATGAATGTATGCAGGAGAATCTTCTTAGGTCACCCCCGTGTTTTGTCAAAGCCAGGTTTGGAGGTCATATAATGATTTAAAATATGTTCTTCCTCTTTTCAATGTAGCAAAAACAAATTGTATGCTTCTAACTTATAACCTTGCTTTGTTGGGCTTTTTTTGGGGTGGGGTGTGGGGTGGGGGTTTGGGGTGCAAGGAGCATCATGATCACTGTAGTTTGTATGGGCCAATAAAAGATACTTCGTTGGATCTATCTCCAGTTGCTTTGCTTCCTCCTATGAAGTGACAATTCCAGAACAGAAGGAAAATGTCTATGGAGACTCTCAGTCATCCAGGTCATGGTTGTCCCAAAGGTGCTTTTTCAGAAGGCAAGTGGCCTTTCTTGTTTTTCTTGGAAGACATTTTGTTTCTCATCCAGGAAAGTTCTTCAACTCTGACTGGATGGTGGGGATGGAAAGGATTTATATTCCTTGCAGACAGCTGGTCATTTGTATTCTTTTATAGCAGGGGACTTCAAACTTGGCCCTTTTATGACCTGTGGACTTCAACTCCCAGAATTCCTCAGTCAAGTGTGAAGACCCCTGTTTTAGAGAGTTGTTGAGGCCACTTAACCTGTGTCTTCAGGATCACCTAAGCAGTGCAAATAGGTGTGGAAGCTTCTTGGCTGCAGAATGAAGGCTCCACACACATTTGCAATACTCAGATGACCCTGAGGACACAGAAAACCTCCAAATGGCCTCAACGACTCCCTGTGCAAATGACCAGCTGTCTGAAAGGAGTATAAATCTTTCCATTCCCCCACCATCCAGTCAGAGCTGAAGAAGCTCCTTGGATGAGAAGCGAAACTTCTTCAAAGAAAAAAACAAGAAAGTTTAGTTGCCTCCTGAAAAAAAGGACCTTTGGGACAACAGAAGGTAAAGGGTTGATCTTTTGATCCTCTGCATTCACGATCATTTTATGCACTGCCCTGATATTCCTCTCTCCTCCTGGTTAGTTATTTATTGCTGTATTTATAGCTTGCCTTTATTATTTTTTTCATAAACAACCCAAGATGGTGAACATATCTAGTACTCCCTTCATCCTCCTGTTTTCCCCACAGCAACAGCTTTGTGAGATGAGCTGGGCTAAGAGAGAGTGACTGGCCCAAGGTCACACAGCTGGCTTTCATGCTAAGGCAAGACTAGAACTCACAGTCTCCCAGTTTCTAACCTGGTGCCTTAACCAGTAGACAGAACTGGCTCTGTTTATGAAGGAAAGCTTTTTGGACACAGTAATGCTTATTTCCGAATGAACATTTGCCCATTGTTGTGAAGTAGTCAACATTTCCAGTAACAATTTACATCTCTTGCTAATTGTCATTAGCCTGACAAATTACAAATATGCCTAAAAAAGAACTGAATCACATCTGAAGGCCAGTTTTGACTCAATTATGCTGTTATTTTCTCAACTGAAGGTTCTGGATGATAGTTCATGCGTCTCTCAGGCAGATACACATAAATCAGCCTATATATCTCCTTCTATCAGTGGATTGGAATGCAGGCTTGCACAATTTGTGGCCAGCAAGTATAATATCATTTGCTAGTTGCATATAGAATGGCATGCTTCAGCAGCTATATTATCTAAAACAGATGCATTTTTCATTAACTCTCTTTTGGTCACACAATATTTGTGGTGTGGCTATTCTTGCATTATGTTTAACTCTGCAGAGGTGAACATAATGTTCTTGGGTAGCTGAAATATATCAATTATGTTAGCATTCTAAGAGGCTGAGAAGTTACAATACATAATAAATTAACTTATGGAAATAAATGCATTGTAAATTAAAGTATTCCACTTTATTCCACTGACATATCTTGTACAATAGGAAGTGCCATAGATATTATTTAGATTTGTGTGTGTGTGTGTGTGTGTGTGTGTGTGTGTTTGGTGTATATCAGATTGATCTATTTACCATGATATTTCCTACATAAACAACAATATAAAACAAATAATTAAATTCTCCACAGCAGCTCTGTAGAGTAAATAGATAAAAAAAGTCTCATATGAGTGAGATTTTTACTTCTGTGGACAAAAGTGCCATTGTAACCCCAGCTCATGTACTCTTATATTGTTCCCTCTATCAGGGTTCACAAACTCATTCTATGACTCCTTACCTGATAAAATGTCCAGGAAATTTTTGTCTCTTTTACATACAGCTGCTACTGTCAAATGAGTATGATACAGTTTCTTCAAATACAGCAAAATTCTGCAACACTGTCTGTAAAAATTTTGTCATGGTAATGATTTAAAAGCTAACCAACTAATGCAATGTAAGATGTATGATGTAGTGTTGGGAATGACTCAGCAGGGTCTGTGTCTCTTTAAGAGCAAGCAGGGTCTGTATCTCTTTCAGAGCTTTGTATAAAAGGGAAGGCTCCGGAGATATGTGCTCTCTCTTCCATTTCCTGCTGTAACTGTGGTGTGTGTGTATATTGTTCCTCGTGTATGATATTGTAGATAGTGTAAGATAAAACCACCATTTAATATAGACCACTGTTTACTGCGTTTACTCCTGGGTTATCTCAGTGCAATAAGACTGTGCACGCTCTGACAATTTTGGTCACCCATCAATGGCCTCACCAATAACTGTAATATAACATTATGTCTTGTTTTGCTTTTTTAATTTATTTTATTTTATTTTAATGTTTAAAATTTTAACTCTGATGTGTGGCTGCAATAAAAGATAGAGCCAAGAAAACTAAATTAAATTATCAAAAAAAAATGTATAAAATTAATTGCTCTGTAGCATGGGAATACTCTTTATGTTTTATTTATGGC